>NW_022995744.1:248690-445179 GCF_900245975.1 Drosophila guanche | reverse complement strand
CTTGCAGTTAGCACAGCTTAGCCCCGAGCATAGAGTGTTGGTGCTGTGGTCCCGACCACATTTGAAGCATCTAGGCAGGCTCTTGCAGTGCTTCGCCATATGACCAAACCTGAAGCACCTGAAGCATTGGCTAAACTGGACGAAAGGTTTTACTGCTACCTTGGTGTATAGGAACTTGATTTCCTTGGGCAGCTGCTCCCCTCTAAACCATAGTTTGACCCTGCCGGTGGGTACCCTATCCCCCGAGGTTCTGTCTGTTCTGTAAATCCGTTGTATTCCCTCTATGGGGACGTCCGAGATGATCAGCTCCGAGAGCTGCTCCTCCGAGTGGTGGCCAGGGATCCCAAAGATTAGACCCGCCCTTTGCACAAAGTGCCTCAAAATTCGGGGAGAGTACCCGTGGGCGGCACTGTTTTCCACAAGTCTGTTTGCACCGTCGGCCGACCTACATACAATCTTGCACCTGCCATAGCCGACCCTCGCGACCTCCTCTATACCGCCAAGTCCCAGTTTTATCAACAGTTCGGATAGCTCGAACTGGTTAATTGCGATCCTGGAATTATTATCGCTTAGTTTATCTATATACACTACAAAAGGGCCTTTGTGGCCCTCGTAGTATTTGTTGTTGACGTTTTTGTTGTTGTTGTCCTTGTTGCTGTTGCTGTTTTTGTTGTTGTTGTTGTTTTTGTTCTTGTTGTTGTTAGTTGTCGTTGTTGATCTTGTACTCACGGACGTCTGACAAACATCCACATCCGCTTTCTCTTTCTCACTTGTAATTGTTTTGGTAGTTTTGTTTTTCGTCTCTTTCTCTTTCAAGGTGGTTTTTGTCGTCGTAACTGTTGTTTTTCCCGCCATTTTTACGCCTGCCGAGAAAGCAGGTCTGGGGTCTCCTTCCCTCTTTTTCCGCGTCTCCACTAGGATCCTTGATCCTGTGGCCTTCTCCGTGGCCATCCTGGTCCTTCCTATGCCAGCCATGGTTCCGGATTACGCTGCACTAGCTTCCGTGTTACTGGCTTTGCTGGGCCGCCATTGCTGAGAGGCAAGGTTATCCGGTAAAAATACGGATCTACTGCCACTTTTGTCCCGCCGTCTTTATCAGGATGTGGGGTAACCACGGGTGATCGGGTTATTGCTTATTATAAGCGAGTTTAGGCTCTATTTTACGAAATAAGCTAATTTTCTACTTTCCGCGGTAAAAACGAGATACGCGCGTCACCAGTGTTGAACAACGTATATTTTTGGGTCCTTTACATTGGTACTAGGCAACTTCAGCAAATGGTTGCCAATGCCGCATAACAGTCGCACAATATCACGCGGTCTTTCATGCGCTTCGNTAGGAACTTGATTTCCTTGGGCAGCTGCTCCCCTCTAAACCATAGTTTGACCCTGCCGGTGGGTACCCTATCCCCCGAGGTTCTGTCAGTTCTGGTAATTGGTTGTATTCCCTCTAGCGGGACGTCCGAGATGATCAGCTCCGAGAGCTGCTCCTCCGAGTGGTGGCCAGGGATCCCAAAGATTAGACCCGCCCTTTGCACAAAGTGCCGCAAAATTCGGGGAGAGTACCCGTGGGCGGCGAAGGCACTGTTTTCCACAAGTTTGTTTGCACCGTCAGCCGACCTACATAAAATCTTGCACCTGCCATAGCCTACCCTCGCGACCTCCTCTATACCGCCAAGTCCCAGTTTTATCAAAAGTTCGGATAGCTCGAACTGGTTAATTGCGATCCTGGAATTATTATCGCTTAGTTTATCTATATACACTACAAAAGGGCCTTTGTGGCCCTCGTAGTATTTGTTGTTGACGTTTTTGTTGTTGTTGTCCTTGTTGCTGTTGCTGTTTTTGTTGTTGTTGTTGTTTTTGTTCTTGTTGTTGTTAGTTGTCGTTGTTGATCTTGTACTCACGGACGTCTGACAAACATCCACATCCGCTTTCTCTTTCTCACTTGTAATTGTTTTGGTAGTTTTGTTTTTCGTCTCTTTCTCTTTCAAGGTGGTTTTTGTCGTCGTAACTGTTGTTTTTCCCGCCATTTTTACGCCTGCCGAGAAAGCAGGTCTGGGGTCTCCTTCCCTCTTTTTCCGCGTCTCCACTAGGATCCTTGATCCTGTGGCCTTCTCCGTGGCCATCCTGGTCCTTCCTATGCCAGCCATGGTTCCGGATTACGCTGCACTAGCTTCCGTGTTACTGGCTTTGCTGGGCCGCCATTGCTGAGAGGCAAGGTTATCCGGTAAAAATACGGATCTACTGCCACTTTTGTCCCGCCGTCTTTATCAGGATGTGGGGTAACCACGGGTGATCGGGTTATTGCTTATTATAAGCGAGTTTAGGCTCTATTTTACGAAATAAGCTAATTTTCTACTTTCCGCGGTAAAAACGAGATACGCGCGTCACCAGTGTTGAACAACGTATGTAGTAGATTGTTAATTTCTTGGAAGCGAAACGTCACCGCCGAATGCGCGTCGCGAAGTCCCAGGCCTCTGCCAACGTCGCAGAAGTAGATTCTTAATTTCATAGAAGCGAAACGTCACCGCTGAATGTGCGTCTCGAAGTCCCAGGCCTCTGCAAACGTCGCAGCTTCAAGTATTAGTTAGTGTAGAACACGCAGCTATAAGTCCCAGCTACATTTGTACATGAAGAAACTATAAAGAGGCCTCGTCGGTGCCAGAGTTACTCGCTGTTTTTTCTTGCCATCAGTGCTCGTTTGCTTGTCGACGCGGATGGTTGGTTGCGGACAAAATTGTTGTTCCAATTTTTTCAAAATGTTTATTTTTTCAAAACACAGACTACTGTCATGAAGCAAACTATTAAAAATTAAATTATGTAACAATTATTATGTTTTTTCACATTGCCTTCAAATGGTTAATCAGCACACTCCATTGTCGTTGCGCTCACACTTACAGCGAGAGCCCTTTCACTCGCACTTTTCACTCGCACTAGTCCATAATCTTTTCCGACGAGACCTCCTTATATAGTTGCTTTATGACACTGGGTATAAAAATAAAGTTTATGATTTTCATTGGTATATTTACGGTACATTTTGAAAATTACATGGTGTCAAAATATACCAAAATGTATATATTTGGTATATTTGCTCAATAAGTCAACAGTCACACTGCCTACGCTACTTTTTAACTCTTGGCGCATTTATTTGTTTGTTTTTTATATTTTATTTGTATATTTTGCAATCAATATTGAAACTATTGAGCTGAGTACATTCAAAGAAGAAATTCAGATATCCATGAGTGGTTTTAACGATGGCGAATTCAAGGATCTGCGCTCCAAATTGGATGTCATGGGCTTCAATCAAACGCTGCCCGTCCTGGCCATTCCACTGGTTCAAGGAATTTTCAGCGACCTGGTCAAGACAACGGAATGTCTCAGGGACACAAAGAAGCAAGTTTCCGTTCTGCTAGAGGTACGAAAATATAAATATGTTTATAGTAGCTAAGACTGTCAAGATTACCATTGGGGAAATGGGTCAAGCGACGTTACTAAGCGACGATTTGTTGTGTCTTTAAAGGAGAAAGCCTGTTGGGAACTGGGCGTCGAACCCTACAAATGCGACAACTCCCGCCTGCTAGCTGAATGCAATGAACTCCACTTGCAGTTTCTTAGGGATCGCGAGGACTACGAGCTTCGCTTATGTGGTATGTTATCAAGACAACTTGATCTTGGGAACACTTTATAAAATGTTTGTCCACAGAGGCCGAACGACGGGTGAGAAGTCTGGAGACGGATAAGGAGCACTTGCAAAGCCATAACGTGGTGTTACAGAACCAGCTGGATGCCTTGCTATCCAAGCAAATGGTTTCTTCGACGACAGGCAAACGGACGCAAGTGTCGACAACCCGCCAGAGTATGTTATTAGGTTCCTCTACTGATAAATGTTGTTTAATGCTGGACTTTTTTTTGTAGCCAAGAAACCTTTTATAACCACAGTACGCTCCGGAAACGTTCTGCCCTGCGTTCTTGGCACTACACTGAAATGTACGAAATGCAATGCGGGAGTGTTTAAGGCCGCGAACACCCCCCAGAATGGGGTGACCGTCACACAGACCAGCGACCAGGAGGAGCTGGACAAGCTGCAAAATGATCTCGCCACGTCCATCGAACAATTGGAGTTCTACAAGCGAAAAGTTGAGTCGCGCAATCGGGAGATTGCACGGCTAAATGATATGCTGACTGGGGGACGGCCGCCCGCTGCTTTGGCCAAGGACTGTTGCTATAAGGAAGTGGGTTTCTTATCGAAGGACATTGACCTGCTGCAACGAGAGAAGAGTGAGCTTATTATGCAGGTGCGCGAGTACCAAGACAAAATGCACAATGCAATGCAGAGGGCCGTAAGCTCAGACGAAGACAACCGAAAGCTTCAAATGAGCTTAGATGAGCTCAAACAGGCAGCCCTCCAGGTCGAAGAGCAAGCTAATTTAGAAATCGATGCCCGGGAGCTGGAGGTGAAGCATCTCCAGGACGAGCTGAAGCAGTTGAAGCAGCAAAACGAACAACAGTTAAACGAGGTACGTCTGGCAGGGGGAGAAGCTCCTTTTGCTGTCCCCTGTGACAAGCGTAATCTAAACGAACGTTTTAATTTGCTAACCCGTCGCGAGGAAGAATTAAATAGCATCATTGATAAGCAGAAGAAGAAGCTAAGCAAAATGCATTTCAAGATATCGGAGATGCAGAAGGAGGCGAAGGACCAGAACCAAAACAGCTCCGTGAGCCTGGATGAAGAGAAAATTCGGCTGGCGTCAGAGCGGGACTTCTTTCAGAAGGAATATCTACGGATGATGGCCAGATCCGGTTCAGACTCGGAGATAGCCTTCCTGCGTGTCCAAATACAGTCAAAGGACGAAGAGCTACGGACACTGCGGAATGAACTGTGCTCCAACAAACTTCAATACTCGCCCCAAAAGACTACCCACTACGAGACCCTGCCTCCATCCACCGCCAGTGGTTCCATCAGTGAGACCAACAGCCATCGAAGCGACTGCGTCCAGGCGGCCATCGGGCGTGTCGAAAGGGAGCGCGACTGTGCCAGGTCGGAGCTGGAGCGAGTGCGCTGCGAGCGGAATATGCTAAGGGAGAAGCAGCTGTGTTCCGTTCAATTGCATGCAGAGGAGCTCCTGGCCCTTCGGCAGCGCAACGAGGATCTCAATGGCCGATTGCGGCAGCTGGAACGCGATAACAAGGACCTGAACTTAGCTCGCCTTCCAGGGGAAACGAATATGGCTCTGCTCAAAGAGGACATAACCCAGCTAAGGCATCGTCTGGCCTCGCTTCAAGCCGAAATCGACGAGCTAAAGACCGAGAACGAGCAGATAACGTGAGTCAACTATTCTATTGCTCAAGATGAGTAGCATTTCTAATCGAAAACTCTTTCTGGCAGCATGCTCAATGAGCAGAATGAACGAATTATAGCAGTTTTTCAAAGTAAACTGATGATATCCGAGCGCCAGCGACAGTCTGCAGATGTCCGGGCCAGCACATTGGACTCCAGTCGCGAATCCAACCGGAATGAGGTCACCCATCTGCGCAGTGAAATCGGTGCCCTGCGTCAGACCTACATTACCCTGGAGAATGAAAAGGACACTCTTCTGGTAAAAGACCAGAGCTCTGCTCCACTTTCCACTTTCTTCCGTAATACTTTCGTTATCTTCTAGCATCAACTGGATAGCAAAACCGAGCGAGCATATAAACTAGAAAACGAGCTCAAGAATTGCAAGGAGAAGAGAAATTGTCTGGAGCAAAGCGTCAAGGAGCTGGAAGATCAAGTGCGGTGAGTACTTACTTATTGCTGAATACTTACATATCTGTAGATTTAACACCCAGAAGGAAACGTTTCCGACCCCACAAAGTATGTATATTCTAGATCAGTATCAATAGTCGAGTTGATATAGCCATTTACGTCTGCCCGTCTTGATGAGCGCCTAGTTCTTAGAGACGGAAAGAGCTAGAGGATCCAAGTTTTGCACTGTTAAAAGTGTATTTCAAAATTTCGCTTCGCCTCCACAAAAGGCAGATACGACAATCATATCAGATCCCCGGAGTAATGATCCCAGATTGGATCATTGTTGTAGCCACAATGAAGAAATTAATTTGCAGTGGCTACCCCGCAACCCTTCCAGCAGCCTGCTTGTGCTTGATCATTCTCTCTCGCTAGCTCAAATCTACCGCGTGCTGTGTGCGGCTGGTTAGGGCGGGGAAATATAAGTTACTCAAGTATTAGTTTCTATTGTGGTGGGCCTGTGGATCTGCCTAGGATCCACGTCTAAGCGACATAGGCTTCGTTGTCGCTTGGGCCCCTTGGTGGCGCAGCCATTCCGGGTCTAGGGCTGAATTAAATCTATCTGTCCATGTAAGCAATCTTCTTTAGTTTTCATCTTGATTTATTTTAATTGTCTTATCGAGATTTATCTTAAATACAACTCATACATATGTAAGTCGATTTAATAACTTCATGGCACAATCCCATCCCCCGAGGTTGCGAAAACATCGAAAAGGTTACCCGAATATGTCTAAAAGCCACCTAAAATAACAAAAAAAAAATGGTTAATGAAATAACAGCCGAACTACTGCGATCTAAAAACACTAAGCATGCATCACAAAAGATAAAAAAGTGGAATGATGAAAGGAGACATGCGGGGGACTCAAAGCCAGACCCAGAGACTACAAAGGATAGTTTGAAAAGCTCGTGTTAACATTTAGGGAGGGAGTACCAGTGTGTAGATCATTGAGGAACTTTGAGTTGTGTCGCTCTCTCGTTAAATACCTCGCCAGGCTCACGCTTCGAGCACTGCAGTTGCTCTGGCCCCTCTGGTCCGCCTCCGTTGGCGTGTAGCCAGGACGGCAGACGCACTTGGCGCGACTGGCGTAGGCAAGAGTCTCTGTATTCGTCTGTGAGTGAGTCTTGAGTGGCTGTAGCCACTGGCCAGCCCCACAGGGTCCTCGAGTGTACAGCTTGTGGCACTGGCCGTTGCTCTCGACCATTCCAGGCGTGGACTCGCAGATGTTCTGCTCCTTGTCGGTGTCCGAACCCAAGCCTGAGCAGTGTTGGTCCAAGTTGGTGAGCACTCCCGCACAGCCACACATTCCATTAAAGGAGATGCCGTCGAGCGAAGGGCGTGCGGTGAAATCGAAGATTACCACCTGATAGAGGGAGCACGGACCCTGGGAGCCAATACGATAGCAAGAGTCCTCGGCCGGGAAGTACAGACGACTCTTACCGCAAAAATTGTGCACACAGGAAGTGGCATTTACTAGAAACTCGTTGGCACCGCACGGTCCCCGTGTGTACAAACGATAGCAGTTGCCATCGGCCCAGGGCACGTAGCCTTCCTTGCACAGGCACTTGGCCCGAGGAAAAAGCTGCAAAGAGCCACCTGTCGCAACCTCAGTATTGTCGGGTATGCGAAATATGTGTCCAGGAGGACAGGGTCCCGGAGTATCTGAAATGAGGGGAGAACTGCGAATAAGGAGGGGGTGGGGGGACTACCGTGCTGTCAAATGTAATCCTACCGAGCTCGAAACACATCTGCTGAGGGACATAGTATTGTGGCAGATGCTGTTGGCAGTCGCACCGACCACCCGGCATGAAAATGTGACCAGGCGTAGAGCAAGGTCCTTTGGTATAGTGCTCGTGGCAAGAGTCCTCCGCTGGGGAGTAGTACAAGGCCAGTTCGCCTGCATCCTCGCATCGGCATTCGGCCAGCCCTTCCTCGTTGCGCACCAGCAACTTTCCCCGGCTGCAGGGCCCACGCCTATGCCGGGCATAGCACTTGTTATCTCTCGGCCAAAAGATCATTCCATCCACGCACTGCAACGGACGCTTGCAGGTGCCCCACCGGTTGCCAGTCCTAAGAAGAGGAAATTGGGACTGAAGTAATGATGAATGAGCCAAATCCCTCCGGAGACTCACCGCCTGGCCTGATCTGGTAGGGGGTGGAAATATTCTGTTCTCTGACACGGACCCCGCTCGTAAAGCTTGTGACAAACGGAGCTGGTCAGAGGACTGAGAGCAGTTCCTGGCGGGCAGCGGCACTCGGCCGCAGGAAGATCCTTGCGCTTGGCATTACTTGGTGTGGGACTCAGCTCCATGGTGTCGGGACAGGGATAGCCCAGAGTGAAGATCTTGAAGCATTTCTTAAGCGGCGTCCAATAGAGAAGCTGCCAGCCCCCGGACATGCTGGCACAGGGGTTCGTGGCCGGATCACTCCAGGGTGGCGGCACAATTCCGGCCGCCACCTGATTGCCGGGCTGTGAGGTGGTCAGCAGCAGTAGCAGGCATGTAATCATTGTTGAGCCCGCCTGGAGGGCTGCCCAGCAGATTAGCAGCTTGCGTCGTGTCATGGTGGACCTGGAAGAGCAAGTTCAATAGTTTGGCATCAGCTGGGTCGTCGACGGCGACGGCGACTAATGGATTTACGCTATTGTTTGCCAGAGGAGGAAAAGGAGAGGAGGCTCGGCTCTCATTATACCGAATGATTGATAATTTTTCTCATGTCGAGGCAGCTGTTAATAAATCTATTAACTTTTGCTGTCAAAGTCGCAGGCACAGGCCCCGAAGCGGGCCTAATTTGAATTAACCAACTCTTTGGGGCATCTGATTATCGGTGAGCTTGGACTGAAACTAGCCAGACCCCGACCGCGTGCCAGAGCCGAAACGAACCAAAAACCACAACAGAAAACCAGAGAGCGGTTCGTGCGCTGTTAACCATGACCCAAATACCCATTTAACTTGACTTCTTTTTTCCTTGTTTCTGCTTGGCCAGAAATCTTCTGCTGCTCATAATCGAAACGCCTTTGATGTAAGAGCAAATGACGAAACCTGCAACAGTGGCAAGCATTACATGAACAACAGCAGCCGCAGCCGCAGAAGCCAGCCAAGCGATGGACACGAGAAGTGCTACACTCTGCACCAGCTCCCCATATATGTATATATTTCCAGTCCATGCTGTTGGATAGTTGCGTGATTTCCAGCCAGCCTTAGGTTGTTTTGTTAGATGCTGTAAAAGCAACAGGTTTGGGATTCAGTTTTGTTTGATTTGGGGCTCGGTTCACATCCAATCAAAATATTCCCTCTCCTGTGAGTCTTGGCTCGACACACAACAATGATTAGCGGTTACATATTTCTTTAGGCACCTTTTGCAACTTATTCGTGAATTTTCAAAAACTAGTTATAGGGAAAAATAGCTTCCTCTCCACAATAACACATTCAAAACGCGATCACCCAAACGATATACAATTGAATTCCCTAAGGCAACACAGACTCGACGCGACCGACCCAAACAATAGACCGACTGAGCCGTCCGTTCGCTCAGCCAGGTAAAAAACATCTGAGCCCGGCCAACTTTCCGCTGGTCTGTTTGACTCGCTCTTAGCGTCCAGCGCGCTCTTCCATGGAAACGACAAACTATTCAGGCAGAGCAGCACAGTTTACTCAGAGATTTAGTAGCAATGATTTAACTACTTTGGCCGTAAAGCCAACAGCAAGCAGCGGGCGTCAAAATGTCAGTCATCGAGCACACACAAGTCCATACAAGCATTTAATTACATACATATATAAATATATAAACATTCTCTTTCTCTTAGCCTTTTCGGTTCTCCGTCAGTCCGCGTCAGGTATTCGAACTTTGTTTAACCTTAATGACTGACAGACAAAGACGTCGATGGCGACTTTGACTGGTACTGCATTGCTCTGTGAGCTATGTGTTCTTGAGCTTCAAGCCGAAGCGCGGATGTGTGGCTACGTGCCTGGAATTTACATCTACCTCTGTGTATATCTCTGTGTCTCTTATGGAACTACCGCCTGTGATATGGCCAGGCTCTTCTAGTCTTTGGCATTGGTGGAACTCTGTAGGCAGACGACGTCTCTCTCTAAATATGAGCAACATATTTTTGCCTTGTCCGATTCTTTGTGATATTTAAAATTTCGGCTTACTCGTACTTGTATACTCGGTAACAAAGAGTAAATAGGGTATATTGTATTTTTGCACAAAGTGAATGTATGTAACACACAGAAAGAGACGTTTCCGACCCCATAAAGTATATTTATATATTTATACCCGGTACTCGAAGAGTAAATAGGGTATATTGTATTTGTACGAATAACGGTTGTATGTGACGCACAGAAGGAAGCGTTTCCGACCCCATAAAGTATATATATTCTTGATCAGCATCAATAGCCGAGTCGATAGAGACATGTCTGTCTGTCCATCCAAATTGTTCATCCAGATGGCTGTATGCTAAACAGTGTATTTCAAAATTTCGCCCCGCCGCTTCCTCCCCCGCAAAGGGTGAAAATTTGCTGTATTCACAATTTGAAGATTAAAGAATTCCATTATGTAGGGAAGGACCATATCTATCAGATCACCGAATTGGGATCAGATTGGATCATTATTATAGCCAGAATGATGAAATTAATTTGCTACGCCCACACCGTCCAGCAGCTTTTTTTATTTTTTGCACATTCTCTCATTCCACACTCTGCTTCGTTCAGTGTGTGGCTCTAGGGTAGGAGGGCGAGCTAAAAGAGAGTTTTAGCATGTGAGACGCTTCTTACGCGTCACAACTTTTATACCCGGCACTCAGGACTACATCTGTACCTTAGCGGTTATTTGTCAAATTTTAATTTTTTTCTTCATCTGTCATCTACATCCATCTAAATCTCCGTTTACTAGTCTCTGAGAACTAGCCGACAAACAAGACGGACAGACAGACATGGCTCAATCGACTCGGCTATTGATGCTGATCAAAAATATATATACTTTATGGGGTCGGAAACGTGTTCTTCTGTGCGTTACATACAACCGTTATTCGCACAAATACAATATACTTTATTTACTCTTCGAGTACCGGGTATAATAATTGATGTATGCGAACCAGGTGTCCCATTATCCTTCTTAAGAAAGGATTGACAGGAATTTTTATATATATATAATTGATTTTTCACTCTACCCAAACAGCAAACTGAGCAACAGAAATCGACAGTGCGACTCGGAACTGAATGAGACTTCAACAGAAAGTAAAGTGCTGCGGCAACAGATTGTGGCACTTAAGGCCAGCCGCGATGAGGCCATAGCAGAGAATGGGTGAGCAAAAAAGACATTACCGCAGCTGAGATCGTAGAACTGCTTCCGCGCTCAGGCAAAGTTTTTCCCCACACAGAGGCGACTATTAATATGTAGTTTTGATGGCACTAATACAATGTACATGCACACATATGTTCACATTTCTTAATCGATCAGCCGCCTTATGGACGTATTCAGCGATGCCCAGGTGGAAGTCAGGACTCTGCAGAAAAAGCTCAAGGAGTCGGAGCAGAAGGTAGCGAACATGAAGGATCAGCTACACAAGTACGTCCAGGAGGTGAAGAAGGCAGAGGACCTGCTCCTGAAAAAGGTCAGTCTTTTCTTTGAAGTACATAGTGTATAAGAGCCAAGTACTCGAGCCGCCTAGCTAATGCCGACAGGTGTGTTCTACTCGAACCTTAAAGGAAAAGGAGCGTGACGAACTCTTGGACAACTTCCACAGCCTCACCAACGAGCAGGTGGTGCTTGAGGGAAACAATCAGAGTCTGGAGTGCGAGGCAGCCGAGTCAAAGTAAGTAAACATTATGCATTATGCATTAAAAAAATTTCTCATTTTCTCTAATGTAAAATCGTTTCAGACGTCAAATCTGCGAGCTGGAGTGCGAGATGCGCATACTCAAGGATCATCTGCAGTGTTGTGAGTGCAATCTGAAGGAGATGGAACTACAATTAGCTGCCGCTAGAGCCACCGCGCGCTGCCTGGAGAGGGAGCTGGAGAATGTCCGCGACGATCTGCGCATCCAGAAGGTCGATCTTGAGGCACGCAAAGAGCTGTGTGACAAGCTGGATGTGGAAAAGGCAAAGCTTAATGCCGAGTTAAATGAAGTCAATGAAATTAGAAAGAAGGTGAGCTATAGCCCGGTCCCCACAGCTTATATGTATCAGTATCCTTGCTAAGGTCTTAGTTTTCATCGCATGCTAATCCAAGCAAGTGCGTAGTCTACCCAGTGGTTTATGGCATCACAATAACTAGAATCAACTTCGCAGCTAGAGAAGCAATGCGTGAAGCTGCGCGACGAACTCCACCGGACGGCGAACGTCTCCCAAGTAACCACAGAGACCACGTATCAGTTGCTGGAGAACCTGCACCAGGATCAGCAGCGTCAGGATGACAATGGCATCAGGACAAACAACGAGATGGATCGACTGCAACATCTATACCAACAGACCATGGTAAGCAAGCGTCAAGTAACTTTGATAGACGAGACTCATAAGCCTGTACTCTGCCGCAATAAGGAAAAGCTGCAGGAGGAGCGTGCCCGCTGCACCCAGCAGGAGCTAATGGCCACCAAGTACGAAGAGCAGGCACGTGAACTACGTAAGAACCTCGACCAGGATCGTTTCTGTCGGGCACGTACACGTGAAGTCAGTCCCAGGGTGCCCTCGGAAACATTGTAGCTAGTTCGATCCCTTTATTATTCCCTTATGTTTGTTTTTTTTTATTTCAACTCAAATTTAACGTTCTTAGGGCTCTCGAAGTTGTATAATAAAGATTGTAAAAACGTAACTAAAATTTGTGCTGACACCAAGGCTGATCCTACTGAATGGATCGGCTGTTTGGCGTGCAGATGGAGGCCAGACTGACATAAGTTCTGAGCATGCAGGGGCAGTGATTAAATTTCGGCAAGCTACCGCAGTTTGGCTGCGATCTAGAGCTATGTTCGTTGTTGCAGAAGTCATCATCAAGATCACAGTTTGACTCTACGCAGGTGATCTCGGTGCCGGCAGAGCTACTTGACCCTGAGAATGTACCATTAATAGTGGGTGCTGAAGGTGGAAAGTGTAAGTAAAATATCTTTTTTCTTACGGCAAGTACAAGTGCATTCTTCGTCATCTGTGGAATTGTTTCCTCCGAAGGCAGCATCCGAGTGACTGATGTCCGCATCGCAATCCAGATGGGTTAAGACCTTCTCCCATTCTATTTTGCTTCGACAGTGCTCAACAACATTGCGCATCCTGCGTACTTTTCCGCTCTCGTCCTCGAAGGTGACAGAGCGCGTACGCTTCTCGCAGATCATAATCGGCAGTCCTGTCTTAGCCTCAGCATAGTTAGGCTGGCTTGGAACTAGTGACTGCATGGGCGGAATAATTGCTCTGCCATCCGAGTACTGTTCACACCCAAGACTCCCTGACGCTGCCTGTGACTCATGATAACTGTCATTGGAGAAATTACGTCCTGAGCGTCTACGTCCGGTGCAATCAGTTGCACAGGACCCGTACTGACTGTGGCCGGGAAAACTTGAGTAATCAGGGCTGGCCTCAGCAGACGTACAATTATCCTCGTCATAACAGCTGGTATTTACATTCCGGTGTACGCGTACTGGAACCGCAGAGCTACCGTAGCTTTGCTGATACGTTGATTCGTAGGGGGAATGATGATCGGTATTTTCGGGGACACTCTCTTGTGACTTCTCGGGTGACGAAGCCATAGACCGTCCTGTATACTCAGTGCAGCAAGAAGAGTTTAATTTCACGACATTGCGGCTGAAGTCGCAGTAACATTCAACTGGATGAGGCTCACAGCTATCATCCGAGGTCAATGGAGCACAAAATGGCGAAGCCTTTTCCGTGCGACCTGCTGTGCGCATTTCGAGATCATGATGCGAGGATACTTGATGAACAACTGTATTGTCTCCGTCGTAAGCTTGGTACTGTTCCTCCTTGTAGTCCTGGATTGCGTCCGTTCGTTGACTTGTACCAGGGGACACTGGCAAACACTGGCATTGCCTAGCCCTATGGCGAGGACATTTGCTACTGCATACTGTGTGTGCTTCTTCCTGAGCTCCCTCTGTTAGGTATCCTCGATTAATATATTTCATATATTTTTTTGTCTGAGCACAATAACTTTTCCTTGATGCAGCTGCAGGCGAATAGCTTCCTTGAATTTGATTCTGACCTACTGAGAGAGTCTCTTTCGGAGATGCAGATGTTACATCTTCCTTGACATCATTTGGCGACTGCTGTATTAAGTCATAGTTCGAGTCTTTGATAGTCGCCCCCGATATAGGGGACATACCGGTGCTAATTTGATGGCTGAGTTCTGGATCCGTTTGGGTGAGTGTCTCGTGTTTACTTCCCTGGAGATCGGTTTGAGTGGGTTTCTCTAGCGACTGTAGATCCGTTTGGGTCAACGTCGTCTCCTGCTTGATCGATTCTTTATCAGTCTGGACTTCCTGGGAAATGCAAGAGCATTTTTTGTCGCACACGCCTCTGCTCCTCTCAACTTGATTATCAGGGCTGGACATTGGATCCTTGTCACAATAGCCAGGACCGCAACGATCGACATACCTTTCGTCCCCGTCCCCTCTTTCGTCATTTGTGGATTCCTCGAGATCTACATACCCTTCTGGACGGACTTCCTCTTGTCCAGATTTCGGTTCACTGCCATCAACCTGGGCTTGTTCCTGTGTGTAGCGATGTTTTGTGTATTCTTCATCAGTTTGTGATTCTTGTGCAACGCAAACGCATTTTTTTATGCGGCACTCGGCTCTGCCCTGCCCAATTCTCTTGTCAGCGGAGCAAATGGGATCCGTTTCACAATAGCCAGGACCACAACCATCTGCAAACCAATCAACCTGGGCGTAATCCTGTGCGAGGTTTGCTGCTCCACCAAATTTTTCTGCGTTACCGTTTTCCTTTCTATACTTGTCCATGTAGTCGCGATACATGCTATCCTTGCTCTCATCCGATTGCTTGTCCGCGGAAGTGGACTTTTCCATTCCTGTTTGGGAAATCTCTTCGCCTGCTCGAGCTTTTGACTGACGCTGGCGTGCGGCTGATAGGGACTTTGGTTCCTTTTTCATGGTGACCATAATAAGCTTTTCGGAACTCTGTACCTTATACTGGTCTAACGAAGCCGAGTCGATTTTGGCTCCGCTTTTCTTAATCTTCTTGCGCATCTTGTCGTCCAGCGATTTTACAGCTTTTGAGGAGCTCCGGCTCTTCGACCCGCACGGTTCCTCCGAATTACGCCGGCTTTTCTGTTTGCATTTCAGGGTACTAACGGGCGGAATGCATGAACACCAATTCCGACAGAAGTGCTCAGTGTTAAGATCGGTTGCCGTTCGCGGACTTAACGGACGTGAACTGACACATTCCCAGCTAGGCTGATACCGACAGTTCTGACTAGTCAATACGGGTATGGGAACACTTGCTCGCAGCGCGCAGCATACACAGTTGTCATCTTCAAACTGTCGTTGTGCACCGGGAAAATAGGCGATGAATCTTGAGGGGTTTCCGTAATCACACTGATACACAGACAGTGTGTTCTGGTCGTGGTTAGTGACCCTCTGCCGGGTTACGTAATTACAGCCGCCTTCAACCCGCTTGTTCCTCTTTTGTATCAGGCCCACTGTGCGGAAGCTCATGTCTTCTTGGGAAGATTCTGTGTCGTTATCTTGGTTTCCAGACAAGGACTGTCGCGCTTCGGCGTTATTATCGTGCAGTTCCATATCCGACTCTGAAGCTTTGGACTCGACGGGATTTTGTAAAATATTGTGGCTTAAGAGCTTCAGCTGTTCTATTTCCTGCTTGATCCGCTGGTTCAGCTCGCAGACTTTCTGCTGGGTCTGGTCCCGCGCTTTCTTGCTTGCAGCGTTGTTTTTATCCGCTGTGCGACGAAACAGCTCACACACCTCGGTCTGGGTTTTTTTAATGTAGATGCGCTGGCCCTTCTCTTTCGAGATGCGTTCCTGTCTCTCGTAAAGTATGTGGCAGCCTGTGAGAATCGAGATACAGCGGTACATATTTATATAAATTCGATGGTTACCTACCCTTATCGCTTTTGCTGTTCATATTTACATTTACTTTTCATGCAGTATCTTGAAATTTTACAAAATTTTATTATTTTGTATGACTATTTTACTTTTAGCATGCTGACACGACTACATCGACTAGCCCCAACCCATTGGCTCCGCCCTAAAGTGTCAAGTGTGTTGCTTCGGCTATAGTTGAATAAATATATTCTATTTAATTTCATTGTTTTAAATTGACAACATTTTGGTTCGTGTTTAGTTTGGGGTTAATATTGCAAGCGAGATGTATAAAAATAATAATAAAAACTTTCAACAATTCGTAATTCTCTAAACTGCCATAAGATAACTGGGCAACAGATACTCTCTTCTCTCTAAACACTAAAATACTATCCAGGCTACGGGAATAGGAGAGCAAAGGAGGAAGGCCTAATCTTTTCTCGATAGGACAAAGGAATCACTGGCCGCTGCCGTCTCAGTGAATCCGCTGCAACTGAATTGGCTGGATAGAGGGGTGCTCACATCGCGGCTCTCCCCGTTGAGCAGGTAAACCGGAACATTGCTGGTCACCAGTTCAATGTTGTGGGCAGGGGAGGGCACGGCGCTGCTGTCATCAGTCTCCAGACCGTCTTCCTGAATTTCCAGCTCCATGCCAATCTCAGGAATTTGAGAATTTGGTTCTTTAGAAGCTGGCATTGGTATTGGATCTGGATCTTTTGAATCTGGCTCGGTCATTGATCCACGATCTGACTTTGGGGATGGATTTTGGACTTCAACTGGCGCCGTGTCCGAAGTTACGTCGGGAGCCAGCAACCTAATCTTCTTTTTTTTCTTGATGTGCTTCCAAACGCTGTGACCCCTTCGGCGTCTTTGCTTGAGCTGACTCTGATCAAGCTGCTGATGTTTCTGTTCCTGCTGATTACCCCCACACGCCTCCTTATCCGATTCACTGCCGTTCACTGGTTCCATTGACGAGGTTGATAATCGATGAGAACTTTCGACAATTCTAGTCAAGAAATTGAGATTACAACGTTTCAGTCTTACGATGGGCTTGGCATGCCGCATGGCATAATTCTTAATGGCAGTCAGGTTATTTTGCAGCTGCTCTGCCTCGTTTCGCATACTGGCATTAAGAGCACGTAGCTGCAGGCACCGCTGCCTGGCACAATTGACAAGCTCCGCTTGCCTTGGATCCACAAGATTGCTGGTTATGGTGCGGTTGGCCAATCTACGTTGCCGGAGATTCTTCCGCTGCACGCTCAACAGCTGGTTATAGAAGCCCACATGCTCGTTGGCTGCCTTGGAGAACAGGCGGCGATTGAAGCTGTATACTCTGGCATTCACCTCGAGTTTCTCCATGTCAATGGAGCCCAGGGTATCGGTGGATGCTCTGAGTATCTGATATGGACTGACCGAGCTGTGCGTAGACGCTGGAGGCGTAGGCAATTCTCCTCGCCCTCGGGGTGTAGCTCTCATGCGTGTGGGCGTGCAGCTGGAGGCATTGCTCGTAGTCGGCGTTAGCTGCGAGGAGGTGAGTTGGGCCGCCCTAGGCGCACTTCTGACCGGCGAGGCCTTGTTCCCCGGAACCTTTGGAATCGCTGTGTAGCTACCAGATTTTCCTTTATCACAATTGTTACTATTTGCGTTCAGCTTGGCGAACATCTTGGCACTAGCCTGAATGTGCTCTGCAAAAGATATCAGTCAGGTAACCGGAAATATCGAAAGTAGTCTCTTCTTACCTTTAAGAGCCATCCACTTAAGATTATCAATGCGGTCCACCTTGGAGGCTGCCATTGTCTCGTAACGTTTGATAGCTGGGTTCTTGGATGAGACTACGCTCGCTCTTGAGAAAGTTACGCCCAGGTGCTGGGGACTAAAGGTAACCTGTTTCTTCTGCATCGAATTATCGCTGTTGTTGCTATTCTGACTAGATTGTTGGTGGGAGTGGTGTACGTCCTGGTGCTGTTTGGTGCTGGCTTCGCTGCTACTGGCGCTGCTGCTCCTCTGAAAGTGACTGTGGGATTTTCTATGGGCTGAGTAAAGCAGGTCGGTGGTTTTAGTTGTGGTTGTGCCCGGTAGCTGATTGTCCGAGCAGAGGGGGCACATGGGCAGTGCATCCTTTTCCTGTGTTTGTTCCTCCAGCTCTTCTTCGTCCTCAGTCGTTTGTACCGACTGATCTACGAGATGCGGGGCTGTTGTCGACACCAGGTGAAGGCTGTCTCTTCGACAGCTATAGCTATTGACTATTCGGGGCACTATGTACGTGGTGGGTGGGACAGAGACAGAGATGGCATTTGCACTTGGACCTCGCTCATAGGTCCTGAGGTTAGTCGGATATATGCGCGTGACGGGCACTGAGTAATCTTCCGCGATGGACTGACTGGCCGAATCATTTGAGTTTGAGTTGTTTCCGTCCACATTGGCTGGCACGTTGAAATCCAGAGAGAACATTTCCACATCATCATCGGAATCACGAAGATCCACAATCTCTATGGTGTTATCGATGCCACTAAACAAAGCCGACGCTCGTTTACAGGGCTCCACTTGGCGGGCATTCTTGCAGAGATTCTGGAGAAAGGCAGGGTGATGCTGGCTGGACGATGGCGTTGGCGTCCTCGACCTAACGCTGCTCCACAGCGGGCAGCTTTCCTCATCATCCGAACTGATTACCTGCAGTAATCATGTAAGTATTTGTATTACAATTCTGGAATCTAGAGACATGTCTAGTGCCACCACAAGGTGGCTACTTTCGGTACTCAGCTAAGATTGTAGTCACTTTGGGATAGCCGAGTGGAGCCAGCCTTTGCCTGACACGCGACTAACTGCGCCGGCAGAGCCTTTTTCCCCATCTGCATGTCCGAATCAGACCTTTTACTGGGACATCATTGTTAAACCGAATGGAGAAAGTAATGGAAGGCAAACTGAACACAACTCACCACTTCGCTGGATTGCGGCGGTCGATTCTCAACTTTGATTGCCATATGCAGACTTGTGCAGCTATTCTGCCGCAGGTGATTTAGTATAGAACGCGTGGCCGTGCCCCGGGCACTGTATTTGGGCAAGTACTCTGCGTATTTGCTTCTCGTGGCCAATATTTTTGAGGGCCGCATAAACTTTTCAGCGAATTCGACAATCTTCTCCTTGACTGCCTCATCGGGCTCAAGTCGTTGCCAGTAATAAAAGATTAGAATATATTCGATGTAAAGTTTGTCCGGCAGCTCTGCTTGGATCATTATGCTAGGCGTGGACCAATGAGAAAAGAGGCGGCTGTAGAGAATACAAAAAAAAATGAATAGAACGAGCGTATGTAGAGAAAAACACAGCTGTCTTATAACTGGTACCTGTACAACACTGATAGAATGCTAGCCCGATTAAAAAGCTTTGGTGCGGCAAGAAGGGTGCGGAGAACATGCTCCTTGTGGACGCCAATGCCGCCGGATTCCACAAACAATTTGAGGCAACTGCTGATTCGATTGATGATGAATTCTTCTTTTTCGACAGACTCTTGGGCAGAGCACAGTTCACAGGATATGTAGTAGGCCACAATATTGCACATACGTTGGCGATAGGCATTATCCTGTCGCACCGACCTGAATATGGTGTGAATAACATCAGTGAGTCCGGTGAGGATGCGTGCCAGTTTCCGACATCTCTGTGGCGAGTACTGGGCAATTTCAAACTCCTCCCGAATGGCACTATCCAATAAATAATTCAAATAAGCACCGAGCTTGTTCCCCCTTCCACATCACCCCTATTCCATCCACACTCACCATTCGTACTGCGGGAGAAGTCGAGCGATGCGTTTGTCGTAACTGTCATCGTTGAGCGCAGCTATAGCATCATGAATCTTTCGCTTAGTTTCAGTCAAATGTGCAAATTCCGTCTCCGGCTGGGGTTCCGGAGTGGCCGGCGATATGTACTCATTGTCGTCGGCATGGGCAACGATGCTGGCCTTATCAAAGTCGTCCAACATGCTGCTACTACTCTTTCTGTTCCTGCCGCTGCTCCTTTGCTCGCAGCAGCTTTGTGTTAAGCTCATAATTCTGCGAATGCAAATTGAACAAAAAGAAATCAGAGGTTAAACCCGTTATTGTAGTGAAAGTCCCTCAGTTGTTATTGGGAGACATACCCAAATCTGAATACGACCGAAGAACCGACGTACTTACAAGTACGCCTTATACTGGAAATTTGGACACCCCAAGGCAAGATACTAATACAGCACACATTAGATTGTGCTTAGGCATGTTACTTTTGTAATATGCTCTACAAAGGTAGTTTATATATATACTTTTTGTACTTTAAGAGAAGCTATTACGACAGTGTGACCGCGGATTTATCGATAAGATACACCGCACGACCCTCAAAAATATACCGAAATATAATTTGATCTCATTCTACTGCTTACAATATTTCGAAAAGTATATAATGTACCGGAAATGGGCACCCTATATACTATACATATACTGTATGGGTAGTGGCTTAAGACACCGTAGAAGCCTAGCAATCTCATATAAACGCTAAACATTATTTTTTGGGGATATTTTAGCTATGAAAATTATTTCAACGAATATTTACGGTAGTGAATTTCATACATATATATATTTTTAAGGTATATTCTAAAATAAAGGGTATCAAAACTCCCATACGTTTGCTTTTCAAATGCCCCTCGAAGATTTTCTCTCTTCTCCGTAGGGATTTTTTTCTCTGTCTCTCTAGAGAGATATGTTTCTCTCTCGCAACAAAGTGTCTTTATTCCATCCCCACGTACGCTGAATTCCATCACACCTTGCGTGTTTTACCGTTAGAAACATAAATTGCATGGACCAGCAACATGCTGCGAAAAGTGATCAGCACTGTTCCCCAACATGGGCACGAAATGATTAACACCATGATACCCTTGGGAAAAAGTATGTAATCGAATTGAGGAAGCGAATTGAGAATTGATTCTGAACTGGTTGCGAGGAGTTGCGGAAACAGTGGCCAAAAGCTAATTTTTAAAAGTTAAAACGCTCTGTATTAGAAAAAGAGTGACCATCCAAGTTGCGTACAAGAAAGTTTCATAGATGGCGCCACTTTCGAAAAATCTGATGTGAAACCTAGCGGTCATTATTGCACAGAATGTGCAGGGAAAAAGTACCAATTTTATTTCTGGTTTAAATATCTCATAAATTGGAAAATGATTGGATTAACTGATCCAATTTTTTTGATGTATTTTATTTAGTAGGCTTTTTACTACGTGTTCTGTAATGTGAACGATATCTAGTGGTTGGCGATGTCTTCTACATCTAAATGTAGTCCTGAGTGCCGGGTATAAAAGTTGTGACGCGTAAAAAGCGTCTCACACGTCCCTTCTCGTTTTATATTATTTTATATTGGTTGACCTTTTTATACCCGGTACTCGAAGAGTAACTAGGGTATATTGTATTTGTGCACAAAGTGAATGTATGTAACGCACAGAAGTAAACGTTTCCGACCCCATAAAGTATATATATTATTGATCAGCATCAATAGCCAAGTCGATAAAGCCATGTCAACTAAAAACGCCATTCTGTAGAGAATGACCATATCTATCAGATCACTAAATTGGGGTCCGATTGGATCATTATTATAGCCAGAATGAATAAATTTAAAGAAATAATTTTCAGTTTCTAAACCCACGCCGTCCCGCAGCTTATATTGGTTTTTTTCGCATTCCCTCATTTACACTTTGGCTCTGCCGTGACTCTGCAGTGTGTTTCTCTAGGGGAGGGTGGCGATCTAAAGGAGCGTAAATGTAAAATTTGACAAAAAAACCGCTAAGTACATATGTAGCAGAGTGCCTGGTATAAAAGTTGTGACGCGTAAGAAGCGTCTCACACGTCCCTTCTCGTTAGTTTTAAACTTAATTTGAAAGTCTTCCAAATTCTGCCAAAATCTGAATTGAGAACCGACCCTTTAATCGTTTTGATCGTAATTATCTTTAATTCTAAAGTTCCACATCCACTGGAACGAAAGAAGTTTTCTTTATCGTAATTATCTTTAATTCTAAAGTTTGATTTATTTATTTCTTTGAGAAATCGTTACCTGATGACACATCCACTGAAACGAAAGAAGAGCTGTAAGTTTTCTTTATAGATTTTTTAGCCTGTTGAGTTTTCTTTCCGTATAAATACATGCAGATGAAAGTAACTCCATTCCTATTTTTATGCACACTGTAGATCTCCCATTTATCAATTATGTTGCGTTTTATCAGGAAGCTGATTCAGATACATTGTGCGCGAACTCTAAATGAACAGGTTATAAGTAATACGATAACTTAAACTGAGTATCCCCTGAATCGATTAATCTGCATGGGTATCAGAAGACTTGGAAGTAGTTTTTTCTGGTTTTAATGTTGTTACCAACTTTATTTGTTAAGTTCTTAATCAGTTCTTTCAATGATTCTAAAAATTCCAAAATAGAAAACTTTAAGAATTACATATTTAAATTTATCGCTTTTGCTTCATTCTTCAATAAAACTGAATTTTAAGTTAACGCAATCCGCCGGAACATCTGAAGAGAGCGTTGAAAGTTGCGTTGCAAATACAAATACAAGCAACAAAATTGATAATGCGAAGATTAAATGTGAGTGGCAAATTCTGGGATGGCGGTCGGGCGACCAGCTGACCCAATAGCTAAATGACAAAAACTCATTTGCTGGATTAGGAGATTCTGGCCGCGCACAGGCACAACCCATAAAAATAAAAATAAACTACAGAATGTACGTTGCTATTTGTTGGTTCTGTTGTTTGCTGTAGGGATGTTGCTGTTCATTGTTGTTGGATTTTCTTTTGTTGTTATTTTTTATTGTTGTTGGATTTACAACTCGTCCTTCTTGGGCGCCTCTTCCTCCTCCTCGGTCTCTTCTGCGGGCTCCGCATCAGCCACCTCACCGTTGGCATCGAGAAACTTGATGAAATCGTCCAGAGTTCTGTCCAAGTTGTAGTCGACGACTTTGTTGTCATCCTTGCGGAAGTACTTTATTGTGGGGAAGGATGAGATTTTAATGTTCTCCAGCTCGTTGGCAGTAGAGTCCATC
Source organism: Drosophila guanche (assembly GCF_900245975.1). Taxonomy (NCBI): domain Eukaryota; kingdom Metazoa; phylum Arthropoda; class Insecta; order Diptera; family Drosophilidae; genus Drosophila; species Drosophila guanche. The sequence goes on along the minus strand of NW_022995744.1, from coordinate 422,287 downwards.
TTGGCAATAACAATGTCAGTGTTGTCCTTATACTTTTCAGCCAGCTGGTCATAGATGGGAGCCAGCTGCTTGCAGTGGCCGCACCATGGGGCATAGAACTCAACCAGGACGGACTTGCTTTTGTCGAGGGCGACGCTCTCGAAGTTGCTGGAAACGAGGACCTTGACGGGCTGCTTATCCCAATCCTCAGGCAGATCCTGAGACAGCAAGTGTTGCTTCAGTTTTCCGTCAAGGAACTTCTTCAGGAAGGCTTCAATGGTCTCGGCGGACAGATCATTAGACTCTGGCTTGTACTTGGCCATGTCCTCCTCCAGTTTGATCAGACGAATAGTTGGCACCTCCTCCTTGTTCATGCCAAAGAACTCAAAGATGCGGGTGTGATCCTCCTCATCAGACGAGATCGTAACAAACAGAATATCATCGCGGTACTTCTTGGCAATCTCCTTAAGGGGATCGACGTGAGCTTCAATGTGTCCGGCCTCCTTGGACACGAAGAACAGCAGGTGGGATTTGATGGAGCCTCCGAAGATCTTGGAAGCCGACTCGTGGTTGAAGTCCACAATCAGGGGAAGTGATTGTACTTGAGCGAACTTCTTCAGAGTCTCCTCGGTGAGCTCGCCCTCGAACACAGATTTCTTATCATCGAATGGCTTGAACAGGATCACATCATTGTTGTTGGCTTCGTACTTGGCAATCACATCGTCATTGCTGCTCACGCCGAAGACAAAGGAGTCCAGGGCATTGGCGGCCTTGGTAAAGGTCTTGGCCTCCTCAGAGTCGGTGTCCTTGAAAAATCCAATAATGCCAATTTCGTTTTCCTTGAGGAACTGCTCAGCATCGGCCACGCTAGACAGATCCTTGGCAGGTGGTCCAGTCTTTTTGGTTACCCAGGCAATGATGTCAGCGGCTTGACGACCTCCGCTGTACTCCACTGGAGCACCGCTCCGGAAGAATTTGAGTGTGGGGTAACCACGCACCTGGTACTGCTCAGCTAACTCACCTTCGACGGTGGCGTCGACCTTGGCCAGCTTGATCGGAGACTCCTTTTCGGCCAGCTGCTGAGCAGCCTTGGCATACTCGGGAGCGAGGGCCTTGCAGTGTCCGCACCAGGGAGCATCTGGAAGGATCACAAAACAGGGGGAGAGTGCAATTAGAAAACGGAGTTCTGATACCTAAAATGAAATCGTACTTTTTATATCTCAGTGGCGTAGAGTTATTACTTAATATGCATGGTAACGGACATGCACAGTTGGCATCCAAACGGAAAATTCTAATTTTGGACTGTCAATTGTAATCGAAGTCGCTACATTTGACACGGATCTGGAGCAGGGCCCCTTCGCACTTCGCATTTTTCTATAGCCAGCAGCTGTTTGACATTATGCAAATTCCACGTGGTGGATTCCCATTGCCTCAGCCCCAGCTGCAATTTAACACGCATCCACGCACACAGCCACAGTGGCGAGATGACATAATGCCGCCTTGACAACGTTTAAGAGGCCCTGCTTATCACCGGCTTGGCATGGCTTCGGGTGACGTGGCCGGGCCATTCGCCTTGGCATTGCCATTGGCACAGGCACACACAACAAGACAATATTCGAAGATAAGATTTCTGATTCGGATGACCCGCAGAACCAGTAAGCAAGTTAGCTGACGTTGTCATTCACACACCAAACAAAAACCAAACGTAACCGCAAGCATAAACAAACCATACACCGTCGCCATATTGTCGAAAATAGAGATGCCGTCCAAACATAACTGATGTTTTATGTTGAAGACATACGGAGACGGGACTCTTTTTAATATCATTGAATTTTGTTTATCTCTGAAGTGTGTTAATTTGCGGGAAGATATGGATGGATTTTTGATTTGTCCGTGGTACAAGTAAAATTTGAATTTTCTCTTAATCCAAATCTAATCCTCTAATCCTCACAGCGCCGTCAAGCAGGCGCAATGAAAGAGTTGAATGAACTCTCCATTGCGTGGCCGCGCCGACGTAGAAAAGGGCACACAGAACGGAAACCAAAACCAGAATAGAAAGCAATAGCAAAAACGCACGCTTAAAGAATATCTTGCTTAGTTAACCTAGATTCGAAAGAAGAGTTGCCCGTCTACTTTTATTTACTTTTGTTTCTTTCTAATTCGAGATTGATAGAGCGGATGCGTGGGCACAGATTTGGCCACGCCCAGAGAAGCAGACAGCATTGAAGTTGCTGATAAAAGTGAAAAATACAAAACAAGAATTCATACACGAAGTCAAAGGATCTGAAGCAGAGGGAGCAGTTAGAAAAATTGGCTTTTTGAAGTTAATAGTGCGCATAAGCATTTTCTCGATTGGCATTTAACATTTAGAAGTTATGGCACTTTTATGGGAACTAAACAACAGAAACAATAACAACTCAGTGTTTGCTTGCTCGCTCCCACACCCATTCCCCTTACACACACACACACACAGGTGCAAGATGTACGCGTGGAAAAGAGATGACAGTTGCACAAACCAACGAAGAGAGAGGAAAAACTCTGAGAGAGCGTAACTCTCATTTCTCTCTCGAGTCTCATTGATGTGAAAGATAAAAACGCTTAAAAAAACGATAAAAGAGCTTGAAAAATAACTATAGACTTTTTCTTTCTTTGGGCTAAGCTCCAATTGCATTCCTCGAATTCTCACAGGCTTCGTATACACTCATGAAACAACAATTTCTTTTGGCCTACAAATGCCACGCAGACATTTTTTGATGCTTCGGTTTCGTTCCACTTGCTCCCGGTTGAAAGACCACGTAGCCACGAATTCGTATGAATCAGCCAGCGTAAAGCGTCAGCCGGCGCGTAAATATACATATGTATTTACTTAAGATTTGCAATACTTACAGAACTCAACTAGCACAAATTCATTGTCGGCCACCAATTGCTTAAAGTTGTCCACTGTCGCAATGAGCACACCCTCCTCAACTTTGACTTCGCCAGCGGCCACGTAGAAAGCCGCGGCGAGCAGTGCACAGATTAGGAATTTCATCGCGGGCACTTGTATATGCTAAGTAATATATTGGGGTATATAACACACTTCTGCCGTTGTTGCAAATGGTGGTGCTGGGTGACTGTCAACAGTTTTAAGCTAAAATTTCAGCTCAGGGCAGTGTGACCGCGGAAATATCGATACAATATACCGTCAGGGCCTCGTAAATAAACCAAAATATACCATTGCATTTCGAAATGACTGTAAATATACCGTAGTCTTGAATGCCACTCCTTGATTTTGATGTTCTATTTAATATTACTAGCTTGCAAAGACTTTAAACACTGAAACAATAATTTAATCCGTTTGGGGAATCAATTTGACGTATTTTAAATACTTGTTTTTATTGGATTGTATACCTTATGAGCTTATGTTTTACAAATACGTATTTAAATTTTTCATTCATTTTTGTTCAGTATGTCAGTGTATGTAACATCACTAAGCAAAAAACATATAGAGGCTACAAATCGAGTAAAAACTGGCTGCCTAATCAGTATAGTGAGAGAGCCTTCGGCTGAGAGAGTTTGGCCACTAGTGGTACTGCCTGGCGTCACTAACCAAATAATGTAGGTTATACTATACTATTTGGTTAGTGCTGGCGTATAGCAGCAAGTAAGTAGTTTGTGCGCGACAACATTTCTATCATCCCTGATTTTTCTAGCGGCTCCCTTTTTTCGAAATGAGTACTAGCCTTAAGACAAAGTCATTAATAATTATTAAAAGCACTTGAACTAATGGATTTATAATATAAAGATAGAAAATATATATTTTTTGGTTGAACTGTTTAGTTTTAACCTAGTTATGCAATCAATTGAGGAAATATGTATCATAAAATCAGCAAATCCTGCGGAGAATATAATGATAATTTGAGTAAAATTAAATTTTTAAAGCTGAGAGTCCTGTTAATATTAAATTGAATATCAAAATCGAAGAAAATGATTTTAGATTGACGGTATATTTGGAAAATGAAAAAGTATATTTAGGTATATTTTCGAGGCCCTCACGGTATATTTGATCGATAATTTCGCTGTCAGTAACATTTTTTTCTAATATTGAACATATTCAAAAAAATAATATCCAACATAAACTAAAGTACCTGGTCAATGCGGACTCATTGACCAACCAATTTCGCTGTACCGAGATTACAAAAAAATAAATAAAAATAATTCCGCTGTCACACTGAAGATTTACAAATCCAACGATGTCGTCGTCGGAGGGAAAACTAATTGTTGTCTCTGGTTTCGGACCATTTATTGGACATGAGGAGATCAATGCCAGTTGGGAGGCTGTAAAGTTGCTGCCGGAGATGCTCACTCACAATGGCATTGAATATGTAGTGGTGAAGCGCCTGGTTCCGGTCGAGTACAGAGCAGTGGATGAGGCGTGTAAAGAGATATGGAGCCGCCAGCCAGAGGCAAATATGTTTATTTTATCCCTAGATCACGTCAATTGCGTTGCTGACGTCATTTATTCAACACAGATGGTCATACATGTCGGAGTATCGGGTATAGCTAAATGTGTTTATGTCGAGAAGCTGGCCTATAACCACAAGTTCCGGCGGGCAGACAATTCCGGTCAGTATTTGTCCAACGGTAGTTGTGTCCTCCCGCACAATGGCAGGGCAAATGTTTTGCGCTGTGGCCTTGACGTGGATAAGATTGTAGAGGCTGTAAATGCAACATGCGAGTCGTGTGTGGCCCCCGTACTTTCGAACAGTGATAAGCCTTTGGGTGCTACAAGGGCCTCCAAAAATGTGGGCGACTTTCTATGCGGCTACATATATCTGAAGTCTCTCGACGTGGACTCCAAGAGAAGTGTGTTTGTGCACGTACCCCCAATAAATAGACCATTTAGTACCCTCCAAACGGCGGATATTGTTTTGAAAATCATTCAAGAATGCGTTCAACAAGTGGACGCTTCTGCATGTGTAAATTAAATTCCATATAAATTATACTTCTTGAATCTAGTTTTGGATAATACAATTCATTGCATGTGTTAATTTTATTTTCTATATAAAATATACAGTATACATAATGTATTCATACATGAAAGACGAATTTTACCATTTTCCCTTCTAACAACGCTTTTGTCTCTTTCGAGTCATGTGACGAAGCAAAGAGAGTTCAACGTTATGCGGATAATTCAAGTCCGAAAATAAATTCATATGTTTCCATTGTCATTTTTAAAACGAGAAGGGACGTGTGAGACGCTTTTTTCGCGTCACAACTTTTATACCCGGCACTCAGTACTACACCTGTACCTTAGCGGTTATTTGTCAAATTTTAAACTTTTTCCTTACCTGTCATCTACATCTACAAGACTTTTCACGCCAACACGCTCCTTTAGCTCGCCACCCTCCCCTAGAGAAACACACTGCAGAGTCAGGGCAAGCGAAGCAGAGTGTGAATGAGAGAATGTGAAAAAAACAAATATAAAATATATATAAATAATAATAATTTGGTGATCAGAGAGATATGGCCATTCCCTACGGAATGGCGTTTTTAGTTTTCTTTTATCTTCAAAATTGTAGATTTTGGAGGTTTTCGCCTTTTTGCGGTGGCGGAAGGGGGCGTGGATCATTTTTGAAATACACTTGTAACAGTGTGAGTATACAGAAGTCTGGATGCAAAATTTGATGGCTCTAGCTTTTATGGTCTCTGAGATCCAGGCGCTCAACAAGACGGACGGACGGACAGACGGCAATCGACTCGGCTATTGATGCTGATCATTATGGGGTCGGAAACGTTTCCTTCTGTGTGTTACATACTTTGTGCACAAATACAATATACCCTATTTACTCTTCGAGTACCGGGTATAATGAGGCTTCGGCTCTGGAAGTGCCCAGAACACGTCGGGTCGAACCGCGACATGATCATAACACCCATTAAGGTATGAATGGTATAAATAATCTATAAGTATAATCTGAATTTTTTGTTTGTTGAATGTGGCCCGTTTGTATGTACCTACATACATATATACATAGGGTTGACATAGACAAGTTTATGCATTTATGCATTTGATTATCAAACTTTGATCCCATGCAAATTAAATATTACCAACAGAGTCAGGCATCCCGAATTTTCGTACTATCTAAGGAATCGCCTTTGGAAAAAAATCAATGTAATGCAGCTAAAGATCACCAAATTGGGATCCGATTGGATCATTATTATAGTCAGAATGAAGAAATTAATTTGCGGTGGCTAAACCCACCCTGTCCCGCAGCTTTTGTTGTTCTTTTCACATTCTCTCATTCACACTCTGCTTCTGCTTCACTCGGCTTCTGCCTCTGCCAACGCCTCTGATGACTTTTAACCCACCCCGTCCCGCAGTTTATATTTGTTTTTTTTTCTGTGCGGGAGCTGCCTCTGCCGCGAGTCTGCAGTGTGTGGGTCTAGGGAAGGGTGGCGAGCTAAAGGAGCGTGTTGGTGTGAGTAGTGTTGGTGATGTAGATGACAGATGAAGAAAAAATGTAAAATTTGAAAAATAACCGCTAAGGTGCAGATGTAGTACTGAGTGCCGGGTATAAAAGTTGTGACGCGTAAGAAGCGTCTCACACGTCCCTTCTCGTTATAACATGTACTCTCCATGTCTTGTGCGTCAATTTGTCAGTAGGAAGCTTCCAGAAATTTCACCAGACACGAGGACGGTGCAATGGTGCTGGCCCGAGCTAATGGCCTGGCCAAGGCTCGACCTAGGGTTGTAACTTAATCGAGGTGGCTATTCTGCTTGTGCTATCCAGATGAATTCCAAAGAGGTACACGATCTGAGAGAACAAGTTGGATGGCAGGTCATTTCCACATTGAAACTTTCACTTTCAAACTGTTACCCTTTAACTTTATTTTGCAGGTTCGCAGGCCAATCTGGTGAAGAGTAACATTCGGCACTCCTTTAAGCTCCTTCACTGGGACTAATCAATCTTATGTGAATCGATCGCGCCTTTGCCGGTCTCAATGGCACTGAGGTTCTGCCTCTGAGCTCCGATGAGTGGTTGGACTTACATCGCAACGGCGGCGAGGTGTCCTTGCCGGAGGATCCACAGTCCTGAAGACCTTGGCCAAAAGTCACTGCCGGTGAAACGGCACTCTTCTCCATCCAAGCAAATGATACTCGTCGCTGGCCAACTTAAAGCCAGAAAATGTCGCACACAATGGTGATATCCACCATTAATGAGGAGAATTTCGACTCTGCCGACGATATCGAAGAGGATGAGGTGCGCTATCCCACCCTAAATGGCAGCGACACCAACGAGCTCCATGCCATCAGCTGTGCGGGCGAGCCTTATCTGAATGCATCTGACGGCCGCATCAGCAACTATCCTATAAGAAGATCAGGACGTTTATTTGGCACTATCGAAGCGTTTTCATTTACTTACTTGTGATGCACATTGTCAGATTGTGCCTGTGGCCACGCCTTGGTCCTGCATTCTGGACGTCAATGAACAAGGAATTTCATCTTTCCCGCATCCAGATGATCGCTCACTAACCATTTTCAACTGGTTTCACCATGATTACAACCTCCATTCAAGGCCAATCTGCAAGAGGAAAAATTGTTTACCTAAAAAAGGCGGAGAAATTAGCCACCAGCTGTCGCAAGCGAACCGTCAGTCTTATTGTATGCTTCTCCACACCGATTTCTTTAAAGAATTCATTTGTATTTCTTTATTGGAGCAGGGGGCAGCAGCTATCCGATAATCCATTGATCTCTATTTTAATTGGGGTCATGGCTCAAACGCTTCGAGTGACTGTTCAAATTTAACCAGCTGAACGCCCGCCATTTAAATAGTTAAACACTTTGTCCAACTTGGAGAAATAATACTGCTTTTAAATGTTTATTGTAGACACCCATCTAACACCTTACTAATAAATTCGATATCATTCAGCTAAACTGCATTAAAAATCTTTAAGTTTCATTAATTTCCTTGTTTGCACTTAAACACCCATTGGTCAACAGAAGGTTAATCGTTCTCGGTCGACATATTTACTCGATTTGAATATTCTGTTTAATATTGCCATTCGACTAAGACAATCAGCCGTGGAACTACAATTTTCTACGATTGTGCAATACATTCGCCACAAGATTGGCCTGCTCTTTATAACTTCTTTTATTGGATTGCTTACAAAAAAAACGATATAACTTAAAATTGATGGACTCACCTCGTTGTGCTAATACACCGTGTAGCTATCAATACAAAATAACGCATACAATTTTCTCGCTAAATTGAATCGTTCATCAACACTACAAACAAAGCAGCAAACACTCACTTTAACATCAACAAATATTTTTACGAACATTCCAAAAAACAAAAAAAAATCCGTGCAAATGCACCAATAATAAAACTTACAATCGAATCGATAAGAGCCAGCAACCAAGCCGCAGCGATCTAGCTGAATTTTGTAAGTATTCCGGCTAATCTAATCTATGCGGTTAACAACGGCAGCGCCGTCGTCAGGGCTTAGCTAACTCACACAAATGAACTTTGTACATTAAAAATGTATTAAATTTGAACTCTCTTTTGGACTGCAGCCGTCGGACGAGAAAGTGGCACGAGCATTTGTCGCTTTTCACACGCACAAGCCAGGTCGGAGAAGACGAAATTGAGCAGAACGTTTAAAAAGGGCACCATTTCAATCACAAATATGCTGTCACGCCTGCAGGACTTCTTGTCACGCCACCGCCGGAAGTTTATGGTGACGGGAGTACTGGTTGGTGGAGCCTACTATGCGGCCCGGTACGCCCAACGCAAGCTGATGGAGATGCAAGAGAAGCAGGCTCGTGAGATGTTCGAGCGGACGCGGCGAACGAATCACTTCGAGTCGACGGAAAAGACTTGCAACCAAGTGATTTTGGGCATGGGCGAGGAGATGTGTGATGCTGTGTTGAGAGAGTGCAGCACGGACGAGTTGCTCCAGCAGCTTCGCCAGAATCCAAAAAATAAAGTGGAACTGTGGGAAGAGATGAAGGTCGTGGCGTTCACCCGTCTGGCCACGTTTGTCTACGCCTCGTCTATGTTGGTGATTGCCCTCAGAGTGCAGCTGAATGTCTTAGGTGGCTACATTTACCGTGACATCACGTTAGAGCAGACTCGAATCACCGATGAGATTAAGCATCAATATCTCTCGCTTATCCGACACTTCATTACAGAAGACGGTATTAGAGATCTCACTAGGTATATACGGACTCAGGTGATCGCAGTGGTGAAGTCGTCTATGCCCCTCTCACGTCAGCTCTCCCTCAACGACCTGGAGCAGCTGTTTTGGTCTCTGCAAATGGCCATCAATGCGGACACTCGTCGAGATCCCAACTCCAAGATGACGAAGTACTTGCTGCCCTCTCAGAGTTCAAGCTTCTCGCCGTTGCTCCAGCAGATGTACAACGAGACTCTAGACCTCTTGGAGAGCGAAGATGCCATCGGCGTGTGTTCGCATAATGTGACTCGAGGCTTTGTGCTGGCCTGCGATGTCATTGCTGAGTCCCTTGGCGAGACCCTGCAGCATCTGCCCCCAGCAGAAGTGCAGAAGCAACCGGAGCCACAGCTGCCCTTGAATTGCAACCAGAGAAACAGCTGTGGCTCTTATCCCAGCAGCCAGGCGGTCGATAATAACAACATGCTCGACATCAACACGGTTCTGATGGCCATGGCCAAGCTGATACCAATAATCAGTGGGATCACTTCAAGAGGCTATGACAGCGCGTCGCGGGCTACAAACTTGCCCACCCAGTTGCTCTCCTTTTACTTGCTGGCGGAGAAGTCGAAGACGTTGGGGGCCAATGTCTACGAGACTTTCAGTTCTGCCTAAGCTACGACGGTACCGCATATGGACACTCACACATAAACATACATGTGTTTGTACCTTTATATGTATAGATCTGTTCTGAGCAGGGTCTTAACACAATTTTAGCACTACATATGATTTGAGTGTAGTAAGGTAGTATGCAAATGCATACACACATTCACACATTCAATTCACGTATTAATTTTTAATACTGATAATTACCTACAGAAACCTGTTTGTAAAGGCATGGTATCGTCCCAAATTCCGTATTAAGTCTAACTCTTAAGAATATTTAATCAGAACCTAGTATGTAAGGTAGCGATAAGAAGATCGCATTTTGGAATCCTTTGGTCAAGTTGACCGGCAAACGGGGGACCTACAAAGCGAGCAACTGGAAGGCCTTTCATAATAAACGGAAACTGTAATACTGTATATATATGTATGTACAACAATAATAGCGTAAATGAGATCTGAAGGGATCTTTGGAAATTCAAAGATAAGCAAAATTTGAAAAAACTTCAGTTAGAGAGAAAGTATAGTTATTGGCGGCACGAACGACATACATATGTATGTATGTATGTAGATATAACATTTCTAATGCACCACCAGAAAAGAAAACCGCCCTGGGAATGTTGATAAGAAGAAAGTTGCCCCGGACAGCTGTGAGGCGGTAACGGAGCCTGCGCAGAGTATTCATACGAAAATACTTGTCAACTTAGTAAAAGAATAAATTTTGAAAGCATCTTTTAGGCGCAGTTCCAAGCACTATGTGATAAATAAACAGAATAATATTTCGCACAACTAGATGTTTCAACAGCTGCATGCAAACTGTATGCGAAAACAATGACTCTTTCGCTCTTACTCTCTCTCTCTCTCTCTCTCCGGGTGCCAGCTGTCTGGTCAAAAGCAAAGGTAGCTCAGCCGATGACGATGCCAGCACCGCAGCTATACTTTGGGTGGGCAGCGCAGTTGCAAAAGTTACGTGAAAAGGCAAGGACAGCCTCTGCGCCTCATAGACATTTACATGTGTATGTATGTATGGACAAACTCGTATGTGTGGAAAAAAAATAACAAAATCCTGGAACAATTTAAATTCTATTTTGGAAAGTGCAAATATGACAAAGTCTGAAAAATGTGCTCGAATTAGCAAAGCCTTCGGAAGAAGAAGAGTTTGAGGCAGCAGCACTGGCGATACGAGGAACAACTGCGATTCAATTGTGTAAGTGCAACTGCCAACTGCGTTCCAAGAAAGACACACGACACTCAGACCAGACGCACACATATGTATGCATGTACAATGTACATTTGGAGAGCGGGACAGACATAACGCACAGGGCAGACAGACAGACGGCGTGCGTAAAGCGTGGCGTGGCCTGGTCTAGCAGGGTGAAAACACGGACGGATGGCCGAATAGGCATGACACCCCCCACCCATCCAGTCCGGTTTCTGCTCATGTGACTGTGTGGAAGTATAAATAAAAACATTTTATTACTACATAAAGAAAACGAAAAAAAAGTGGGGCTCGTCAGAGGTCCTCCAATCTAGAACCTCCTTCAAAAGGGACCGCAGGTTTGACCCAATCTAAATTTGACTAAGAGGTTTTGTTGGGGCAAAACGTGTGGAGTGAAGTGAACAATGAACATTTCCCAAGAAACGTCTATGGACTATGATATCCATGGACAACAATGCATGCAAGTCAAGTGTTGGGCATGGCCTCCACCCTTCTCACAGTCTTCTCTTCTCTAGTTATATTGACACACTGAAGTCATAGATTAAGTGCCTTTACAGTAGGCACTTCTCCCATATCCTACTAGTAAAGGAAGGGGGTGAGTTACTTTTCGGGTGGCTTTAAAATTCTCTTGTGTGATATCCCTGCCATCTGGCTGCAAAATTTTGTGGTTCTTGCTTCTGATTTACAATATTCCTTATTTACTCTTCGAGTACCGTGTATAAAAGAACGTGTGGGCAAAGACCGTTTATCTTTAATGGATGATTTTGGGGATAGGTATTTTAAATTTGTTTTTTGGAACTCAATGTGTAGGCGTATGTACATATATAAGTCTCGTGTAGATGTACTTTCATACATACATATGTACCTACATGTGTAAAAACCAGCAGAAAGAATTTCCGATCCCATCGAGTTTGATCAGTTGATCAGAGGCGAAATTGTTAAATACACATTGTAACAGTGCGATATTACAGAAATATGGATGCAAAACTTGGTTGCGCTCTCTCTCTTATGGTCTCTGAGTGCTAGGCGCTCATCAGGACGCACACACGGACAGACAGACGACTCGGCTATTGATGCTGATCAAGAATATACATATATACTTTGTGGGGTCGGAAACGCTTCCTTCTGTGTGTTACTATTCGAGTACCGGGTGTAAAAAAGGCAATCGTTGCAGTGGTATAAGCTGTGGGGTGTTGATTTTTAAAATAGGTCTTCATTTAGATAATAGTAATAATCTATTTAATAATATAATAGTCTTTCTATCTAATGCTAGACAACTGAATTGAACGGAAAGAGAAGACATCCATGCTGAATTTGGACTCCTTGTAAAAAATGCAAAATTCACAATCAATCCCATCAGTTTATGGGCGTTTATATACACACACATGGAAATACATACATGTGTACATATTTACATACATATGTACATATTTTCATATCTATATGCGATATGTTTTCCGGTGGCTCGTGTTTTATTGGAGTCCTACTTTTGCAAGAAGAATGACTGAATGTACTTAATTTTTTATGCAAAAACTGTGTTGCAACCCATTCCCCTGCATCTCCTTTACCGTGCGGCTACTCTGTTTGCCTGTCAAAAACGTCATAAAGTTCGATAGTGAAGACCCAAATGAAGTAGCAGTTGGGTTGTGGCTGTGGATCAAATGTTCGGAATGGGGAAGTCGACTTGGGTGCAGTGCCAGCCCCAATACTTCGCCCCTATTTTATTTGCAACCACAAGCAGAAGAACACACACCACGCCACACCACCATAGAGCAAGAGGTAAAAAGTGCCATAAATGATATGCGATAGACGGATGGATACTTGGTGCTGCATGGGATAAGACCCTGCTAGTGCCCAGCACAAATGAAACTGAATCTGACCCGGTCCTTCTCTTTCCACACCAGTAATTAGGCGCCCGTTACGATCAAACTCATAAAAGCCTGAGTAAGTAGCATGATTTAACTTCATTCATTGCAGTACTCTGCCTCCCGGCTTCCCATCATCCCATTCCCTGAATCCACCCATCCATCCATCACTGCTAGTTCCGCCTCTTCTTTCGTTTTTATTACGTATACGCCCCGCTGCTCGATGTGGCACAACCCCCGAGACGAGACAACTCAAATGAGTGGAAAACAAACGATAAGTAAACAAGCTATAGTTTTTGTTATTTAAGCAGGGCTCATATGAAGTATGACATACAGCACATAATTTAGTTTAAAGAATTCCGAATACTTATTGATTGAGCGTGCCACGTTATTAGGCGCTCCTCTGTAAAACCAAACTGCCACGCGAAATGGAATTAATGGCGGCCATCTAATGGATTCGATGGGCTTCGCTTTGGTGAGAGATCGTATCAGTAGCAGCTAACCGGCTACACGACTCTAACTATAAAATAAATCTACATCCCCTGGAGAATTGCGTATGTATACGAGTATCACAATATTATAATAAATAGATTACACAGGCCAGTTTATGAACTCGTAAGTACTTGTACCGTCACACAGTCGCTGGGTCGAAACAGTCTCATTGTTGATTTCGGTAACAGTTTTCAGTGCGCGTCTAAGCAAGAAGCATGGACTCTGTGTAGAGAGTAATGGAGTAGAACCAGAGCCAGAACTAGAGCAGAGTTGAACGAGTCCGAGATAATTATCATGAGTAATTAGTAGAGCAATGTTGTTGTGGTTTGGGGACGAGGGCTTGGTAAACAGTCAAAGAGTGTTTACTTGAATATTTGCTTTACCTTTTTGCACAGCGAAATGACAAACGCCAGCTGAATGTGGAAGACGCAACTGACGTCAGATCATCGGAATCGAACCTGTAGTCCAAGAACAATCAAGGGATTAGAGTAGCGTACACAATTCACCATGCGACGACCAAAAATTTCGTTGAAAAAGTATTTTTATTTCACACTGATCTGTGCTCTGCTGCTCATATATGGTTTCAATCTCAAGTGAGTAATGAATACGTGATGATACCATTTTGTCATTATCTAAGCTCAATTTTAAAAAACGTATCCTTCAGGGAATATGAAATATGGAAGACCCGCAGTCCCCGAACAATACAGACAACTACGCAGCAACATCAGCAAAAGCCACAACAATTTCCAGCCACGGAAGTGGACTGTTCCGAGGAGCTCAGCAAAACGCCTGAAACATCTAGCTCTAATCCAGCACCTTTACTCGCCACTTCGGCCTCACCAGCAGCGCCAGCACAAGGTCCATCAGTGGACGGTCAGCAGACGGAGGATGTCGAGGATGAGGAAATCGAGGCCGACCGATATCTGGAGCCGGAGCCAGAGCCGGCACCTGCTAAGCCTTGGTTCTTCCGCAATGGTGAATATTATCCCAGCCCATCCAAGACCTACAGCAATCGGCGAGAACGAAAGCGTTATGCTCCCAAGCTGCTGCCGCATCAGGATTCGCACAACGACAGAATTGTCAACCAGCTCATGTACGTGCCACACAATTATGAGGTAATCAAGGCTAGCGGCAAGCTGAAAACTATCCTCCTTTACAACGGCCTGGGTCCGTGGAACGTGAAGAAGGGGCGCGAAGTCTTCCTGAACGCCAAGTGTCCGGTGGACACATGCGAATTAACTGCCAACCGAGACATGGCCAGCACAGCCGATATGATCCTCTATAAAGATCACTACATTCCAACAGCAATACGTCGCCCCAGCAATGCCAAGCAGGTCAGCATGCTCTACTATCTCGAGTGTCCCTATCACACTCAGAATGTTAAGGCACCAGATGCTATCAACTGGACGGCCACCTACAGGTGACTCCTTGACTTCCTATTGTTCTTGTTCAATCAGATACATACTTAAATACTTCTTTGCTTCTTCTTGTATGCACAGACGCGACAGCACCATCGTTGCGCCCTATGAGAAGTGGCAGTACTACGATACCAAAGTGCAGCAGCAGGAGCAGGACCACAACTATGCCGTGAACAAAACCAAGAAGGTGGCCTGGTTCGTGTCCAATTGTGGCGCCAGGAATGGCCGACTCCGGTATGCCCACGAGCTGCAAAAACACATCGAGGTAGAGATTGGCATTGGATTGGATCAGGAGAAGATACTTACTAACATATTTTTGCCAGTTAACCGATCCAATCACTTTTTCCATTGTCCCAACAGGTTGATATATATGGTGCCTGTGGAAACTTCAAGTGCTCGCGTAGCACGGCAGACAAATGCTTCGAGATACTTGACAACGATTATAAGTTCTACCTGGCCTTCGAAAACTCCAACTGCAAGGACTACATCACGGAGAAATTCTTTGTCAATGCCCTCAATCGGCGGGTGCTGCCAATTGTGATGGGTGCCCGGCCGGAGGACTATGAGGTGAGCGCCCCGCGTCGCTCTTACATCCACGTGGATGAGTTTGCCTCGCCCAAGGAGTTGGCCGAATACCTGCGTATTCTTGACGGAGACGACGAACTCTACAACTCGTACTTCAAATGGAAGGGCACGGGTGAGTTCATTAACACGTACTACTGGTGCCGGGTTTGCGCCACGCTCCACAACGAAGAGCAGCTCCGTAAGCCTCGCTGGTACAGCGACCTAAACGATTGGTGGCGTGGGGCAGGCGTTTGTACCAACGGCTCATGGAGGAACTTCAAGGCGCGCAAGGACGTGATCATCGACGACTGAATGCTTGAGTCGGTCCAGATAGTGGGCGTTGGAATATAGATTTCAGTGTTTGATGTTATCACTATTCACCATCCTCTATCACTATTCACTGTCATTATGCGCTATACATGTGTAAAGAATTGCTTACTTTTTATCGGAGTTTTAAGTGAATGGTTTTTGTAGCTAGCCGTAAGTTAACGAGAGCTCAAAACTAGCACTAGAGTTGCATGAGGAAATCAAAAAGCACAGAAGCAGAGCAGTGTATTCCAACTAGCCCATAGACTAAAAGATCTCCCGGCAGATTGATGTAACATATACAATACAACAAAGACATAAGGGAATCTAGAAACTTAGACTAGTTATATGTGGATATAACATCAAAGCGTACATAGGTTATATATTGTATAGTTGTTTAAACTAAACGCAAGTCCAATGTAGAGTATAACGAGAGGAAAGACGAAAGACAAATTAATGCAAATATAATGCATACATATACATATGTACATACATTAGTATGTATTTACTAGCTTAACTGCAACGGGGATGAGCCATCCGCTAAATATGTATGTAGCTTTGTAAGTGAATAGATCTTTTTGTAAGCACTTTTGGCAAGCAAACAACTGATGGATAGCCATAAAATATTTTTCGTGTAAATGTATATGTTTTTTTAATGAGTTTTAAGCTAATATTTGTTCTAGATATTACCTAGATTGGCTAGGTTGGACCGGTTGGACCGTTAGTAGCACTCGGCGCGCTTATTTAGCCTATTAGCTAACCAATTAACTATTTTGGGATCGATTCGCACAAGCAAGTCCTTCGCCAAAAGCCATCACTGAATTAGTCAAAATGCAAGCACCATTCCTATTTTCACACACAATCAATTTTCATCTTGTATGTGTGGTTGTACATATGTATATGTATACAATTGATTTCTGGTCAGATTAATTAGCAAGCGATGTTTTTTCTTAGACTTAGTATTTATATTTGTTGTATATCATTTAATTTATAAGTACTATGAGTAATATCATCTGTCTGTGTGTATTTTGATTGTGAACTTATTTAATTTTTAATTTTTACTGTGATACAAGAATTAATAATAAATGTAAAAAATAACGACGCTTGTGAACTTTACTTTCAAATGAAATTCAAAGAACAAAAAATAGGATCAATTTTTAGTAAGAAACAACATGGGACGGAGATTGTAAACAACTGATGGTAGGACAAAGTATAATGTTTAATCGAGTCTCCTACTCAAATGAAAAACATAAATCTTAATTAACCTAAGTACAATTACGAACATGTTTCAGACGAAAGAAATATCTCATGGATTACAGAATGAACAAAAAATAAACGTATTCTCCAACGGCATTTTGGGGAAAAGCCGAACTGGCATTGGGAAAAAGCCAAAAATTAATAATACAAATACAAAAATAAAATGACCAATTCTGACAATGTTCAACAAAATCAGTACAAATTAAAGCTCAGAATGTATCCGCTTGATCCTAATTTTACTTAGACATGACACATTTTCAGCTGCTGTAATAAGTCCTTTAACGTATTTAGTTTCTGCTGCTTGAAGTCCTTCTCACCCGGGGAAGCTACTATCTTTGCCGTAATCTTGCGTTGCAGGGCAATGGCCTCCACTTTCTTGGAGAGCTGCAAATGACAAATTTGTTCAGATAAATTATCATTTGAGAACACAAACATCACCCACCTCAAAGGCCCGCTTTATAATGGCCTGGGGCATGCCAGCCAATTTAGCCGCATTGAAGCCATACGACTTGGGACAAGCACCAGCCGTGTACTTGTAGAGGAACGTAACCGTTTCCTGAGTGGGGTCTGTGGTACCCTCATTTTCCACCATGCAGGCCATGTGACCGAGGGCGATCCTACGGTCGTTGTGAAAGTAATCGATTAGATTATGGTAGTGCGTGGAGAAGAGGGTGCGACACTTGAGATTCGCAAGGAAATTGACCACAGAAGCGGCAATGGCTGTGCCGTCGTAAGTGGCTGTACCCCTGCCCAACTCGTCGAGCAGCACCAGCGAATGGCATGTGGCATGTTTCAGTATAAGAGAAGTCTCATTAAGCTCCACCAGGAACGTACTATGCCCGGCCAAAATATCATCTTGGGCGCCTAGCCTCGTGAAAACTCGATCCACCAAGGAAAGTCGACAGCTGGCTGCTGGTACGTGAGCCCCCTGAAATCACAATAGATTATAGTTACATTTTTCTCCTATCCGAAAGATGGAGCGACACTCACAATCTGTGCCATGATCACCAGCAGTCCCAGTTCGCGCATCAACGTACTCTTGCCACCCATATTGGGCCCAGTCAACAGGGATAGGGGGGCTTTCGTTTTGGTACCCAATTCCAGTCCATTGGGAATGTAGGTGGAGGCATTCACACAGGGATGATAGCCCTCCTCCAGTTCGATGAACGGCTGATCTACTCCAGAGACCAGCTCTGGTACACAGATGACTATCTGTTGCCTGGCATACTCCGCCAGGGAGCCCAACACATCCAGGTTGGCGACACAGTCGATGCACTGCTTCCACAGTTCATAATGATAGGAGAACTTCTCGAAGAGCCGGCGAGCCAAGTCCTGCAGCACTACGTTCTTGGCCTCTTCTGCCTGCTGCATGTCCTTGAGAAGGACCTTGGTCTCTGCCGTTGTGTAACGACGCGAGGGCTTCTTACCCTTAGCCTGACCTTCCAGGGAATACGATTTATTGGCCTTGTGGGCATGCGATTCAGGAACATCCAATTGGTACCGTTTTTTATCGGAACCAAAGTAGGTAACACGGCATCCAAAATGACGCTCCTGCTCCACGAGGTAGGTCTTTAAGCGTTTCTCAATCTCATCAATGCGATCCATGACCAAATCATATTCTGCATCCATTCCGGGCTGAGGCGCGATTACTCCCGTCTTGGCAGCTGCATCATGGTCAAAGGCAGTGGAAAAGTACCGCAGCTCCTCGCACAGATTGGGAAATACTCCTCCTGAGGGAGCCAACTGTGTAATTCTCTTGAGCAGTGGAGATTCACACTGCTGGAACATCAGAGGTAGCTTGGTCAGGGAATTGAATCCCTTGAGAACCGCCATAAAGCCCACTAGCTTCTGTTTGTTGTAAATCTTCTCCTCGAAGAGAATAGCCCGTGAGTCAGGGTGAGCCATCTGTTTGACTTGCCTGTTGCCGAACAGATGAATTTGCGCTAAATTGCGCTCGAAGTCCGGCATGGGAGCCAGCATTGCCCGCATCTCCTGCAGCTCACTGGGCAGCCGCAACAGCTCTCCAATGGAAGCCTGTCTCTCTTTTATCACTTCTTCATCGCAGCTGGGGGCACAGAGCCAGTGGTGCAGCAGCCGCTTTCCGAACTTGGTGCAGCAGTGATCCAGGGTGGACTGCAGGGTATGTTCTTCGCCGATGATCCTCAAGTTTGAAAGTGTTGTCGAATCGAGAACCATGTGCAAGCGTCTCAGGTTAGAGGCCACTGCGGGCTTTGCCTCCGCCAGCTGATCGGGCGGCACATAGAGTTGGTAGCGAGCCATAGGAAGTACTTTCGGCTCCAGCAAACACTTTTTTATGAAAAATATGCACTGACCCAGAGCTTTCAATGCCAGCTTGTAGCTGTTGGAGGGCGTAAGACCCAAGTGATCCAAATCGGACTGCATAGTGCGGAGAACCAAAGGCCAGTTGTCATTTGATCCATTTCCGGCATAGTATCGCTCAGCCAACAGCTTTAGTGTCTTCTCAGCGCTGCAGACATGAGCACCATTGCTAGGCAGCTGTTCCCTAAGTATTCCTCCAAGAACGGTGCGTACGACTTGTTGCGTGCGCAAGCTGAGGCCGCATCTCTCATTGAGAAGCTAAAACGGAAGGAAGGTTATGACAGATGACAGACTAGCAAGATGATGGACGTATGACTTACAAGGACAGGCATGTGATGGGAGAGCAGCGTAAGCAATCGAGAGCAGTTCTTATCGTCTTCGAACTCGCCCAGGTGAAAGTCCCCAATGCTTGTATCTATAAAGCAAATGCCATAGTTGCTAAACGTGCCCTCGTCTTGCTCCACTACGGCCAACATGTAGTTGGGCTGATGATTGGGACCGATTTTACACTGCGACCCGAAAACCTGAGTTCCCCGATTTGTGATTTGGCAGATCTCACGTGCCACGACCTTCTCGAACTTGGTGGCCTTTATGTGCTTGCATCTTTCTGTCACCATGTCGGGCGTTTCCGTTTGCTCCACTCGAGCCACCTACGGAAGACGGATGATTATATAAAATGGATTTGATTACAGGAATCAGGAAAAGTAGCTTACCTTGTAGCCCCTGTCTACCAGGATGGTGGACATTTTGTCAAAGGATATTTCCGGGAAACCAGAGTGAGCAAATTCGCCACGCATATAGGTAAATCCCAGCTCGTGTACACCCACATCGGCATCACCATGGTACAGCTCATAGAATTTTCCCACTTTAAAGAACAGGACGCAGTCAAAGTTGGTTGACTTCAGAACCCACCACTGCCGCACGCCTGGCGTCAGGGAGTTCAGAAACTTTTCGGGAACATACAGAGTGCTCTTGTCGTAGTCCGGATGGTTTGGACGCCTGCCCTCCTTGTCCTTAATCTTGTCCGACTGCAAGAACTCGAGTTTCTGATGAGGCCACACCACAGGCTCATCAAGGTTGGAGGAAGTGGTCACTATATCATCGTAAGCCGCGTCCTGTTTCACATTGCTCTGAATGTTTTTTAGCTTCTCCTGGAAAGTGGAGCCTTCTGCCAGTTTAACCTTTTGTCCCACAGGCTCATTGTTGTTATTATTATAGTTTTTGTCTTTCCTGCAGCCTTTGCTGGCCGTGAGATCGTCTTCCAAGTCTTTGTTTTCTGTAAATTCATTAACCTCATCGTCTCCACTCTCACTTTCTTCACTCGCAGCATCCTCCTTTTCGTCCGGCTCATAGTCAGACTCGTCGCCGGAAAAGTCGTCTTCAGATTTGGTCTCCTCCATCTCATCTTCGCTCTCTGACTCGGGTTGAATGATGCGTTTTCTTTTGCGCCGACCACCCAGCTCTTCCTCATCAGACGCAGCTGAAACAGGCAACTTCCTCTTTGCAGAAGGCTTGGTCTCATTCTCCAATTCCAAGTTCTTGCCATTCTTGAGATTCTCCTTTTCACAGGCTGTTCTGGCAGAGTGCGTTAGCTCCGCTTTTAAGGTGGGGACAACATTTTTTTTGTCAACGGCTGGTGACTTGCTGAAATAGTTAAACAGCGTGTTTGTGGGTGTTCCGCCCACGCTCGTGTTCAGTTTTTTAGACATTTCAAATATAAATTTCTGACAAAACTGCCTCGCTGACGCCAACAATATGCGCCAAAATCTGCGTGGGGCTACCAGATGGCCAAACAAATGTGATACAGCTGAGAGACAGGCGCTGCCACTTTATGAAAAACACAGCTTACTGGCAATATTGGGTTTTGTCGGCTATGGTATCAGTGCTGCAAAAACTTTGGGTCATAAAAAAGTAGAACTAGAATACATTTTTTATTCTCTCTCTTTATATTTACAATCTGTTTGTTTAAACAATAAGTAAATTGTATAATTAATATTCAATTAACAGAAATAGCAGTTTTCCAATGAGCCCTGCTATTATATATAACATCTTTTCAGTTGGTTGGATTTATCTATCAGGGATATCGAGAATGTGGTATCTTTTCAGTCTTCTTAACTAGAATAAATAACATAAAAATGCTAGAAAATCTTGATAAAGGCTAAAGAAAAGAGTATTGAAGAGTAGAGCATTAAAACGTTATTTTTTAATTGATCTCGTCAAACATATCGTCTTCTGCAGCTGAACTTAAGTAAGTCCGATTGGGCCCTATCTTCAGGGACTTTACAGTTGTGACAGAATTTATCTTCCCGGCGTGTGCGTAATTGCAATATGATGCAGATCCATCTGCAACAACCGGTGTTTTGTTCGTTTTTGCAAAAGCAGATGACCAAGACCTAAATTTGTTTGGTTGTCTTGCAGTGAGCGCGCAAGTCGCTTCAATGCATTAACCCTAGATTGAAAATCTCGCAAATTATATTTACTTAGTTTTTGGGGTATTTTAATTTCCGAAAGTTCTAAGAGCAAATTTTGTTTTGCTCAGAAAATTCGAAATAAACTAATTGAAATAGTTTTGCCAGGCTAATTTTAACCCAAAATATTTTAACTTAGAAATTTAAAGTAATAAAGGAATTTGTAATTTGTTACGAACCTGTTTTGGTGTTGGGGCAAGGCCGGCTAGCCAGTCATCCCAGGGCTGAGTTCTTCCCAGGCCCCCAGGTCGCACAACAAACCAACTGTTCGGACATCTCAAACAAATATCAAAAACAAACGATAATTCATAACAATGCATCGGACTTTACTCTACATCTAACGGACAAACATCTCTCCAACACAGACGTGGACAAGTCTGAGGTGCCGATGGTCTAGCTCCTACGTACTCTACCTGAGATGCGACTCAGAATACCTCAGATCTCCTTCCCAAGTGTGGCGGACTTTCTCCATCGCGCAGTTGTGGTCCCCTTTCCCCCCCATACTAAACACACTAGCACTTCATTTCAAACGTTATAATATTTAAATCAAAAACTTAACACATACTTAACTAAAAATCCCTATACTAATGTCTCGTGGCGCGTCCGCCTATTCCCGACTCTTCAACTTAAATTAATGGGTGGGAATAATCACAAAAATAATAAATATAAATATTAAAATAAATATAAATACAAATACTACATTTATATTACATTAATAGGGTCGGTAAATATATGTGGGGCGGCTAATTAATTAAATATGAATTAATATAGACAGATATTATTTTGGTGTGTCTTTATAAACGCATGTAAATAGGTATGCGTTTATGTATGCATGAATTAATTATTTAATTGTCGGTGGCGCCGTGGCGGGTCGCGCCCGGGCAGGGGTGTGACCAGGATTCCGCGGGCCGGGGAATGTTAATTTTGGCCCATCTACGGGAAGCCAGCCGATACAATTTATGCCCTATGGGTTTTAAAAATATTGAATCTTGGATTCATTTTCCCTTTGGACTGGACTCACTTTTTATTTAGATTCGGGTAAAAAGGTCCTCTACGTTGGCCGGTCTGTTTGTTTTCCTAAAGGGTCACACACACAAAACGCCCTAACACTGCCGATGTTTATTTTTCCACTGCCGGCATGTTCAGCGTAGCTACTCTACGCAGTCCCCCTTGCTGCAGCTGATCTCATCTCTTCTATTGCCCTTGAACCAAATTCAAGGGCATAGCATGGCATTCTTGAGGGTGTGGGTGAGCTGGCTCGTGGATCCCTCAATATTCCCCTCTCTTACATTCCCCCCTCGCGCTCTTTCACCGGCACCGTTGATCGCCTTGCCCCTTCGCCTATCGACCTATCAACCTCCAAAAAAATACTACCAAATCTAGTATTTTGCCTATCGCTCTCCTTCGAATGCAACAAATTTGACCTTTATTCATCATCTGACACTAATTTGAATAAGTTTACCAAGCGTTTAGAGACCACGAATAAGTCAGGGAAAATCAGTTTTAGTTTTACTTCTACCAAAATGGCAAAACTGCGTAGTCATTTCAAAAGATCTTCCAGAACCACACGTTTTCATTTCACAGCCGGCAATAAATTAAAATGGTCGGTTCCAAATTCTCATTTGTGCCCATTTTTTTTATCGACAGAAAAGTTTTCAGCACGAATATATCAGTGACACCGATTAAATACTAGAATCCCTCATCGAGAGAAACAAATAAACTATCTTATGTCGACAGAAACAAGAAACACGGAAAGCAACAAGCGAAACAAGTTCAAGTGGGCTAAAAACTAAAATTATTTAAAACCTAGTACTCAGATCGAAAAACACGTTTGCTAGCAAACTGTGCAATATATTTTGCTTGCATCAGAGGGTGACCAGAGCTGAAAACCGCATTCCGTACGGTTACACTTCTCAGGCAGCTGTGTTGTTTTGTTTACCTCTTTGAAAATGTGTGAAAATTTAATACAAATTTAAATAATTAGGCACAAGTCGTGTCTGGGCACACTGCAAGCACGTGGGGAAAATAACCTCTACGCCAGGTAAGTATTGGAGCAAAGCTGTAACAAGTTACATATTACGACGTGGCGATTTCCCCCTTGTAAAGGCGGGTGGCCAAATAATTCCCCTCTACCTAAGGGTAGAGCGGTAACTTAAAACCTCAACAAAAAAAAATAATACAAATTTAATTAAACAATGAATGCAAAATGGATCCATGCTTTAGATGAAGCAATCTAATGCATGGATCCATTTTGCATCCAGTGGGATTTGCGGCTCTTGCATGATCAGAGGAAAAGGACAATCAACGAAATAAGCGCCGACAACTTTGATTAAACCCATATCTGCAGGAAAGAAACCAGAACGGTCGTTTTTCTATGCATTTGAGTATTAAAAATCATATAAATATGTGTGCCTTTATGGAAACCCATGAAACAATACCCTTTTGAATATTCCTCAGTTTGAAAATATGACAAAGAATTTGCATATTTCTGAGAATAACATCTGCAGCCTTCTTTGATTGGTGGAGCAGCAAGACCGTGCCAAGGAATATATGCGCCCTTGGCAAAGTTGTAAAACAGAGCACCCTTCCTATTGAAAACTGGACAGTTTTGAGTCCAAATCGCCGCCTTTGCCCCTCCACGGCACGACCCTGTGGAACAGTACTTGGTTCCAAAAGGAAAAGAACTTAAAACGTTTTGTTAACAGCCCAGCCGGGTCTGTGTCTTGGCAACATGAAGCAACTGGCGTTCAAATAAGTTAAACAAATTAAAAATACAAATAAATTTAATATAATCTCATTCATCTATAATAATTGTTTCCTTTTTTTGCCGTTTGGTGGCCTTAAGCTAGTTTAAAAGGTCAATAAAACTCCAATAAAAATAAGTCATGTAAACTAGCCAATCTCGGTTCCGATGAATCCAACGAGCGTGAGGTGGCTCAAGGGGCATAGCTGAGGCCACCGGACGGGTCGCAGGTTGCGGATAGGTCAGCTGTGAATAAGCGGAAATAAACAGCCCCGGACAGCCAGCGGGTGTTCGCGTAGTAGCAACACTGACGGTGCTGCCTCGTTTAAGTAGCTCACACACTTCCCCTTCCCCACACAACACCTATCCTCATCCTCACCCAACCACCTCAAACCGCCGAGAGTCAGCCTGGCTGGGGGCCCGGTATAAAAACTAGCCCAGTCGGGAACGGAGAGCTCAGGGAAATGGCAGCCCCCTGTTCTAATGATGCCTTACCTGGGCAACGTGGATCTATGCCCGGGCTGACCGTTCCCCTTCTCTTCATCTCGTGGGATCAGAATGCATAAAAATATTAATAAAAAAAAGAAAAAAATACAAAAAAAACGAGAAGGGACGTGTGATACGCTTCTTACGGGTCACAACTTTTATACCCGGCACTCAGTACAACATCTGCACCTTAGCGGCTATTTGTCAAATTTTAAATTTTTTCTTCATCTGTCATCTACATCAACAACACTACTCACACCAACACGCTCCTTTAGCTCGCCGCCCTTCCCTAGACCCACACACTGCAGACTCGCGGTAGAGGCAGCGCCCGCACAAAACAAAACGAGGAGGGACGTGTGTAACGCTTCTTACGCGTCACAAGTTTTATACCCGGCACTCAGGACTACATCTAGATGTAGAAGACATCGCCAACCACTAGATATCGTTCACATTACAGAACACGTAGTAAAAAGCCTACTAAATAAAATGCATCAAAAATATTGGATCAGTTAATCGTATTTTCCAATTTATGAGATATTTAAAACAGCAATAAAATTGGTACTTTTTCCCTGCACATTCTGTGCAATAATGACCGCTAGGTTTCACAGCAGATTTTTCGAAAGTGGTGCCATCTATGAAAATTTCTTATACACAACTTTGATGGTCACTCTTTTTCTAATACAGAGCGTTAAAAACCGTGTCTTGGTTTTAACTTTTAAAAATTAGCTTTTGGCCACTGTTTCCGCAACTCTTCGCAACCAGTTCAGAATCAAAATCTCGAAATAAAAAGCCAAGTGCTGCTGTTCGACCGAGTCGGAATTCAAATCAATTTAATCTCTTCTTTTCAATTTCGATATTCACCTATTAAATGCATGTTCTTCCTCTTTCTCTATCGTATTCACATATTACATGTATGTTCTATAGCAACAAACTTCTGTCAGTATGTCGTAAATGCAACAATTCAATAGCTTAATGCTACAAATTCATTTTACTTATACAAAATACTAATTGCTCCCGGCCATAAGCCCTTTGCGCTAATTTGGCGTAAACAGCCACCAAAACTGGTCATTGGGACAATAGTGCATCTGCACCTCAGCTGTGTTTAGTCAAATTTTAAATTTTTTCTTCATCTGTCATCTACATCAACAACACTACTCACACCAACACGCTCCTTTAGCTCGCCGCCCTTCCCTAGACCCACACACTGCAGACTCGCGGTAGAGGCAGCGCCCGCACAAAACAAAACGAGGAGGGACGTGTGTAACGCTTCTTACGCGTCACAAGTTTTATACCCGGCACTCAGGACTACATCTAGATCACTAACCAAATAATATATTATTGTGGTATAGTGGTTGGCGCCAACCACTAGATATCGTTCACATTACAGAACACGTAGTAAAAAGCCTACTAAATAAAATGCATCAAAAATATTGGATCAGTTAATCGTATTTTCCAATTTATGAGATATTTAAAACAGCAATAAAATTGGTACTTTTTCCCTGCACATTCTGTGCAATAATGACCGCTAGGTTTCACAGCAGATTTTTCGAAAGTGGCGCCATCTATGAAAATTTCTTATACGCAACTTTGATGGTCACTCTTTTTCTAATACAGAGCGTTAAAAACCGAGTCTTGGTTTTAACTTTTAAAAATTAGCTTTTGGCCACTGTTTCCGNTCATAGACCTCACCCTAGTGTCCCATAGCATACTAGGCTTTATCAAGGACTGGAGAGTCCTAGAAGAGCACTCCTTCTCCGACCATAGGTATATAAAGACGATAATATCTCTCGAATGCCCAATGGCAGATAGTTATATAAACCCCAGGAAAGCCCACTGGCAGGCATATTCTAAAACCCTGGAAGAACTTCTTCCCCCAACAGCATCAACATACCCTGATACACAAGATGACCTTAACAGTCTTGTAAATAGATTCACGGAGGCATGTAATAAAGCCTTTAAGGCCCCGTGTCCCCCCATCAAACCGAGAGGGAAAAAGAAACCCCCATGGTGGTCGAAGACCATTGAAGTCCTACGTAAAAGCTGCAGAGCTAATGTTAATAGAGCCAAAAACAGCCACGAGGACGATCTATGGGCAGACTACAAGACCAGCCTTGCCCTTTACAAAAAAGAAACTAGGAGAGCGAAAAGAGCCTCCTGACAAAAATTCTGTACCAAAATCGAAGAAACGTCAGAAGCCGCAAGGTTGCGCAAGATCCTCTCGAAAACGAATACCTCTGTGGGATACATCAAGAGTACAGATGGGGCATGGAACAACTCCAGCAAGGAGTCCCTACACATCCTACTCGATACCCACTTTCCAGGGTGTACAACCACCGAAGCACCGGAACGCCCCGGTGAAGGCCCAGCCACATCGATGGCGCACCTACTCACAAAACGGAACATTTGCTGGGCGGTGAACAGCTTCAAACCGTTCAAATCGCCAGGTCCAGACAAGGTGATCCCAGCTCAACTTCAGAGAGCTGGGGAACAACCTATCCGCTGGCTGCAATGTATCTTCAAAAAGATACTAAAGGTAGGAAAGATTCCTAAAGCATGGCTCAAGGCAGAAATGAAGACTCATCCCGAAATCGGAAAAAGCCTCATACTCGACGGCAAAGGACTTCAGACCGATTAGTCTGACCTCCTTTCTCCTAAAAACATTTGAAAGAATAGTCGGTCTACATCTGAGGACAATCATCAACCCTCAGATGCTGGCAGACTCACAACACGCATACCGGAAAGGTAAATCCACGGAAACGGCCCTACATGAAGTGATTTCAGGTATAGAGAAAGCTCTACACCTTAAGGAATACTCCCTAGCAGCCTTTCTCGATATTGAGGGAGCCTTCAACAACGTCGAGCCAGGAGCCATTACGGCGGCCATGACTGACCTGGGGGTGGACTGCCACTTGGTGATGCTCATCGATCAAATGCTCACATGCAGGACGGTGATATCATCAATGGGTTCGTCCACTCAGACAAGGTATGTAAACAGGGTCACCCCGCAAGGAGGTGTCCTGTCTCCCCTCCTATGGAACATTGCAGTCAATAAGATTATATGTGACTTGGAGGGGGGTGGTTGCAAGGTAGTGGCATATGCGGACGACGTTGTCCTTGTGTTCACGGGAAAATTCCCCCAAACACTCTGTGATCTTATGACCACAAAACTTGCTCGATTGTCAGAATGGACAAGATCGTGCGGATTAGGTGTAAATGCCTCGAAAACGGAACTTGTGCTATTCACTAAAAAGTACAAAACTCAGCAACTCAACCACCCAACACTAAACAAATGTATGTTAACCTTTAGCGACAGTGCCAGTTACCTTGGGTTGGTAATAGACAGGAAGTTAAATTGGAACCTAAATACGAAAGAAAGAGTGAAGAAGGCCACTATGGCCCTATACACCTGCAAAAAAGCCATCGGACTAAAATGGGGTATGAACCCACGTAATACCAACCGTAATACAACCAATACTGATCTACGGAGTCACAGTATGGTGGCCGGCTCTGTGGATCTATGCCCGGGCTGACCGTTCCCCTTCTCTTCATCTCGTGGGATCAGAATGCATAAAAATATTAATAAAAAAAGAAAAAAATACAAAAAAAAACGAGAAGGGACGTGTGACACGGGTTCTTACGGGTCACAACTTTTATACCCGTCACTCAGTACAACATCTGCACCTTAGCGGCTATTTGTCAAATTTTAAATTTTTTCTTCATCTGTCATCTACATCAACAACACTACTCACACCAACACGCTCCTTTAGCTCGCCGCCCTTCCCTAGACCCACACACTGCAGACTCGCGGTAGAGGCAGCGCCCGCACAAAACAAAACGAGGAGGGACGTGTGTAACGCTTCTTACGCGTCACAAGTTTTATACCCGGCACTCAGGACTACATCTAGATCACTAACCAAATAATATATTATTGTGGTATAGTGGTTGGCGCCAACCACTAGATATCGTTCACATTACAGAACACGTAGTAAAAAGCCTACTAAATAAAATGCATCAAAAATATTGGATCAGTTAATCGTATTTTCCAATTTATGAGATATTTAAAACAGCAATAAAATTGGTACTTTTTCCCTGCACATTCTGTGCAATAATGACCGCTAGGTTTCACAGCAGATTTTTCGAAAGTGGCGCCATCTATGAAAATTTCTTATACACAACTTTGATGGTCACTCTTTTTCTAATACAGAGCGTTAAAAACCGTGTCTTGGTTTTAACTTTTAAAAATTAGCTTTTGGCCACTGTTTCCGCAACTCTTCGCAACCAGTTCAGAATCAAAATCTCGAAATAAAAAGCCAAGTGCTGCTGTTCGACCGAGTCGGAATTCAAATCAATTTAATCTCTTCTTTTCAATTTCGATATTCACCTATTAAATGCATGTTCTTCCTCTTTCTCTATCGTATTCACATATTACATGTATGTTCTATAGCAACAAGCTTCTGTCAGTAGCTTAATGCTACAAAGTCATCTACATCTACAACACTTCTCACACCAGCACACTCGCCGCCCTTCCCTAGACCCACATACTGCTGACTTGCGGTAGAGGCAGAGGCAGCGCCCTCACACAAAAAAAAAACAAATACAAGCTGCGGGACGGGGTGGGTTAAAAGTCGGAAGAGTTACGCCAGGGGGAGGGCAGAGGCAGGGGCCGAGTGAAGCAGAAGCAGAGTGTGAATGAGAGAATGTAAAAAGAGCAACAAAAGCTGCGGGACGGGGTGGGTTTAGCCACTGGAAATTAATTTCTCCATTTTGGCTATAATAATGATCCGACCGGATCCCAATTTGGTGATCTGATAGATATGGCATCCTACGGAATGGCGTTTTTAGTTTTCTTGTATCTTCAAAACTGTAGATTTGGGGGGTCTTCGCTCTTTTGCGGGGGTGGAAGGGGGCGTGGCTCATTTTTGAAATACACTGGTTTCAGTGTGAGCATACAGCAGTCCGGAGCCAAAATTTGGTGGCTCTAGCTCTTATAGCCTCTGAGAACTAGCCGACAAACAAGACGGACAGACGGACAGACAGACATGTCTCTATCGACTCGGCTATTGATGCTGATCAAGAATATATTTACTTTATGGGGTCGGAAACGTTTCCTTCTGTGCGTTACATACAACCGTTATTCCCCACCAATACAATATACCCTATTTACTCTTCGAGTACCGGGTATAAAAAACAAATGAGAGAGACACTCACCAAACGTCTGAAGGGAGAAATCCCAAGCAGGGAAAGGCAGCGGCCCAAAGGCCTGGCCTAACCCGCTCGACAGCAGGAAAGTCCTGCCCGGTGGACAGCGAGGGAGCGAGCCCGTTGGGGCCCCACTCCAATCCTGGGGTGGATGGCACAGTACCCCCCAATACTGACGCCTTGGAGAGGAAGCTAAGCAATATTGCGGCTGTCCGACCTTCTGGCAAAGTAGAGGGGTGAGGCTGGGTCATCGACCAGCGCCGAAGCCAATCGGTTCACATACGCCGAAAAGAGGAGTGCAGGGCACATACTCCGTCTTCAGTACGCGAGCACAGAAACCAGACCCTCAGAGGACTGGCAGAGAACAGAGACAGACAGAGACAGAGACAGAGAACGCATCCTGCTAATGTTGCAGCGATAGAGGCAGCCAAAAATGAGCTCAACGTTGAGTTCAACTCTGTCACTGTAAAGGTGTACAAGTCGGATGCAGCGGCCGGGGTGCGTCCTGTCGACAACCCAGTCGAGCAGGATGTTGCCTCGGAGATCGAGGCACCCGTAAACGAGCTGGAGGGGGCCCAAGAAGGTGACTCCCTAGAGTCGGAGCTGATGCTGGAGTTCGAGCCAATGTGCCGGAACGAAAGCTCCGGCGAGTCGGACGCCGACAACACAGTGGTGGAGATAGGAAAGGATCCCTCTGAGGCTCCTTCAGATAAATCTCCACCACTGTAAAGCAGCAACTGCTGCCCTCCTACTCCGTTTGGAATCGAGCGGAGGCGACGTAGTCCTAATCCAGGAGCCTTGGGTGGTTGGAGACAAGGTCTGTGGATTAACGACGAAGGACTACAAGCTGATTGTAGAACGTAAGGAAGGTAAAATTCGTACCAGCATTTTAGCTAGAAAGCACGTAAACATCTTTCTGCACCAAAATTTAAGCGATGGCGACAACACAGCAGCTAGCCTAGAGCTGCAAGGGACACACAATGTGACCCTCCCAGCGACTTCGTCCGCAAGATAACCAGCGACAGCGAGAGGTCAAACACAGGCCTACTGATAGGTTGCGATGTAAGGGGTGAGTCACTTTTCAGCTTTATCCTAAACTCGAATCTGGTTCTCTGTAATCGGGGGAATGACCCCACCTTCATTATAAAGAACCGACAGGAGGTCATAGACCTCACCCTAGTGTCCCATAGCATACTAGGCTTTATCAAGGACTGGAGAGTCCTAGAAGAGCACTCCTTCTCCGACCATAGGTATATAAAGACGATAATATCTCTCGAATGCCCAATGGCCAGGAAAGCCCACTGGCAGGCATATTCTAAAACCCTGGAAGAACTTCTTCCCCCAACAGCATCAACATACCCTGATACACAAGATGACCTTAACAGTCTTGTAAATAGATTCACGGAGGCATGTAATAAAGCCTTCAGGGCAGCGTGTCCCCCCATTAAACCGAGAGGGAAGAAGAAACCCCCCAGAAACCGTTGAAGTCCTACGTAAAAGCTGCAGAGCCAATTTTAATAAAGCCAAAAACAGCAACGAGGACGATCTATGGGCAGACTACAAGACCAGCCTTGCCCTTTACAAAAAAGAAACTAGGAGAGCGAAAAGAGCCTCCTGACAAAAATTCTGTACCAAAATCGAAGAAACGTCAGAAGCCGCAAGGTTGCGCAAGATCCTCTCGAAAACGAATACCTCTGTGGGATACATCAAGAGTACAGATGGGGCATGGAACAACTCCAGCAAGGAGTCCCTACACATCCTACTCGATACCCACTTTCCAGGGTGTACAACCACCGAAGCACCGGAACGCCCCGGTGAAGGCCCAGCCACATCGATGGCGCACCTACTCACAAAACGGAACATTTGCTGGGCGGTGAACAGCTTCAAACCGTTCAAATCGCCAGGTCCAGACAAGGTGATCCCAGCTCAACTTCAGAGAGCTGGGGAACAACCTATCCGCTGGCTGCAATGTATCTTCAAAAAGATACTAAAGGTAGG
Organism: Drosophila guanche; assembly: GCF_900245975.1. Classification (NCBI taxonomy): domain Eukaryota; kingdom Metazoa; phylum Arthropoda; class Insecta; order Diptera; family Drosophilidae; genus Drosophila; species Drosophila guanche. Next base: position 390,137 of record NW_022995744.1, on the reverse strand, counting down.
AAAGATTCCTAAAGCATGGCTCAAGGCAGAAATTGTCTTCATCCCGAAAGCGGGAAAAGCCTCCAACTCGACGGCAAAGGACTTCAGACCGATTAGTCTGACCTCCTTTCTCCTAAAAACATTTGAAAGAATAGTCGGTCTACATCTGAGGACAATCATCAACCCTCAGATGCTGGCAGACTCACAACACGCATACCGGAAAGGTAAATCCACGGAAACGGCCCTACATGAAGTGATTTCAGGTATAGAGAAAGCTCTACACCTTAAGGAATACTCCCTAGCAGCCTTTCTCGATATTGAGGGAGCCTTCAACAACGTCGAGCCAGGAGCCATTACGGCGGCCATGACTGACCTGGGGGTGGACTGCCACTTGGTGATGCTCATCGATCAAATGCTCACATGCAGGACGGTGATATCATCAATGGGTTCGTCCACTCAGACAAGGTATGTAAACAGGGTCACCCCGCAAGGAGGTGTCCTGTCTCCCCTCCTATGGAACATTGCAGTCAATAAGATTATATGTGACTTGGAGGGGGGTGGTTGCAAGGTAGTGGCATATGCGGACGACGTTGTCCTTGTGTTCACGGGAAAATTCCCCCAAACACTCTGTGATCTTATGACCACAAAACTTGCTCGATTGTCAGAATGGACAAGATCGTGCGGATTAGGTGTAAATGCCTCGAAAACGGAACTTGTGCTATTCACTAAAAAGTACAAAACTCAGCAACTCAACCACCCAACACTAAACAAATGTATGTTAACCTTTAGCGACAGTGCCAGTTACCTTGGGTTGGTAATAGACAGGAAGTTAAATTGGAACCTAAATACGAAAGAAAGAGTGAAGAAGGCCACTATGGCCCTATACACCTGCAAAAAAGCCATCGGACTAAAATGGGGTATGAACCCACGTAATACCAACCGCAATACAACCAATACTGATCTACGGAGTCACAGTATGGTGGCCGGCTCTGTCAAAAAAGACAATCACCGCTTAACTGGCAAAGGTCCAACGAACGCATCAGTGGCGCTCTCCGCACCAGACCAAATGATGCACTAAATGCCATCCTATGCCTGCAGGGCATAGACTTTACAGGGAAGGAACAGGCAGCAAGGGCAGCAATACGTCTGCGAGATTCGGACCTATGGACGTCACGACCATATGGTCACTCAGCGATCCTTAGGGACACTAATATAATACCTCATAGGACTGATTATTGCGTTCCCAGAGAGTACACAGACATCCCCTTCGAGGCTAAAANCATCGATCAATTGCTCACATGCAGGACGGTGACATCATCAATGGGTTCGTCCACTCAGACAAGGTATGTAAACAGAGGCACCCCGCAAGGAGGTGTCCTGTCTCCCCTCCAATGGAACATTGCAGTCAATAAGATTCTATGTGACTTGGAGGGGGGTGGTTGCAAAGTAGTGGCATATGCAGACGACGTTGTCCTAATGTTCACGGGAAAATTCCCCCAAACACTCTGTGATCTTATGACCACAAAACTTGCTCGATTGTCAGAATGGACAAGATCGTGCGGATTAGGTGTAAATGCCTCGAAAACGGAACTTGTGCTATTCACTAAAAAGTACAAAACTCAGCAACTCAACCACCCAACACTAAACAAATGTATGTTAACCTTTAGCGACAGTGCCAGTTACCTTGGGTTGGTAATAGACAGGAAGTTAAATTGGAACCTAAATACGAAAGAAAGAGTGAAGAAGGCCACTATGGCCCTATACACCTGCAAAAAAGCCATCGGACTAAAATGGGGTATGAACCCACGTAATACCAACCGCAATACAACCAATACTGATCTACGGAGTCACAGTATGGTGGCCGGCTCTGTCAAAAAAGACAACCACCGCTGAACTGGCGAACTTCCAACGAACGGCCACTCTTTGCATCAGTGGCGCTCTCCGCACCACACCAAATGACGCACTAAATGCCATTCTACGCCTGCAGGGCATAGACCTTGCAGGGAAGGAATAGGTAGCAAGGGCAGCAATACGTCTATGGACGTCACGACCATATGGTCACTCAGCGATCTTTAGGGACACTAATATAATACCTCATAGGTATCCAGCCATATCCATAGGTACCCAGTACCATAGGTACCCAGCCACCCCCTTCGAGGCTAAAATCCCCCCCAGAGAGGAATGGCTCGAGGGCCAACCTGGTCCTACGGGGGCAATCAACATCTTTACTGATGGATCCAAGCTAGACAACAAAGTTGGCGGAGGAATCTACTCCAGGCAACTAAATATGAGGCATTCCTTTCGCCTTCCAGACCACTGCAGTGTCTTCCAAGCGGAAGTCATTGCTATAAATGAAGCGCTAAGATGCCTTCAAGAGATCTCAGTCGCGGCTACTCACCTAAACATATATAGTGACAGCCAGGCGGCACTAAAAGCACTAAACGCGATTTCGTCGAATTCGACCACAGTGGCAGATTGTCGCAAATCTCTACACGAGATGGCAAGGCAATATGTTATTAGCCTAACGATCAACAACCACTAATCTTTTAGAGTTCACCTCCTTTGTCATTAAAGGATTCCAAGGTAACTTGCAGACGGATGTTATTTACACTGACTTCAGTAAGGCATTCGATTCTGTAAACCATTCTCTTCTTGCACAAAAGCTCGACCTTCTAGGGTTTCCGCCCAATATTTTGAGATGGATTTCTAGCTACCTGTGTTCTAGGTCTCAAAGGGTACTTTTCAAAAACTCCTTATCTTTACCTGTTATGGTTACTTCTGGAGTACCACAGGGTTTAGGCCCCTTACTTTTCACACTATTTATGAATGACCTGACTTCTGTATTAACAAATTCTCGAGTACTTATGTATGCGGATGATGTTAAGCTCTGTGTCCAGTATAAGGACATTTCATTTCACTCTCGCTTGTTATCTGATCTCAATTGCTTTGAGTCATGGTGCTGTGCAAATATGTTACAACTTAATGCCTCGAAGTGCAATGTAATGACTTTTTGGCTCCTGGCTCCCTACACCCTCTGCGGTAGTTCTCTTGAGAGAATTACATTGGTTGATGATCTAGGTGTTAAACTAGACCCCAAGTTAAAGTTTTCTGAAAACATTTCTACCATGGTAAATAAAGCCATGGGTGTGCTTGGGTTTATAAAGAGGTGGTCAAAGGAATTTGATGACCCCTATATAACTAAGACTCTCTATATCTCGCTTGTTCGTCCGATTTTAGAATACGGCTCATGTGTATGGTGACCTCAGTACAATATACATCAGGACCGTATTGAATCAGTACAGAAAAGCTTTTTATTATTTGCCCTACGGGGCCTCAACTGGGATGCAACTGTGAGACTGCCATCCTACCGTAGTAGACTTCTTTTAATAAATCTTCCATCCTTAGTTAGTCGTAGAAAAATGCTTGGTGTAATTTTTATGCACAACTTGATCAAGGGGGATGTAGACAGCCCTCACTTATTGAGCCGCATAAACTTTACGATTCCCATTAGACCCACTAGAAACTTTATTCCTTTGTTCCTTCCACTATGTAGATCGAATTATGCCTCACACGAACCCTTTAGGGTTTTATGCTCGGATTAGAATTCCCTCTACCACATTATATCCTCAAGTAACTCCCTTCCTCTTCTTAAATTTCTTATACTAGCCTACCTCTCCCGTAGTTACTTTCATTTTAGTTTTGTCTTGTTTGTGATTTTGGTAATTTTTGCAACGAATCGATATCATCGAGATCAGATCAATACAAATCGAGATTAAAAGGAGCTTATAATCGGATTGTAGATAGAAAGGACGTACGAGCGCTGGCCAAGCCAATTAGCGCGGCGCGCAGTACGCCGTCGCGGGGAGCCAGCCAACCCGCCCTCCTCCCGACGCAAGACGACCCAAGGCGCGCTAACAGGCTTTGGCTTGCGGTATATTTTGAAATTTAAAGGGTGTATTTTCGAGGGTCTGACAGCATATTTTATAGAGCCTCAGAAAATAAAAACAGTTTCACTAACTAAGCAATTTGTATTTGTAAAGGAAAATGAAAGAAGAATGGGAGAGAGAGAGTATGCCGATTTTGCCAGTGTTAAACGCAGAGGATACTGCTCACTTTTTCCCTCTACCTCAACAAAACCATGGTTCCTAAATAGAAATAAGCTAAAAGCCATTGACGCTAAAAGGATAAATAGACTGCTTAGCGGCAGTGCATTTGATAGGCACACACTTGCCAAAATGCACGTAGTCGCAAGTAACATTTGTGATACTTGCGATACTATCGATGACGCATTGCATATAATTTTTAATTGTACCAAGTACAACACAACAAGACTAAACTACCCATCGCTAAGGAAATATAATAATATCTATAAATTCTTCGCAAAAGAACAAATTAGCTCTCACCAAACTTTAATCGAGTTCATCGACAAAATTTGAGTAAAACTGTAACAAGTTACATATCTCGACGTGGCGATTTCCAACTTGTAAAGGCGGGCGGCCAAACAATCCCCCTCTACCCAAGGGTAGAGCGGTAACATAAAACCTCAAAAAAAAAAAAAAGAAAAAGGAAAATGTCGCTTGCGGACGAATTACTGGCTGACCTTGAGGAGGACAACGACAATGAGCTGGACGAGGATGATACTGAAATGGGAAATGCCGAGGATGAAAAAGTAAGAATAAATATAATGCCCCAAACCTACAAGCTTGAAAGGAGTACCTCTTACAGGAATTGGCGGAAAAACTATTGAAGCCAGCTCCAAATTTGATGGACGTGGATGTCACAGTGCAGTCGGTGCGCGAGCTGTGTAAGTTACGTGACTCGAAGCGTTTGCAGGATACACTCCAGCAGATCGAACATTACGCCAGTAGACAGAGGACCGCCGCCGAAATGCTGGGCAGCGTGGAGTCCGACCCGGAATACTGTCTAATTGTGGACGCCAATGCCATTGCCGTAGACATTGACAACGAGATCTCCATAGTGCACAAGTTCACCAAGGAGAAATATCAGAAGCGCTTCCCAGAACTAGATTCGCTGATAGTTGGCGAAATTGAGTATTTGCTTGCGGTCAAGGAGTTGGGCAATGACCTGGACCAGGTGAAAAGCAACGAGAAGCTACAGGCCATACTTACGCAGGCCACCATTATGATTGTCTCTGTGACAGCCTCCACTACGCAAGGTACCATGCTGACGCCGGCGGAAAAGGCCAAAATTGATGAAGCCTGTGAGATGGCCATTGAGCTAAATAACTTCAAGTCAAAAATTTATGAATACGTTGAGAGCCGCATGACCTTCATAGCCCCAAATCTTTCCATGATAATCGGTGCTTCCACGGCGGCCAAACTTTTAGGAATCGCTGGCGGTCTCACCAAGATCTCTAAGATGCCGGCCTGCAATGTTCAGGTCTTGGGATCACAAAGGAAAACTCTTTCGGGCTTCTCACAGACACAGATGCTTCCGCATACGGGCTATGTTTATTACTCGCAGATTGTCCAGGACACGGCGCCGGATTTGCGACGTAAGGCGGCTAGGTTGGTTGCAGCCAAAGCCGTTCTGGCTGCTCGTGTGGATGCCTGTCATGAGAGCATCCATGGCGAAATTGGATTGCGGTTCAAAGAGGACATTGAAAAAAAGCTGGACAAGCTGCAGGAGCCACCGCCGGTGAAGTTTATCAAGCCGCTCCCCAAGCCCATTGAGGGAAGCAAGAAAAAGCGTGGAGGAAAACGCGTGCGCAAGATGAAAGAACGGTATGCCCTGACTGAGTTCCGGAAGCAGGCGAACCGCATGAATTTTGGTGATGTAGGTGGACGCCGAGATTTGTTGAGAATTTATGTAATATTTTTTGTTTGTATTCCAGATCGAAGAGGATGCCTACCAGGGCGATTTGGGCTACTCCCGTGGCACCATTGGAAAGACCGGAACTGGCCGTATCCGCTTGCCCCAGGTGGATGAGAAGACTAAGGTGCGCATCAGCAAGACTCTGCACAAAAACCTGCAGAAACAGCAGGTATATGGCGGCAACACAACGGTCAAGCGCCAAATCTCTGGCACGGCCTCTAGTGTAGCCTTCACGCCACTGCAGGGTCTGGAGATTGTGAATCCGCAGGCGGCGGAACGATCACAAACGGAAGCCAACGCAAAATACTTTTCCAATACCTCCGGGTTTCTCTCTGTTGGAAATTGAACAACTTAAAATAATGGTCCTTTTGTCTATACTATCAAATGAAGCACTTTTATTAATAAATTTGTCTGGCTTAAAATGAGATAGGCGTTGTAAAGCTGCAATAAAGCTGTAAAGGAGATTCTAGTTGTTAGCTCAGTTTTCCCGCGTCCAACTTGCGTTGTATGGCTTCCCAGGAATTGTTCAGCAGAACAGCCAAAATGCCGGCCACCGTGAAGACCCCGCCAATAATGGAGCAACAGTTTGTGGCAAAATGGCCAAAGGAGCTGGTATAATAAATTCCGCAAATTATTTGTTGACGCTCTAAGATCAGATGATCTTTCTATGATGTTAACTAACCTGTGTTTTTGTGCATATTTTACCATCAACGGCGATAGTTCATAGCTGAAGAATATGCCCGGCATTCCCCTTTCGCGATCTGTAAGATCTTTGCGGTATCGTGTGACGGAGAATTGATTTGTGTAAATTGGCTGGCCATCTCTCTGGCGCATATATAGTGTAGGTACGATTTTTAAGTAATAATTGAACATTTCGCTTTTGGTTTCTGTAAAAAAAAAATTAATAAATTTTTTTTTTTTTTTTTTTTTGTTACCGCTCTACCCTTGGGTAGAGGGGGATTATTTGGCCGCCCGCCTTTACAAGGTGGAAATCGCCACGTTGAGATATGTAACTGGTTACAGTTTTACACCATTACTTACCTGGCGTAGAGGTTATCAGGCGTGTATTGGAAATTACGTTTTTCCTCTAGTAATAAATCTTATATCGCTTGTACGATATTTCAGTGGCAGCTATTAAACAACGTGGCAACCCTTGCCCCATTTGACAGCTCACACACAATGTCACACATACATATGTATATATCACATTCACTTCACAGTAGCTTCGTTCGGTCACAAAGTCTAGCTAATAATATATAATACATCGAAAATATACTGATTGTTGATAATTTCATCGAGCTTTTACAGCACGAACCGAAGAAGCGACTCTCGCGACTTTGGTTTCCTCGCCAACAACACATCTGCGGACAATAAAAAGAGAACGGTATGCCGTTGCCTTCGAGCTCCTTCTCCCAGCAGGGACCCACATGCTTTGATAAGATGAAGACTGGCTTTATCATTGGCTTCTGCGTCGGCATGGCCAGTGGAGCATTATTCGGGGGCTTCTCGGCCCTCAGGTGAGTTGGCTTTAGAATACACTGTGGAAAATGACGCAAGCTCAGATACTTTGTTATGTAATTATGCCGGCTAACTAACGACTGAAACTCGCTTTTGTAGATACGGACTACGTGGACGCGAGCTTATCAACAATGTCGGAAAGGTGATGATACAGGGCGGTGGAACTTTTGGCACCTTCATGGCCATTGGTACAGGAATTCGCTGTTGAGCGAACATAGCAGCCTCTAGAGACACCCTTCTACTGGCATTTTTGGCGAAGTTTTAGACTATACACACTTAAACTAATAATTATTCAAGCATTGTTTAAATTACGCTAAGTTATTGCAATAGAGACTTTAAATGAACCCTCCCGATGCGTACACACCTGCAACGTCCACACGCAGACCGTCCAGGGGATGCGTCTTGGCAAACTCTATCTTCTCCCCAAAGGACAAATGGTTGATTGTGTGGGAGAGCTTTACATTGCTAAACTGGAAGTCGTGTATGTGGAACTGACGTATGGAGAAGCTCTTGCCGGGAGCAAAATGGAAGCTGCCCGCCATTCGATTCACCTCAAGGTGTCCCTGTATGCGACAACCCTCTTTGAAGGCGTCCTCATCGGTGCGTTTGTACTTTCCCTTGCACTGCTCGATCTTGTCGACTTGGACGTTCCACTTGCGCAGGCGGTAAGCATCCAGAACTTCCTCGCACGTGTTGCAACAACTGGGAAATTTTGTTTAATCGTTTTTAGGTGCTTTCCCAGCGATACTTTTTGATGATTTATTAGCTTACTGCGTTGCGTTGTGCTCGGCCCCGTAGCAGCTGCCGCATGTGACATTCTTGTTCGGCGGCGAGACGGCCACAATTTCCTTGATGGGCGTCTCCTTGAGTGGCTCACCCTTCAGGTCGAGCCTATGCTTGAATATATCGTGGTCCACCCGCAAGTGTGTGTCGCCAGACGAGTCCATCGCGTCCAGTGATATATAGTTGCAGGCCAAGTTGTGAAGTGTGACATCCAAATTTATGCGCAGCTTGTGGCCTCTTGTGGTGTCCACAAACAGCTCCTCGTTCAGTGCGGGCTGCATGTAGTTTAGAAACTCGAGGAAGATCAGCAGGCTTATAATGCTGGTACTGATGATAGTTACTGATAAAAATAGTACCGGTTGATTGTGTTCTATTTTCGTATCTAAGCTAATGTTTAAAACACTCACCAGCGGCGCCACCCACTGTGCGCACACTGAAATCGTCCAAAGTGCGGGGGTAGGCGTCAAAGCGACGCAAGACGTCAGAAAATTTCATGTTGGGCATAAAAACGAATTATAAATGCATTTAAAACGTAAACATTTTACATGTTTTTGTAGCAGTGACGTGTTTGCAGTGTTGCCACACGGATATAAAAATATAAATATATTGTTAGCTAAGAAAAAGCGCTAGAGTAGTGAAACGATATTTATTTAAGCTTAAAGCGAAGTACTTAGACACGCAAAATATTCTTGCGACAGAAAGTGCAATTTATTTCGCTCTGAGCCCAGTATGACCAAAGTAGACCCAAGTGCATGCTCTCTGGCTACACTGTTTTGTGGTTGTTTATAAAATGAAACACATTAGGAATTCAAATTTTTTTTACAAATATAGCGGAGTGCTGTATTTCAGAGTGGACATGGAGCATGGAGGACAACAGTGCATGTAGAAACCATAGCATTATTGGATAAGTCCGTTCCGGCAGGACAGAAATGCAATAAACAATTGTTTTATCTCTTTAAATTGATAAAATGAGTACATTTATCGCTCGTCTGAATAAATAAGTTCTAAATCGTCATAACATAACGTTATTTTCTAGTTTATTCTAGTGTATTATTCATTGTTTTATTAACCTTTTATTCCATTTTCACACATTTTCAATAAGGTAAACAAAACAACACAGCTGCCTGAGAAGTTACACCGTACAGAATGCGTTTTTCACCGCACAGTTTGCTAGCAAACTTGTTTTCGGTCTGAGTACTAGGCTTGATTCCTTCCTCGTTTCCTGATTCTGTATTTAATCGGCTAAGTTTTCTGCAAACTGCAAAATTCTTGAGGGAAAATTGTCTGTCGAACAAAGAACAGGGTTGATTTCTAATCGTTTCTATGGGAAAATTATCCCTGATTTTGTCTCAAGAATATTTTGCGTGTCTGAGGACTAATCTCTAACATTACTAGCTAAGAATCTCAGCCCACAGGTCATTTATTCAAGAATCGTATAAATTTATTGTTTCGTGGCTGAGAATCCTAACTATATGGTAATACTGAAAGGAATATAAAAATCGAGGATATTGATTTAGTATTCGGTATATTTTGAAGTGTGAACGTATATTAGATTTAGTATTTTTCTGGTGTATTTCTTGCTCATATTTGAAACGCAAAAATTAGTACAGGAGAGCGTCCAGCAGGAGAGAAATTCCCAGACTGCTTAGCAAACGGAGAGAACTCCCATCTCATAAAAGAGAAAAACTGAAAAAACCTAGAAAAAAACTTAAAAAAAACCGAGTATTAAAACGTTATTTTTATTGATTTCATCAAACATATTGTCTTCTGCAGCTTTAAGCATTCTGCAGACACTTCATAGTATGACAGCAAATATCTTACCGGCGTAGTGCGTAACTGCAAATATGACACATATCCATATGCAACAAACGGTATTTTTGCAAAAGCAGATGACGAAGACCTAATTATGTTTGGTTGTCTTGGAGTGTGCGCGCAAGAGTAAAATTCTAATTTCTGAAAATCTGTTTTGCTCAGAAAATGCTAAATAAACCAATACAAATAAATTTGCCAGCTATATTTTAAAGCAAAACAATTTTGACCTATTAATATTTCATTAATTGTCCCACTCTCGTGTCCGACTACATCTTCGTTCACCAAAGAGTTAGCCAGTCTAAAGAACCTAAACTAGACTATTTAAAAGAAATCTCAAGATGTATGTTCATTCTTCTCTAATCAGTTACTTAATAGCTCGGTCAAATTTCACTATTCTTAATGCTCAGTGCTATAAGAACTACCTACATTGATGCAGAATACGTTTTTCACAGGACCCTTAACAGTTTTACAGCTTTGTGAACATGTCATGTGTATCCATACAGTTTTCCAAGGTCGAACGTCATTTTCTGCCCTTTATTAACTGAAAGCTCCCTACTTGATGAAATATAATTAGTTAAGACAGTATTTTCACCGGGCCCTGACGGAGTTCCCAGCTGTGTACTCAGATACTGTGCCGAGTGCTTAAACTGCTTTAAACTTTGCTTAAACTATTTATTCTATCCATCCATTCTTCTAGCTTCAGTGTATTTAAAAATGAGCCCCCCGCGAAAAGGCGAAAACCTACAAAAGCTACAATTTTAAAGATAAAAGAAAACTACACACTAATTCCGTAGGGAATGACCATGTCTATCAGACCACCAAATTGGGATCCGATTGGATCATTATTATGGCCACAATAAAGAAATTAATTTTCAGTGGTTTAACCCACCCCGTCCCGCAGCTTATATTTGTTTTTTCACATTCTCTCATTCACACTCTGCTTCGGCCTCTGCCTCGAGTCTGCAGTGTGCGGGTCTAGGGAAGGGCGGCAAACTAAAGGAGCGTGTTGGTGTAAGAAGTGTTGTAGATGTAGATGACAGATGAAGAAAAAATGTAAAATTTGAAAAATGTTGTGCTAGGAGCCGGGTATAAAACTTGTGACGCGTAAGAAGCGTCTCACACGTCCCTTCTGGTTACTTTTTGATCTGCGTGGCCTTAACTAGGACGCAACTGTGAGACTGCCATCCTACCGTAGTAGATTACTTCTAATAATCCTTCCATCCTTATTTAGTCGTAGACAAATGCTTGGTGTAATTTGTATGCACAACTTGATCAAGGGGAATGTAGACAGCCCTCACTTATTGAGCCGCATAAACTTTACGATTCCCATTAGACCCACTAGAAACTTTAGTCCTTTGTTTCTTCCAATTTGTAGATCGAATTATTCCTCATGCTCGGATTATAATTCCCTCTATCAAATTATATCCTCCACTAACTACCTCCCTCTTCTTAAATCACTTATGCTAGCCTACCTCTCCCGTAGTTAGTTTTATTTTTCCTCGAATATTAGCCTAACATTTATCTCTCCTGCATGTTCGCGACCGCTCCGTGACACGCGGAACGTGTCATGCGGCAGCGCCCCTCGGTTGGTTGGGCGGGAGGAGGGCTGCGTTCTGCTCGGTTAAGACTGTTACTCTTTGGCTTGCCATCGCATGGGTCTCTTGATGGTGCAGTCATTGCCTATCAACGTCCAGATAAAAATTGAACTTTACTATTTAAAGAATATCATTGAATTCATAGAAAAATGCTTCAAATTCAAATTCAAATAAGTTTGCTTCACTTCTTTAGCTTACATTTTTATACCCGGTACTCAAGGAGTAAATAGGGTATATTGTATTTGTACGAATAACGGTTGTATGTAACGCACAGAAGGAAACGTTTCCGACCCCATAAAGTATATATATTCTTGATCAGCATCAATAGACGAGTCGATAGAGCCATGTCTGTCCCTCCTTATGAGCGCCGGGATCTCAGAGACTACAAAAGCTAGAGCCACCAAATTTTGCATCCAGACTTATGTATGTTCCCACTGTTACAAGTGTATTTAAAAATGAGCCACGCCCCCTTCCGCCCCTGAAAAAGGGCGAAAACCTCCCTAAACTACAATTTTGAAGATAAAAGAAAACGCCATTCCGTAGGGTAGGACCATATCTATCAGATCACAAAAATTGGGATCCGATTGGACTATTATTACAGACATAATGAAGAAATTAATATGCAGTGGCTAAACCCACCCCGCCCCGTAGCTTATATTTATTTTTTGCACATTCTCTCATTCACATTCTGCCTCGCGCAGTGTGCGGCTGCTGCCTCTGCCACGTCTCTGCCTCTGCCATGACTCTGCAGTGTTTTGCTCTAGGGAAGGGGGGCGAGCTAAAGGAGCGAGTTGGCGTGAGAAGTGTTGTAGATGTAGATGACAGATGAAGAAAAAAATTTAAATTTGACAAATAACCGCTAAGGTACTAAGGTACCGCTAAGTCATCATCAGACACTAATCTAAACAAGCGTATTAAGCGTTTAAGGACCACGAATAACTCGGGGAATTAAACCCAGTTTTAATTGTACTTCTACCAAAATGGCAAAACTGCTCAGTCCATTCAAAAATTCTTTCAGAAATTATAACCACGCGTTCTAATTTCCCAGCTTCCCAGCCGGCAATACATTAAAATTGTTTAAAAAAATTTCTAAAAATTTCTCATTTGTGCGTCTTAAAATGTGTAAGACTCTGCTGCAATTGCAAAATCATTCCCAGTACCAGAGCCCAGTACTAAGACGAGAAAATGCCCATACAAACGATAGGAAATCAACTCTTTTTTTTTTGTTCGACAGAAGATATTGCCGCCACAATTTTGCAGTTGAGTACTCAGATCAGCAAAAAATATTCCAGAAACCGGACGAAAGTACTAGAAATACGGCAGCAAAAGAAAGAATAAATATATCTTTTGTCGACAGAAACAAGAAACAAGGTAGGAAACAAGCGCAAGAGGGCTAGTAAAGAGCATTAAATGAAGACGGTTTAAAACTTATTCGAACGAAAACTGATTATACGGATATTATGATATATTAAACTTATGGTCAGTACTCATTTTATAAATTTATAAAGAAATAAAAAACATGTTTATTGAAACGGAATTATCCATTAGAATTGCGGTATTGCGGAATTACGGTGCTTTCTCCATGCATTGCTATCCTCCAAGCTCCATATCCATAATAAAATAACACTCCTCCTGCTTTCATACAAAATCTGAATTTTTATTTATTTACTTCAATTAACAATGGCTCGAGTAAATCGAACTTTTTTTTTCCTCAAGGAACCAAACCCACATTTTCCGATAGATATTATGGTTTTTTTTCTATGGCAGAACGTTTTTTTTTTAATAGTTTTTAAAGTCTGGTATTATTCTGTAACGGTTTTTTCAGAGGTAGCGATTCATTTTTTAACATAACTTAAGAATCTTACATCTGGTTGTAAAGATAATCTAATTGATGCAGCTAAAAAGTCAACCCATACATTTTGTGGTTTTCCCCGTCTGGGAAATATTAAGCTTTGAAATGCAAAAAAATTAAACTCGGGAAAATTAAAAAAAAATGTATATATTGTGTTCTCTGTTTTTTAATTGACAGTTATTGCTCATGAACATCTATGGAGAGACGACTGAGCTAAAATAGGTTAACCAACCCAAAAATTACGAATTGGAGGGTTGCGACTGTCCGAATATTCCACGCTTCAATACTCGAAAAATACTAAAATTCAAAACACGCAATTTACGAGATTTGTAGGAACTCTTACTAAAGAGTGTTTAAGCTTTGCTGATATCTGAAAAATTACGTCTGTTTGCGAGCCGCTTTGAAACCCTGGGTTGACTAGAGAAGTGAACTGAAAAGGTTAGTTGATGTTGATCGATGTTTAAAAACACCATTTTGCGATGGGGATATTAAACTAGAACATGCGTGTTGCAATTGTCGAGTAACAAGGTGCTAGAGAACCTTCGGTGTTAGATCTGGAACCTTTTTTGTGAAGAGGAATAAGGTAGGACTTATTCCAAATCATAGGGAGGCGAGAACGCTCCAGGGATAAATTAATTAGGAAGGTCAAAGGATGATATATGGCAGATGGAAGAAATAACTTGTTTGCATGATGTAGATGGTATGGATAAGGGTTGGAGGAGTCATAAGTATACGAGGAGTACGTCGATTTAAAGAAGGTGGCAAATAAATGTTGCATACCTTGAGCTTAAGTTTCTGTTTAATCCTGTAAATGGCTTTAATGGATTTCATGCCAAAAACAAGGACAACGGCACTTCTGTCATCAGACTATTTTTAAGCCCCATATCTTTCATAAGAAGTGCGTTTTATTCCTTGAGGAAAAATCGTGTCGGCTAGTGTTATTTTCTTGTCGTGATATAGTTGAAAGAGTGTAGAAATTCCATTTAGAGCCGTGTCCTCAGGCATCGTCTATTACTAATTCGTGATCATCATCAAGTTCCTGATCGTTTGCCATCAAAATCTTAACTAGTCCAAAAATGTCAAAAAAGCCATGTACATAGGATGTTAGCGGAGGTTTTCCACTCAGTCGCTTCCCCTAGTTATGTATGAAAATATAAGGTCAAAATTGTTTATAAACGTACAAAAATGCAGGAAAAATGTCCTCGTCAAATGTCTGTGCCTAACTACTTAAATATGTAGTTAATCTGTAGAAAATGTGTAATTTCCGTGTAGTTAGAAAGTAATTTATATTACTAGATTTTGGTTCCGGTACTTGAAGAGTAACACACAGAAATACACTTTTCAGACCATAAAGGATATATATTCTTGATCAGCATCATTAGGCATCTGTCCGTCCGTGTTGATGAGCGCCTGGATATCAGATACTATAAAAGCTAGAGGCACCAAATTTTGCATCCAGATGGCTGGGATGTTACAATTGTAGTTCCAAATTTCGCACCGTTCCAAATTTCTGCTGTGTTCGAAGTTAAAAGAAACTTAAAAATGCAATCCCGTAGTGAATGACCACTTCTATCAGATCACCGAATTGGGATTAGATTGCATCAAAGTTAAAAATAAATTTCCAGTGGCTACCCCCACCCCGTCCAGCAGCCTTTATTTGTTTTTTGCACATTCTCTCATCCACACTCTGCTTCGTGCAGTGAGTGCCTCTGCAGACTGTGTCTCTAGGGGAGGGGGCGAGCTAAAGGAGCTTGTTAGCGTGAAAAGTGATGTGGATGTTGATGAAAGATGTAGAAAAATTCCCTACGGAATTGCGTTTTTAGTTTTCTTGTATCTTCAAAATTGTAGATTTGGGAGGTTTTCGCCGTTTTACGGGGGCGGAAGGGGGCGTGGCTCATTTTTGAAATACACTTGTAACAGTGTGAGCACACAGAAGTCTGCAAGCAAAATTTGGTGGCTCTAGCTTTCATGGTCTCTGAGATCCAGGCGCTCAACAAGACGGACGGACAGACAGACATGGCTCTATCGACTCGGCTATTGATGCTGATCAAGAATATATATACCTTATGGGGTCGGAAACGATTCCTTCTGTGTGTTACATACAACCGTTATTCGCACAAATACAATATACCCTATTTACTCTTCGAGTACCGGGTATAAAAATCAATTTTCACTCAAACATTTATATTGCTGCTTCTGCTCTAGCTACTGCTTTTGTGGTCCAAGAGAGCGCGTCTAATTTTATAATGCATGTTAAATAGATGAAAGGTTAATTGAAAAAAACCACAAGTTCGACAGCCCACGCATCTAATGCTTATAGGGGTTGCTCGACGCAGCCAACCTAACCCAACCTAAGCAACAACAACATACGTGAGAGTCCGTTGAGATAGCCAAGGAGACTTGGTTAGAGTTAAAAGTTTCGCTTAAATATAAATCACCAAATGTCTTGCCGCTTGACTGAATGAAAAAGGAAAACCCAAGGTTTTAGCACACAAACAATTAATATACATATATGCAGACTACACTGCGCGGTTGTGTAATTGTACCCGGTACTTGAAGAGTAAATAGGGTACATTGTATTTGTGCACAAAGTGAATGTATGTAACACACAGAAGGAAANGACAGACGGACAGACAGACAGGGCTCAATCGACTCGGCTATTGATGGTGATCAAGAATATATACACTTTATGGGGTCGGAAACGATTCCTTCTGTGTGTTACATACATTAACTTTGTGCACAAATACAATATACCCTATTTACTCTTCGAGTACCGGGTATAAAAATCAATTTTCACTCAAACATTTATATTGCTGCTTCTGCTCTAGCTACTGCTTTTGTGGTCCAAGAGAGCGCGTCTAATTTTATAATGCATGTTAAATAGATGAAAGGTTAATTGAAAAAAACCACAAGTTCGACAGCCCACGCATCTAATGCTTATAGGGGTTGCTCGACGCAGCCAACCTAACCCAACCTAAGCAACAACAACATACGTGAGAGTCCGTTGAGATAGCCAAGGAGACTTGGTTAGAGTTAAAAGTTTCGCTTAAATATAAATCACCAAATGTCTTGCCGCTTGACTGAATGAAAAAGGAAAACCCAAGGTTTTAGCACACAAACAATTAATATACATATATGCAGACTACACTGCGCGGTTGTGTAATTGTACCCGGTACTTGAAGAGTAAATAGGGTACATTGTATTTGTGCACAAAGTGAATGTATGTAACACACAGAAGGAAACGTTTCCGACCCCATAAAGTGTATATATTCTTGATCAGAATCAATAGCCGAGTCGATAGAGCCATGTCTATCTGTCCGTCCGTCTGTCCGTCCGTCTGTCCGTCCGTCTTGTTGAGCGCCTGGATCTCAGAGACCATAAAAGCTAGAGCCACCAAATTTTGCTTGCAGACTTCTGTGTGCTCTCTCTGTTACAAGTGTATTTCAAAAATGAGCCACGCCCCCTTCCGCCCCCTTCCGCCCCCGTAAAACGGCGAAAACCTCCAAAATCTACAATTTTGAAGATAAAAGAAAACTAAAACAATTCCGTAGGGAATGGCCATATCTATCAGATCACCAAATTGGGATCCGATTGCCTCTGCCTCTGCTGGGTGCTGGGCACCGCTAAGTTGCAGATGTAGGAATGAGTGCCGGGTATAAAAGTTGTGACGCGTAAGAAGCGTCTCACACGTCCCTTCTCGTTGATAATTAACTTTGAGTCCATGTAGCTGACTCGCTCACTCTTCTTGATTATTCCTCTCTCTGTCGTTCTTTAGAGTAAGAGCTCTCAAATCCGGCACGGCAGCAGATGACAAAGATTAGCAGTTGTAATTTATTTTTAACTTTTCAGAATGGTTGGGTCGTGTAGGGTGGTGTAAAAACTAGTCAGGTATAACTATATTCTTGAGTCGATGATGCCATCTTTCGTTTTTTATAACCTTATGTGCAAAGATCCTGTCTTATTTTTCATGCTCATGTTTTTTTTTTTTTGTAAAAAGTCCATGACCCATCAGTTGTTTTAAATGTGGCGGTCCCATTACATGACCAGAGGGCATTCGGGCTTTTGTCATCATATCAGTTGATCCAGTTTCCCATTCTCTGTTCCCTGCTGTCTTGCTGCCCTCCACACTAATTTGCATTCCTAGCCATTTTGTTCCGACCAATTCTAGCCATTTCTTATTTGAAACAATGAACGCAGCAAAAACAAGAGCAAACAATGGAAAGAACGAGAACAGGAGTCATTGTGCCCTGGCTTTGAAGGCAATAAAAGACTTTACTGGCAAAAGAGAGTGAACAAGAGGGAGAAACAGAGAGAGTGTGTTAAGAAACTTGGGCCAGAGAAAGGAAATCAGCAAAGAAGTTGGCGAAAAGTAGCTTAAACAATCAGGACTGCCTAATGGATATTGACACTTTAATGCCCTGGCCAGCGACGACTCTCACTCCAAGCTTGAATTCTATTGAGAGTATAAGGCTGAGGCTTCCTTACTCTCTTTTGGTCCAGCTTGGTCTATCTAATTTTTCTTGTGCCGCAGTCTTTGCATTAAAGAAAATTACAGTGACGAAATTAATTATAGAGCCGCACCCAGGCCATATTTAATTAAACGTGGACATTTTAAACTTGTCCACCCAATATCCACCACCACGCTTTAGAAGCAATTCAACAACAAGGACCACCAGGACTCCAGAACGTGGAACCAAAAGTCGAAATTAATTAGTGGAGACGTGTCATATAATTGCGGTAAAAGTAACTTTTCTTCCTTTTGGAGGCTGTTTTATTTTTTTTTATTGGTTAAGGAATTTTTTAATTACGGGTGTTGCCAATTGAGAGCTCAATGAGGGTGGAATTTTCCACTGGGCAGGTGGAAATTAATTTAGCTAGCAGCGGCATTTAAAAAAAAAGTGTCGTGCCAGGACTCGAAATAAGGTGCATTCCAAACACCTCTTTATCGCGTCCGACAAGAGTCCAAACATTCACATAGATTCCTCACTTCCGTTTACTGCGTTTGTAAACTTGTTAGGATGTGTGTGGGTGTGCAACAGAATGATTTTGAATCGATGGCCACGTTTTAAACATATTTCCTGGTTTAAGGATGCAAAGCCATTTTGATCAGGTCCATTTTGATTGCAAGGATGATTTTGGTTCCGCTTTCTTGAGTCCTGGTGGTACTGGTCAAATTTAGGGATTATAGTCTATGGACATTAATGGAACACTAGCTGACCCGGCGAACTTCGCACCGCCTAACAGTCAATGAATGTCGTCTTACTTTTTAGCTGAACTAATTTAGGCTTTGATGAACGTAAATTAATGATACAAAATAATATGTTTATATAGTTAGAAACCAAAAAGTACCAACTTGATAGCGCGTGATTTCATCGTTGGAATTGGATGTTTGGATACCAAAAACCGCCATGTCGCTCCCTTTCGTGACATATTTGCGAATGTATTTAATTGACTTGACCGAATTGCAATCACTTGGCATGCGCTCTAAAGCAGTCTTGAACAGCCTGACAAATGCATGACGTCCATGAAGCATTTTCTGTAGATCTTGGAGAATTTCTCTCTTCGAAGCTGTGTTGATCCCTTGACGCCTGTCAAGTTGTTCTTCCATATTGCCCATATTGCAAGAATTTATGCTGTGCATCTTCTATAGGTTGCAATGATCCAATGCGATGGTAATAGGATTTTCATTCAAGCACTTTGTGGTAAACGACATTCTTTGCTTTTTGGTCAGGCGCAAGAACAAATAAAGCGGATGGTTTGCCGACACGTGAGCATGCCACGTACAATTGACCATGAGAAAAATATTCATTTTCTAGATTGAGGCCACAAATAGTCAAGGATTGGCCCTGTGATTTGTTGATCGTCATGGCGAAGGCAAGACGAATCGGGAATTGAATTCGTTTAAAATCAAAGGGCATATCCGTTGAGATAATCGGAATCCTTGAAATAAGAAGTTCCTCATCTTTAAATGTTCCTTTAAGTATCGACGCGTGAATCACATTGATCATCAGTTTTCTTATCACCAAACGCGTTCCATTGCACAGTTTTGGTTGGTTTAAATTTCTAAGCATGATGACTACCGAGCCAACTTTAAGTTTTAAATTGTGCGGTGGTAAACCAGGCACATCCAAGGAGTTTAAAAATTCAGATGGATATTTAGTGGCTTCTTCTTCGCTTGTTACACAGTCGATAGATTTGAATGAATATAGAGTACCTACGATTTGATTTTGAATTATAAGATTAAGGTCATCTACATCTTTATTTTAAGCGGCCAAAATTGCTCGCTCACTTAACCATTTAGTATTTTTGTGGTTAGCAATGATATCCGGGAATATGTTGTTGATAAGCTCGTCTTTTGATGATACGAAATTGAAAAAATTTGGAGGAAATGAAATCAAACCGCTCGATTTGTCAACAGGAACAAGGCCATTACCGATAGTCAGCAATTGCTTTGAGAAATCATCAGCAGATAGATCGTTCAACAATGCAACTCTCATATTTACAGACAGTTGAAGTTTCTTTACAGATTTGATGCTTTGAGCAAGCGTTTATTTCGTCTGCAGCAGTAGACCTTGGAATGACTGGTAGTGTTTGTCGGAAATCGCCAGATAATAAAATCATTGCACCACCAAAATATCTCGAGTCATTGCGCAGATCTTTTAATGTTCGGTCTAGTGCTTCCAATGCGCGTTTGTGCGCCATTGTGCATTCGTCCCATATGATGATTTTTGATGCTACTAAAACTTTGGCCATTGCTGAGTTTTTTGAAATGTTACATGTCGGTTGTTCAATAGTTTGAAGGTTTAATGGCAATTTTAACGCTGAGTGAGCCGTACGGCATCCGTCTAACAATGTGGCCGCTATTCCAGAAGAAGCAATTGCTGCCGCAATTTCGGATCTCGCACGTACAGTGGCCAAAATCAATGACATGAGGAATGTCTTCCCAGTTCCACCGGGGGCATCCAAAAAAAAATAAGCCGCCCTTTCCATCATCAATTGCATTAATCAGTGTATCATAGACTTCCCTCTGCTTAGGATTCAACAGAGGTACATTCGTTTGAACTGATTGGATTAGTTCATGTGTATCATACTCATGTTCACGTTCCAATTCTCTATTAAATGCGTCATTCATTCCGCGATCTGGCGCTGGCATTCCTAACCTAACTAACAAACTGCCGCACATGAGGTAACACATATCTTCGATCAAGTATTTATTTTAATAATCGTAGAACATGCCAAGTTCTTTCGAAAATGTGCCCGCTATGAATATGTAATAATATACAATGTAAAACATAAATACAATGTACAGTTGATTTAGCGAAATCCATTCATTTTCCACTTAAGCTCCTTTGTTGGCTGGACAATGCCACTGGGAAATGGGCAATGGGCTCCGTAGACTGAGACTGTCTTGGGTGGGAAATAGATGGATGGGTGCAGTCATTTACCCTTGTGTGGGTGTCTTTTTAACTTATTTGCATTTGTAATCTGGTTTTTTTTCGTGTTTCCGGGTCACGTCAACAGAAGTGCACACTTTTGTGTGGTGGCTGCCTACAGCAAAGCAACATGAAAAATTATTTACATAAATATCCGCGCTGTCAATTGTGTGTTGTGGCATGTAAGCTGACAGTAGCAGAGCACGGCAGAGCACAAAATGGCGTCGCCGCTGCTCTCCTTGTTAATGCCGCCGTGGCCGTAGCCCCGGTAGTGACTCTCGCCTCTTCAGCCCGAAAATGTTGGTGTGACTATCTGATGCAAATGCATTGTGTATGCTACTGTTCCCGTTTTCAACTCCGTGCGGGGCGTAACAGGGGCGGTCAGACGTCAACGGTATGGCTGCCAAAGTTTTCAATTTTCCACTTAATTGCTTTCAATTAAGCAAAGAGTCCTCTTTAGTACGCTACACGATGCCCCAATACTAACTGGAATGAAGCACTGCCCCACCCTTCCCCATTAAATATACTACGGACTCATATGCACATGTTCGTACATGCATATGTGTGTATGTAGGTAAGTCAGATACATATATGTTTTACCAGTGCGTCCCGTTATGTCCGTTCAATTAAATTACACACTAGAGAAGCATCAGCAGGAGCCAGAAGATTGCTGCCAGTGTGGTTCATCCACACAGCGTCCACCCTGGGCAGTAACTTGTCTTCACCGCATTGTTATCACTGTCAAGAAACTGAAGCTTCCGACCCATGGAGGCAGATGCCCTTTAAAACTACTTTCTCATTTTTAGCTGAAAGGTCTCAAATGGCCCTGTTGGAATCCCTTAAAACTGATGTTTCGCCCAAGTCATATATTAAATATTCTATCAACAATAAAATTAATTAGATCACATTTGTTAACATACTTTTTATACCCGGTACTCGAAGAGTAAATAGTGTATTTGTGCACAACGTGAATGTATGTAACACACAGAAGGAAACGTTTCCGACCCCATAAAGTATATATATTCTTGATCAGCATCAATAGCCGAGTCGATTGAGCCATGTCTGTCTGTCCGTCCGTCTTGTTGAGCGCCTGGATCTCAGAGACCATAAAAGCTACTGTTACAAGTGTATTTCAAAAATGAGCCACGCCCCCTTCCGCCCCCGCAAAAGGGCGAAAACCTCCCAAATCTACAATTTTGAAGATAAATCTATCTATCTATCAGATCACCAAATTGGGACTCGATTGGATCATTATTATAGCCAGAATGAAGAAATTAATTTGTAGTGGCTAAACCCAACCTGTCCCGCAGCTTTTGTTGTTCTTTTCACATTCTCTCATTCACGCTCTGCTTCTGCTTCACTCGGCCTCTGCCTCTGCCGACTTTTAACCCAACCCGTCCCGCAGCTTATATTTGTTTTTTTTTGTGCATGAAGTAACTATAAAGGAGGGCCCGTCTGCTTTTTTGAGGGAAACGTAATAATGCTCTCAATAAGTGCGAGTGAAAGGGCTCTTGCTGTAAGTGTGAGTGAATCGACAATGGAGTGTGTGCCTGAAGCACTGTGATCGGGGGGAAATGACCCGAGGAGCGCTGCCGACGACGGGCCCTCCTTTAGTTGCTTCATGTTTTTGTGTGCGGGCGCTATCTCTGCCCCTGCCGCGAGTCTGCAGTGTGTGGGTCATGAAGAAACTATAAGGCATGAAGAAACTATAAGGAGGCCTCGTCGGTGGCAGAGTTACTCGCTGGTTCTGCCTAGGGTCAGTTTGCTTGTCGACGCAGAAGGTTGGTTGCGGACGAATTTTTGTCTTCGTGATCAACTCCATTGTCGTTGCCCTCACACTTGCAGCGAGAGCCCTTTCACTCGTACTTTTGCACTAACCCCTTCTGGTTAGTGTTGCCGACGAGACCTCCTTATAGTTTCTTCATGGGTCGAGGGAAGGGCGGCGAGCTAAAGGAGCGTGTTGGTGTGAGAAGGGTTGTAGATGTAGATGACAGATGAAGAAAAAATGTAAAATTTGACAAAACACCGCTAAGGTGCTGCTGAGTGCCGCCTGTAAAAGTTGTGACGCGTAGGACTCACCCGTTCTCTCTCGCTTTTTGTAAATTCTTTCTGTTGGGCCAAGGATGGCTTTCGAACCGTTTCTGGATCTTCATATAAAAACTAGGTCAATTTATGATATTATGCCGGCCGAAATCAAATCAAAGTGTGTTCAAGCCCATGGAATATTTTTTGTGTTTCTTATTTTGAACACCTTTTTTCACTTTTACTAAATAAATCTTGCTTAGCTCTCCCACCCACCAGAAGCCCGTATAACTTGCATTTTAAATTTGATCCGCAAGCTCATGTATAGCAGGGTGACAGCAACTGGGTGTATCTCTTTCTTTCTTCCGCAAAGCAACCCTAGACTCTGTCATTCCCTTTTAGTAGTTATGACGATCATAATCAATTTTACTTGGAATTTTGGGAGCGAAAAAAAATACTTTTCTCGCTTTTGACAAGCTGAAGTGAAGCTAAGACAAGCTAAGTGAAGTGAAGTGAAGCTAAGTGAAGCTTAGCTAAGTGACAAGCTTAGTGAAATTCGATTTCTTCTGTTGATAAAACATGAGAGATTCCCAGTAATTTTCAGCATATGTTTCAGACTTGCATCTACTTTGCATCCTCTCCTCCTTTCATATTGCCCTTTACCTTTACGGAATTTAAGAAAATATCCACTTCTTACGCGTCACAACTGTTATACCCGGTACTAAGTAGAACATCTGTACCTTAACGGTATTTTTCAAATTTAAAATTTTATATTTTACATTTTTTCTACATCTTTCATCAACATCTACATCACTTCTCACGCTAACAAGCTCCTTTAGCTCGCCCCCTCCCCTAGAGACACAGTCTGCAGAGGCACTGCAGAGGCAGAGGCCGCTCACTGCACGAAGCAGAGTGTGGATAAGAGAATGTGCAAAAAACAAATAAAGGCTGCTGGACGGGGTGGGGGTAGCCACTGGAAATTTATTTTTAATTTTGATGCAATCTAATCCCAATTCGGTGATCTGATAGAAGTGGTCATTCAGTACGGGATTGCATTTTTAAGTTCCTTTTAACTTCGAACACAGCAGATGTTCGCACTTTGGGTGGTCGGAAGGGGGCGGTGCGAAATTTGGAACTACAATTGTAACATCCCAGCCATCTGGATGCAAAATTTGGTGGCTCTAGCTTTTATGGTCTCTGAGATCCAGGCGCTCAACAAGACGGACGGACAGACGGACGGACAGATAGACATGGCTCTATCGACTCGGCTATTGATGCTGATCAAGAATATATATACTTTATGGGGTCGGAAACGTTTCCTTCTGTGTGTTACATACATTCACTTTGTGCACAAATACAATGTACCCTATTTACTCTTCAAGTACCGGGTAAAATTACACAACCGCGCAGTGTAGTCTGCATATATGTATATTAATTGTTTGTGTGCTAAAACCTTGGGTTTTCCTTTTTCATTCAGTCAAGCGGCAAGACATTTGGTGATTTATATTTAAGCGAAACTTTTAACTCTAACCAAGTCTCCTTGGCTATCTCAACGGACTCTCACGTATGTTGTTGTTGCTTAGGTTGGGTTAGGTTGGCTGCGTCGAGCAACCCCTATAAGCATTAGATGCGTGGGCTGTCGAACTTGTGGTTTTTTTCAATTAACCTTTCATCTATTTAACATGCATTATAAAATTAGACGCGCTCTCTTGGACCACAAAAGTAGTAGCTAGAGCAGAAGCAGCAATATAAATGTTTGAGTGAAAATTGATTTTTATACCCGGTACTCGAAGAGTAAATAGGGTATATTGTATTTGTGCACAAAGTTAATGTATGTAACACACAGAAGGAATCGTTTCCGACCCCATAAAGTGTATATATTCTTGATCACCATCAATAGCCGAGTCGATTGANTTACATACATTCACTTTGTGCACAAATACAATGTACCCTATTTACTCTTCAAGTACCGGGTAAAATTACACAACCGCGCAGTGTAGTCTGCATATATGTATATTAATTGTTTGTGTGCTAAAACCTTGGGTTTTCCTTTTTCATTCAGTCAAGCGGCAAGACATTTGGTGATTTATATTTAAGCGAAACTTTTAACTCTAACCAAGTCTCCTTGGCTATCTCAACGGACTCTCACGTATGTTGTTGTTGCTTAGGTTGGGTTAGGTTGGCTGCGTCGAGCAACCCCTATAAGCATTAGATGCGTGGGCTGTCGAACTTGTGGTTTTTTTCAATTAACCTTTCATCTATTTAACATGCATTATAAAATTAGACGCGCTCTCTTGGACCACAAAAGTAGTAGCTAGAGCAGAAGCAGCAATATAAATGTTTGAGTGAAAATTGATTTTTATACCCGGTACTCGAAGAGTAAATAGGGTATATTGTATTTGTGCGAATAACGGTTGTATGTAACACACAGAAGGAATCGTTTCCGACCCCATAAGGTATATATATTCTTGATCAGCATCGGTCGGAAGGGGGCGGTGCGAAATTTGGAACTACAATTGTAACATCCCAGCCATCTGGATGCAAAATTTGGTGCCTCTAGCTTTTATAGTATCTGATATCCAGGCGCTCATCAACACGGACGGACAGATGCCTAATGATGCTGATCAAGAATATATATCCTTTATGGTCTGAAAAGTGTATTTCTGTGTGTTACTCTTCAAGTACCGGAACCAAAATCTAGTAATATAAATTACTTTGTAACTACACGGAAATTACACAGTTTCTACAGATTAACTACATATTTATGTAGTTAGGCACAGACATTTGTCGAGGACATTTTTCCTGCATTTTTGTACGTTTATAAACAATTTTGACCGTATATTTTCATACATCGCTAGGGGAAGCGACTGAGTGGAAAACCTCCGCTAACATCCTATGTACATGGTTTTTTAAACATTTTTGGACTAGTTAAGATTTTGATGGCAAACGATCAGGAACTTGATGATGATCACGAATTAGTAATGGACGATGCCTGAGGACACGGCTCTAAATGGAATTTCTACACTCTTTCAACTATATCACGACAAGAAAATAACACTAGCCGACACGATTTTTCCTCAAGGAATGAAACGCACTTCTTATGAAAGATATGGGGCTTAAAAATAGTCTGATGACAGAAGTGTAGTGCCGTTGTACTTGTTTTTGGCATGAAATCTATTAAAGCCGTTTTCCGTTCATTTACAGAATTAAACAGAAAGCTCAAGGTATGCAAATTTATTTGCCACCTTCTTTAAATCGACGTACTCCTCGTATACGTATGACTCCTCCAACCCTTATCCATACCATCTACATCATGCAAACAAGTTATTTCTTCCATCTGCCATATATCATCATTTGACCTTCCTAATTAATTTATCCCTGGAGAGTTCTCGCCTCCCCATGATTTGGAATAAGTCCTACCTTATTCCTCTTCACAAAAAAGGTTCCAGATCTAACACCGAAGGTTCTCTAGCACCTTGTTACTCGACAATTGCAACACGCATGTTCTAGTTTAATGTCCCCATCGCAACATGGTTTTTTTAAACATCGATCAACATCAACTAACCTTTTGAGTTCACTTCTCTAGTCAACCCAGGATTTCAAAGCGGCTCGCAAACAGACGTAATTTTTCAGATATCAGCAAAGCTTAAACACTCTTTAGTAAGAGTTCCTACAAATCTCGTAAATTGCGTGTTTTGAATTTTAGTATTTTTCGAGTATTGAAGCGTGGAATATTCGGACAGTCGCAACCCTCCAATTCGTAATTTTTGGGTTGGTTAACCTATTTTAGCTCAGGCGTCTCTCCATAGATGTTGATGAGCAATACCTGTCAATTAAAAAACAGAGAACACAATATATACTTTTTTTTAAATTTTCTCGAGTTCAATTTTTTTGCATTTTAAAGCTTAATATTTCCCAGACGGGAAAAACCACGAAATGGATGGGTTGACTTTTTAGTTGCATCAATCAGCTTATCAGATAAATAAAGTTCTTTACAACCAGATGTAAGATTCTTAAGTTATGTGAAAAAATGAACCGTTACCTCTGGAAAAAACGTTACAAAAAATACCAGACTTTAAAAACTATTAAAAACAAAGTTCTGCCATAGAAAAAAAACATAATTAATTAAAAAATTTAAATGCCCGATATCTATCGGAAAATGTGGGTTTGGTTCCTTGAGGAAAAAAAAAGTTCGATTTACTCGAGCCGTTCTTAATTGAAGTAAATAAATAAAAATTCGGATTTTGTATGAAAGCAGGAGGAGTGTTATTTTATTATGGATATGGAGTTTGGAGGATAGCAATGCATGGAGAAAGCACCGTAATTCCGCAATACCGCAATTCTAATGGACAATTCCGTTTCAATAAACATGTTTTTTATTTCTTTATAAATTTATAAAATGAGTACTGACCATAAGTTTAATATATCATAATATCCGTATAATCAGTTTTCGCTCGAATAAGTTTTAAACCGTCTTCATTTAATGCTCTTTACTAGCCCTCTTGCGCTTGTTTCCTACCTTGTTTCTTGTTTCTGTCGACAAAAGATATATTTATTCTTTCTTTTGCTGCCGTATTTCTAGTACTTTCGTCCGGTTTCTGGAATATTTTTTGCTGATCTGAGTACTCAACTGCAAAATTGTGGCGGCAATATCTTCTGTCGAACAAAAAAAAAGGGTTGATTTCCTATCGTTTGTATGGGCATTTTCTCGTCTTAGTACTGGGCTCTGGTACTGGGAATGATTTTGCAATTTCAGCAGAGTCTTACAAATTTTAAGACGCACAAATGAGAAATTTTTAGAAATTTGACCATTTTAATGTATTAAGCTGCGAAATTAGAACGCTAGGTTATAATTTCTGAAAGAATTTTTGAATTGACTAAGAAGTTTTGCCATTTTGGTAGAAGTACAATTAAAACTGGTTTTCCCCGAGTTTCGTGGTCTTTAAACGCTTAATACGCTTGTTTAGATTAGTGTCTGATGATGACTAAAGGTCAATTACAAATTAAACGAGAAGGGACGTGTGAGACGCTTCTTACGCGGAATAACTTTTATAACCGGCACTCAGTAGTACATCTGTACCTTAGCGGTTATTTGTCAAATTTTAATTTATTTTCTTCATCTGTCATCTACTTCTACAACACTTCTCACGCCAACTCGCTCCTTTAGCTCGCCCCCCTTCCCTAGAGCCAAACACTGCACAGTCATGGCAGAGGCAGAGACGTGGCAGAGGCAATATTAATTTCTTCATTCTGGCTATTCTGGCTATTCTGGCTAATAATAGTCCAATCGGATCCCAATTTTGTGATCTGACAGATATGGTCGTTCCCTACGGAATGGCGTTTTCTTTTATCTTCAAAATTGTAGCTTTGTTAGGTTTTCGCCCTTTTGCAGGGGCAGAAGGGGGCGTGGCTCATTTTTGAAACACACTTGTAACAGTGTGAGCATACAGAAGTCTGGATGCAAAATTTGGTGGCTGTAGCTTTTGTAGTCTCTGAGATCCAGGCGCTCATAGGGAGGGACGGACGGACAGACAGACAAGACTCTATCGACTCGGCTATTGATGCTGATCAAGAATATATAGACTTTATGGGGTCGGAAACGTTTCCTTCTGTGCGTTACATACAACCGTTATTCTCACAAATACAATATACCCTATTTACTCTTCGAGTAAAGATACTTCGAGTATCAAAAATATTCTTAGATAAAGAAAAATACGTAAGTCGGTTGGCAAATTAAATTCTAGCCCATTTCCTTTGCTGGCGTGGGTTGGACAAATTTCAGCACTATGCTGACCATAATGGGTTCCGCAAGGGTCCGTAAGTACAAACCCATCGAAAAGCAAACGGAACAGAACCAAAGTTTTTTCAAACACGTTTCATATGACTGCTGCGCTAAAGGTTACATTTTAATCTCTCTCTACTGCCATCGCGCTCTAACATTCTTCTTTACATTTAAAATACATTAATCCCTGCTTTTCCCTATTGATGGTTGGCCCGTCGGCTTGGATCTGGTTGGTCAAGCCTCGTACTTGATGTTAACTTGGTCGTAAATGGGCAGCGATGGAGAGTGGAAGAGTCTCGACAGCCGTCGCGACGGTCGAGCCCTGGCGACAAATGTCCAAAAAATTCAAAGCGCGTACGCGGCATAGTCTTTTCCCTCGTTCTCTCGCGATTTCTCCCTATTTTCTTTCTTGCCTTATGGATTGGCGGTGTAAAAACACCGAATAATATACACACAACGAGAAGGGACGTGTGAGACGCTTCTTACGCGTCACAACTTTTATACCCGGCACTCAGGACTACATCTAGATGTAGAAGACATCGCCAACCACTAGATATCGTTCACATTACAGAACACGTACTAAAAAGCCTACTAAATAAAATGCATCAAAAATATTGGATCAGTTAATCTTATTTTCCAATTTATGAGATATTTAAAACAGCATTAAAATTGGTACTTTTTCCCTGCGCATTCTGTGCAATAATGACCGCTAGGTTTCACATCAGATTTTTCGAAAGTGCGCCATCTATGAAATTTTCTGGTAAGCAACTTTGATGGTCACTCTTTTTCTAATACAGAGCGTTAAAAACCGAGTCTTGGTTTTAACTTTTAAAAATTTGCTTTTGGCCAATGTTTCCGCAACTCCTCGCAACCAGTTCGGAATCAAAATCTCGAAATAAAAAGCCAAGTGCTGCTGGTTCGACCGAGTCGGAATTCAAATCAATTTAATCTCTTCTTCTATAGCAGCAAGCTTCTGTCAGTATGTCGTAAATGCAACAATTCAATAGCTTAATGCTACAAATTCATTTTACTTATACAAAATACTAATTGCTCCGGGCCATAATTTGGCTAATTGGCGTAAACAGCCACCAAAACTGGTCATTGGGACAAAAGTGCATCTCCACCTCAGCGGTGTTTTGTCAAATTTTAAATAGGCAGGGGCCGAGGGAAGCAGAAGCAGAGTGTGAATGAGAGAATGTGAAAGGAACAACAAAAGCTGCTGGACAGGGTGGGTTTAGCCACAGCAAATTAATTTCTTTATTCTGGCTATAATAATGATCCGATCGGATCTCAATTTGGTGATCTGATAGATATGGCCATTCCCTACGGTTAGTTTTCTTTTATCTTTTAAATTGTAGATTTGGTAGGTTTTCGCCCTTTTGCGTGGGCGGAAGGGGGCGTGGCTCATTTTTTAAATACACTGGTTTCAGGGTGAGCATATAGCAGTCTGGATGCAAAATATGGTGGCTCTTATAGTCTCTGAGAACTAGCCGACAAAAAAGACGGACAGACGAACAGAGGGACAGACAGACATGGCTCTATCGACTCGGCTATTGATGCTGATCAAGAATATATATACTTTATGGGGTCGGAAACGCTTCCTTCTGTGCGTTACATACAACCGTTATTCGTACAAATACAATATACCCTATTTACTCTTCGAGTATCGGGTATAAAAAGATACTGATACCCGTCCAGCTAGACCTGAAGACCAGAAAACTTGCTCTGAGGGAAGATCTTGGGGTCCACCACTCGCTATCTCCGAATGTTGAATCCATCTGCGACCATCCCGATAAAGTATACAGCATTCCCAACGCCTGGCTATGGCTACATCTGAAGTCACTGATACAGAGCGCGTAGGTAGTCAGATATATTTTGCTGATGTGCTAGAAATTTCCATTGCTTTACACACACAGATACAGCACGTGACAGGGTGAAATAAAATGAGAAAATATCAGCGAACAGTAGCAGTTGGGAATTGCCTTAGATGCTTGAGGTTCAGTTCTGGCCATGGCCAATGAAGTTGCAGATACGGAAAGCTAAGGAGAAGATACATACATATGTACGTACATACATTTGTACATGATGACACAACATCATTGTAGCAGTACAGTTCACAACTCGTATGGACTACTCGGGAGAAATATTTAGCGGGCTACTGTGTACATCAAATGGCATTTCTCAGTGTCCCTGGTATTGCTGTCGGCGTGGGTCCCTTCTCTCATTACTGGTCCTTGGTTGCTGTTCAACAGGTAACGCTGATTTCCATTTTAAATTCATTTACATATATCATGGTCATATTTATTTAAGTTCGCTAATGAATCTGTAGCGTTCATAGATAATATAATGGTGAATAAGGAAAACCATTGTCATTATATTTAGCAATGGCTTTCGCTAATGGCACAATTCAACAGTAGACCTGACTAGGTCTTAGAAGAAACCCGGAACCTTAATATAACATCCATCCAACGGATTACTCTACACTAATTTGCAACATTGATTGATCAACTTCATTACCCGGCTACTGCCGTCCTCAGTGACAGTTCACCCATTGCAATTGCAATACTGACACCATTGGCCAAAATACTATCAAATCTTTCATATATTTCGATGTTGAATATAAGGACCGGGAGGTGCTCCCAATTCGGTCCTCGGTGCCTCTGCCTGACTGCTTCCGTCGCACTTGTAAAAGTTACGTGCACATAACTTACCATTAATTAAATATTTCCACGCTAATGCATTTCGAGCGTCGCTTCTCGATAATAACTCCGACTTTTGGACATCGGTGTCTCATACCTGGACACTGGGCTCTTCAGAACATGCCAGCGCTAAACCGGCAAGTGACAGAGACACCAGCCAGCAACAGAACCAGCACCAGCCACAGCAACATACCGTCCTTTATCCACAATCTTCCATCCACCAATACAGCCGAATAAGTTCATTAAGCTTTATGTAGCGGAGCAAGCGTATAAAGAGTAGCACTAGTCTAAGGCTCCCATTTGCATACGATAAACGCGCAGGCGCGTGGCCTGAACAGGGGCTACCATTTATGCGGCTACTGCTCGCTCTCCTCCTTGGGGCGTTTCAATTTATGGAATTAAGAATAATATTTAAAGTCCCCGAGGGCGTACGTACGTCTCAGTTGATTTAGTTTTTCAAGCTGATTGCTTCGGACGGTGACGAATCGATTGATGTCTGGGAGTTATCACGTCGCTTCTCTTCAAAAACTTGTAACAAGGCCATTCCCATATACATAGATCCATACATACATACATAAGCATACATGTATGTATGCATATACATAGATGCTTTATTCCTTTTTGTTGTCGTGGGCTGCATTTTTGATACAAATCACTTATAATCCCATCAGCATTGCCCATATGTCTCCCCAATTGAAAGTTAATGTGTCTTCTGGGAGCCTTGGGAGGAATTTGTGGTGGTAGGTGGTGTAAGGGAGGGGGTTGGATAGAGGAGTTGGAGGAAAGCGGATCACGCACCAAAATTATCTTCCTTTATTTGATGATTTAAGATTGGGATTGTATTGGGCCTTCTTCAAGTGCTTTTTATTGATGATGTTTATTTGTTTATTTGTTGCTCCCATGTTATCGCATGGAGTGTTGTTCGCATTGGACGCGCATCAGTAAAATGTAATACACATATGTACATATGAACATACATACGTATATCAGAAGGGAAAATCCAAACGAAGCACATGAAACGCCTAAGCAGAAGCAAGAACTAAATAATTACCAAACAACATCCGGTGCTCCAGCGTGAGCGTCAGCACTAGCTCATCTCCCTTTGTCCACCCTAGTCGTTGAGAGTTGACAAAGTGTCTCACTTAATACCGCATACGCGTCCCTTGAACGATTCTCTGCTGGGAATTAGAAAGACATACATATGTAAATATACATACAGAGAATGTGAGAAAAATAGCTGGAGGTATTGTGATAATGTATACTGGTAAAATAAAGCCGTAATAAGCCGTAATAAAGCCAAAATAAAACTGTATGTGATTGGGCCACTGCTGAACCCTTCCTTACTGAGTTTACAGGTAGGTGTGCTACAATTTATGTTTTCCCGTTTTGGCTGTGCTATGATCTAACAGTTTTCGCTTAGGAAAAGGCTCTGCCGAGGCGCTGCCGCTCACTTCCACTTGTATTACAGTGATTCGTACCAATACTAATGCAATCCAATGAGTTTCGAGCTCTGATCTACATGTTTAAATATCCACGAAAAAAATAAACGGACAATATTCATGCATTCGAATTTGTATTCTTCAATCTTCGTATCCCTTTTACCTGTTACCCGGTATTCTTCGAATGCTGCAATTCTGCTGGAATGGGTGAGGGTAGCCACTGCAAATGAATTTCTTCATTCTGGCTTTAATAATGATTCAATCTGATCCCAATTCGTTCATCTACATCTTCTTCATCTACATAACTTCTCACTCCAACACACTCTTTTAGCTCGCCCCCCTCGCCAAGAGCCGCACACTACACGAAGCAGAGTGCGGATGAGAGAATGTGCAAAAAACAAAAAAAAGCTGCTCGACGGGGTGGGTTTAGAGTGGCTCATTATACCCGGTACTCGAAGAGTAAATAGGGTATATTGTATTTGTGCATAAAGTGAATGTATGTAACGCACAGAAGGAAATGTTTCCGACCCCATAAAGTATATATATTCTTGATCAGCATGAATAGCCGAGACAATTATTGATGTCTGTCTGTCCGTCCGTTCGTCCGTCTTGTTGAGCGCCTGGATCTCAGAGACCAATAAAGCTAGAGCCACCAAACTTTGCATCCAGACTTCTGTTACAAGTGTATTTCAATGTAGTGTATTTCAATTCCGCCCGCTCAAAAGGGCGAAAACCTCCCAAACATACAATTTTGAAGATAAAAGAAAACGCCTTTCTGTAGGGAATGACCATATCTATCAGATCACCAAATGGCGATCCGACTGGACCATTATTATAGCCAGAATGAAGAAATTAATATGCAGTGGCTAAACCCACCCCGCTCCGAAGCTTATATTTGTTTTATTCACATTCTCTCATTCACACTCTGCTTCTGCTTTGTGCGGCCACTGCCTCTGACGCGAGTCTGCAGTGTTTGGGTCTTTATTAGGGGGGCGAGCTAAAGTAGCGTGTTGGTGTGAGAAGTGTTGTAAATATGTGAAGTGAAGAATATGTAAAATTTGACAAAATACCGCTAAGGTGCAGATGTAGTACTGAGTGCCGGGTATAAAAGTTGTGACGCGTAAGAAGCGTCTCACACGTCCCTTCTCGTTTTTGAAATACAAACTGGATGCACAATTTGGTGGATCTATTTTTTATAGTCTCTGAGATCCAGGCACTTAACAAGATGGACAGACAGACATGGGTATATCGACTCGGCTATTGATGCTGATCAATAATACGTTTCCTTCCTTGCGTTACATACATCCGTTATTCCCCACAAATACAGTTAAAATGTAAAATTAGAAAAAAAACTCCTACGGTACAGATGTACTACTGAGTCCCGGGTATAAAAGTTGTGACGCGTAAGAAGCGTCTCACACGTTCCTTCTCGATTAATTATAAGGCTAATAGTTTTTAAATCGATTGAACTGTCCATACATACCACGCAATACATATGTATTTACATACATGTGTCGCGAGTATTTCATTTAGGTTTCGGTTTTATGATGTCTTGCGTTTTGGTGACTTTTCGCCATATGATTTCCATAAGCTGCCACAGCGGATGCCATAGACAAGAATTGCCAACTTCTCCATCTCCACCTCCACCTCCAAACCGCTCTTTCTACCCCTCACGAGCACATGTTGCTGTTTATTTTAGGACGCGATGCACAGCCAAACAAATCCCCAACACCGTTACGCACTTAGTTAACGAGGGAGACTGCGACAAGACCAGCGTCGTCACAGCCGCCAGCTTGCAGTGACAATTGTCAATGAAGTTTTTGTAATAAATTTTCGTCTTTTGGTTGTCTGTGCGTCGCTCCTCCTGCTCTCCGACCATCATGCCCGTCATGCCCGTCTCCACAGACACATGCCTTTTGGAGCGAGTAAACTCACTTGACTTGTTTTTTATGTGTGTTTGTGTGCATGTGTTGGATGCAACATGAAAAAGCGGAGACAACGAGACTATGGCTCGTTTTCTACGCCACGAAGATTTGGTGTCGCGGCTTTTTATGAGGATCAGCTTCAGTTGTGGCCATATAAAATAAACAAGATGGGTGAAATCCACGTCCGAATCTAATATACATACTATCTTGAATATCCGTCTTTCAGAGATTAAGAAATGATTATGATGCTTAAAATAAGAGGACAAACACGTATCCTTTGATTAGGAGGTAAAGCAAGTAAAAAGTAAGTATTGGATCTAGGTTATGAATTACTTTATAAGACATCAATGTATGAAACTATTTGTATGTACATACGTATATAATATTTCTTATTCTGATGGTGCTCAGAATTCTATTTGTAATTAAGTTATATTACAAATATTATTATGTGTTCGGTTAAGATTTTATGTACATATCTAATCTTTTGAATACACACTTTCTGTTTACTTTCTTTGCAAGCCTTTCCACGTAGTGAACCGTACCTTTCAGCTAGAGGACCCGCGATACGCTTGGCGGCTGAATGCTGGCAAAAGTTGGTCTTTAAATATGCAAAATTCACAGCATTAATTAGTTGTCTTTACGTTACACAGTTGTCTTTGAATCAGCTAACAACATGGCTGCGACACATCTCAGCAGCTCCTTCATCTCTCCATCCCTCCACTCCACCACCCGAGACTGAGAAAAGTCCAGCCAACATTTCCCACTCAATTACCTTGACGTTGCGCCCGCTGGTGCCATAAATCATTTACCATAAAAACGTCGCCTTGTCAACACTTTTCCTTTTCATACGCCAAAAATAAGCAAAACTCTACACTCTACGAACTCTACAAGGGGACGGGGACCCATTCAATAATCGCCGGCACAGATACAGATACAGAGTGTCCCCTCCTCCATTTGGTTACCTGCGAAGCATGTTTTCGATGTCTATTTTTGGGCGTCGCACGTTTGATTTCACTCTGTTTTGGATAAATGTCTGAGCCAGAAACTGCTTGGTGGCTCTCTCCTAGCCTTGGGATGGGGCATTCGTAAACATTCCCAGACGATTGTTGAAAACCTCGGTGTAACCAGCCGTAATTGTTTGTATGTATGTTTGTACGTGTGTGGCCATCCGACGGAGATGTTGTACAACTCTGTGTACATTCCATAATTAAATCAATTTGTATCATTATTATTATTGACTGACCATTATTTACCTGGCCCTGGCTCTAGGGTAATTAATTCTAATAATTCAAATATAACAAGCCTTGTGCAGCCTGTAGAGCACAGCTGCTATCTGCCTTCGTAAGGAATTTATAGGTTTACTATCTATGTTTAGTGAACCATTTTTCCCAGCTGCTGTTGTCACAGGGGTCACACATTTTTTTAGTAAGGCAGGCGTTAAATTTGTTTGTTTAGTTTTATTTTTTTTGTGCATCGCTTGGGGAAACATTTTTTGAGGGGCGAAATCAAGCGTTAAGTAATATCTGTTCTGCTGTAAATTTATGGTGGGAAGTTTTTATACCCGGTACTCGAAGAGTAAATAGGGTATACTGTATTTGTGGGGAAAATTTTAACACACAGAAGGAAGCGCTACCAACCCCACAAAGTATATGTATTCTTGATCAGCATCAATAGCCGAGTCGTTAAGCCAGGTCTGTCTGTCCGTTCGTCTGTCCGTCCTTATGACGCCTAGTACTCAGACCCCATGAGAGATAGGGCAACCAAGTTTTGCATCCAGAAATCTGTATGCTCCCACTGTTAAAAGCGTATTTTAAAATTTCGCCCCACCCCTTCCGCCACAACAAAGGGCGATAATCAGATTACACTACTCGACACAATTTTTCCGCTTCGATCCAGACCAAATTTTACTGGTTCATTCAAAATCTAAATTTTTGCATTTCAAAACCTAATATTTTTCAAACGGTAAACTAAAACCATAAAAAGGTTGCGAATACATTATAGATGCATTTATCAGCTTTATATGTAGATTGGCGAAGTTCATTACAACCTGATGTAAGATAATTAAGTTAATTAATTAAGAAACGCTACTTCTCAAAAAACAAATAATAACAAAAAGTTCAGCCATAGAAAAAAAACATGATTCGTTAAAAAATGTAAATGTCTATCAGAAGAAGTCGGGTTGGTTTGAAGCGGAAAAAAAAGTTTGATTTTGTCGAGTAGAGTTACCAAAATGGGATTATATTGAATTAATATTATAGCCAGAATGAAGAAATTTGCATTGGCTACCCCCACTCGATGAGTAAATAGGATATATAGTATTTGTGGGGAATAACGGATGTACGTTTAAAATAGCACCATGAAAATACTTTTTTATTTGAGATATTTTGTTAAGACCATGGTTCTAATGAATGTTTTTAAAACTATTATATCAACTTGGGGCTAAAAATCACCAAATTCATAAAAGCTCAAAAAACTTCAAATTTAAAATAAATTTCCGCAATTTTTCATTACTATAGTTTACTTTAATTGTATTCAAAGGTTAATAATTTGTTTTGATTTTTGCTTTTGGCAGCAAAAAAAAAAATGTTGAGATGAGGGATTCATCTCCACAAATCTGGCAGAACCCCCAAATGTCAAACTTTTTCTTTGATTTCGTATTAGAAACATATTCCTTAACTGTTCCCCAAAGATTTTTTTATGATTCATATCTGGGGACTGAGAAAGAGAAAACATTGCATAAAAGTCACTATCTTAAAACCCCTTAGAGCTCTCTTTCTGGTCTGTTTTGGGTCATTTCCCTGAAAAGACACAACTCAACGGCATTTTCTATTGCATATAAGGCAGCATTTTTGTTTTATAATATAATAACAAAGCCATGTTGATTCATCATCGATTCCAGAATGGGTACTTTACCACCTCCATAATACGAAAGGCATGCACATACCATGATTCTTGTCTCAGCATGATTATTAGATATAAATATGTGTCAAAGGGTTGTGTTTTTCATTTGGTAGTCGTTTTACATAAGATCTAAAGTTTTGGCAACAAACAAACAAAATTTGGCTTCCTCCGGATCACAGGATCTATATCCATATGTATATATTTTTTCTACCTTGTATTTACTTTGCCCCATGGCGTCTTTGCTAAAATGGATTTTTTCTCAGACTTCGAAAACCTAATTTATATTCTTTTAAGATAACTCTAGCTTTGTTTATCTTTGAGATTTTTTAAGATCCTTTTTAAGCTCTGTGGCCGGCTTGAAAGGACCCCTCTTGCTCTCAGGAACCAACATTTTCAACCGAAATGTGGGTATTGCGCCAATTCTTTCACGAGTTTCTTGTTGGATACATGTTTTAAAGCAATACGAATCATTTTAGATGAGGAACCTACTATTTTTCTCACATACGTTTTTGGAGTTAAAGTTTTGATCCTTTGGCTTTTTTCTTCCCTAAAGTGCTTTCGACGACCCAAAACAACCAATATTTTTTAGCTGTCTGTTTACAAACGACTTAATCTACCGATTATTATATCAATTAAAAACATTATATATTAAAAGGCTCGGAAAAGTAAAATAAGTTTATATGAAATACAAATTTTGGTGCTATTTTTGTTGCCGTTCAATTTCGCTTCTTTTTCGAAAAATTGCCTACAATATTGAGAGCCGCCAAAGTTGTAAGAGTAAGGACACTTCTCTCAGATAGGAGACATCTCAACCTACTTTATATTACATCAAAGTGCAAACAATTTTGTATAGAACCCATTTCTTTAAACAATAAAGACTGTTGTACCACGCGGTGCTATTATTTTCGCCGCAAGTGTATGTATGGAACCACTAAGCAAACAACATATAGAGGGTTCAAACTACTGATAAACCTGCTGCCTAATCAGTATAGTGGATTGGATCCCAGTGCCTTCGGCTCTTGGTGAGAGAGCCTTCGGTGATGGCTCTCTTGAGCATTGAACGCAAAGCGACTCTGGCAAAAACAAAGTTTTGTTTTTCCTTCTTTAAGTCTGCTTCGTAATTTTTGTGTTGCTATTTCTTAAACACATTTAGGACGAAAGGGATAAACAGTTATAAACATCTAAATACATATGTATACAAATAATGGATAACAGAAATTGAATTGGCGTTGCAAATATTTTCCATTAGGAACGAGAAGGGACGTGTGAGACACTTCTTACGCGTCACAACTTTTATACCCGGCATTCAGTACCACATCCGCACCTTAGCGGTTATTTGTCAAATTTTACAACCAACTCGCTCCTTTAGCTCGCCACCCTCCCCTAGAGCATAAAGCAACTATATAAGGAGGTCTCGTCGGAAAAAATTATGGAATAGTGCGAGTGAAAAGTGCAAGTGAAAGAGCTCTCGCTGTAAGTGTGAGGGCAACGACAATGGAGTGTGCTGATTAATCATTTAAAAGCAATGTGAAAAAACATAATAATTGTTACATAATTTAGTTTTTAATAGTTTGCTTTATGAAAGTAGTCAGTGTTTTGAAAGAATAAACATTTTGAAACATTTTGAAAAAAAAAATCGTCCGCAACCAACCTTCCGCGTCGACAAGCAAACGTGCACTGAGAATTGTGAAAAGCAGCGAGTAACTCTGCCACCGACGAGGCCTCCTTATAGTTAAGGACAAGACGGACAGACAGGCATGGCTCTATCGACTCGTCTATTGATTCTGATCAAGAATATATACACTTTATGGGGTCGGAAACGTTTCCTTCTGTGCATTACACACAACCGTTATTCGCACAAATACAATATACCCTATACTCTATACTCCCTATACTCTTCGAGTACCGGGTATAAAAAATGCAAGCCATATGTTCTGGGGAAAAGACAAGACTTCTCTCCCACTCTCGTAAAAACTTAAAAAACAGGCCGCGCTAAAAGCAAAATTCGATTCTTTGCCATTTTAATTTCCACTGAGTAACAAACAACCGTTGCAAGATGGAACTGGGAATAGGATTGAGACCAGGCCCCAGACTGGGACTCAGACCCAAGGACAGAGGCGAAAGCCATGATCAAACACCAAAGATCCAAATGGCCAGAGTCGTTGCATGTTTCTTACTTGATTTTCTGCTATAAATTAAAGGCTTTAATGACACTTTAGAGGATGGTTTCGAAACGATCGCCACGCGAATGGTTAGGCCTAGGGCTGGGCTTCAGCCAGCAGGCAGAATTAAAACGAGATGCGATGCAAAGTCATTCTCCATGGGTGCGAAAGTGCCACGCAATGTCCAATAAAAACAACAGTAGGAACATCGCTATAGTTCCCGCTATAGTGTGACCAATAGAATGTAGATTTTAGACAGAGGTTGAGGCTGAGACGGCCTTCCTCCATTCGAGTGCAGGAAAATCATTAAGTGTATTTATTGCTTCGATTAAGATGGACACTTCTCACCTGCGAAAGACGCACAACATGACTGTCGCTGTCGCATGCCCCGTTCTGCTCGGCCCTGCTCTGATCTGGTCCGAGAGTTTTCTTTTGAGACTGCATTGGACTCGTTCGGTATGGCTTGGCTCGTTCTCCATTCGTTTCGGATCATATAAACATTTTCGGTCTCTCACAATGTTTACACAA
Source organism: Drosophila guanche (assembly GCF_900245975.1). Taxonomy (NCBI): domain Eukaryota; kingdom Metazoa; phylum Arthropoda; class Insecta; order Diptera; family Drosophilidae; genus Drosophila; species Drosophila guanche. Next base: position 349,872 of record NW_022995744.1, on the reverse strand, counting down.
TATCGACGTCGTTTTTGTTAAGATTGTCATTGCGTTTCCCTTTCGTCCTTCGTCGTCGTCTTGCTACTCGTTTGGGCTACAAAAAATTCAGATTAAATCAACCAAAAACATTATGCGCTGATAATTAAGCCAAAGAATCTCAATTTTTAGTGTCAGGCTTGTCTTGTAGCCTTTTAAGTATTTGAACAAGAAAAATTGATGCGAACGAGACGGCAATAAAAGGCATAGACAAAGAAAAATACCAACGGCAGCGATAAGTACCCGAAATTCGACAAGATATTGATACTGAGGATCCAAATCAATAATTTTAATTTTATTGGTTTATCTCCTTTACTCTTTTAAATAGATTTTACAGTCGAAATCGGTTAAGTTGAAGGCATTTCATAAGAGTTATTTCTGTTTGTGTTACTGAGGAGTCGAATTTCTTGATACTAGAATACTAGCTCTAATTCATATGTATGTACATACTAAATATGTATATTTTAGAGAGTTTATCCCTCTCCCTGGCCTTCACTGGAAATCCTGTTTCGCTGTTGTACAGCTGGTCAACCACCCACCTCAGAGTAGTACACAATTTAATGGTCTTCTTGTTGGTTTTATGAGTCAGCAGAGCAGAGCCCCGGCTGAGGTTGCAGTAAATTTTAACATGCAATTGTTTTAATTGCCCAGACCCGTCGTGCTCGCATATTTATGGTATAACGGAAATGAGTTAATAACAAAGTACAAGCCCAACAACCAAACAACAGGACGGCACCTACACAAAGATAGAGAGAGCGAGACAGAGACTTAATACCAGACAGGGATAAGCGTTTGTATCCAACTGCGATTCCATCTGTCTCTTTGGCTGGAAGCGGGCGGAGAAGAGTGGGTTTGGATCAGGAAATTGGAGTTGGAGGCGGTGTTGTCATTTCAACGGAATTACTGTCAGATTTTAGAGAATTAAAATTTCGAAATTACCATTTAAAATTACAGTTTTATGTACTCTACCTTCCATTCCCTAAACTCTGTACTCGTCTGTTCCGGCAATGCGCAAAGTCCTTGCCGGTGCTTCGATTTATTACCACATACAACATAGTTCTCTGTTGATATTCCAAGAAAGTGTTGACTGTGAAATAAAGGCAGAACTTATGCGTGATGAATGCTTAAAATTTAGTAAGAGTTCTCAGGGTCTTCATAGAATATAATGATTCTCTCACTTAATTTATTATATCGAATGATATCCCTAATATATATCTTTCTCAGACACATTTGATGATATTTGATATTTACAATTATTTAAAATAGATCTTAAATTTGAAAATAGTAAAGAATTTTTGTACAAATATTTATGCATGTAAAAACATATTTTTTTCGCATACCTGGGATATATTTACGTTTCTATTACATCCATCGGTAACGGATTCTCTGGCGGAACATCAAGGCGACGGCCCTAAAAACCATCAAATGCTTAATGGGATTACAACGAATGAAATCCTCGAACAGCAATCGATTCACGTTTCATATTGAGCAGTCGTCCAATTCGGAAGCTTGTTTTTTGCTCCGACTTTGTGCGAAGATAAACATTAAGCAAAAGCGTTGACCGGTAGCGGCAGGACCAACAACAGAAACACACGAAAATCTTGATTGAATCAACTTAATTTAGATCAGAGCACAGCGATTTGGGTGTGGTCGTAAAATGCGCGACATATGGGACACGTCTCTGTGTGGGGTTTGCGTATCCTGTATCCGAGTGTCCGTGCAAATCTTTAAACTTTTATGCCACATGGTGTACTTGTCTCAACAAAAACCACACAAAACCGCAAAACAGCAACCAGCGGGAGCCACAAGAAATATTTAATAATAATAAAAACAAATGGAACGAGGAGGGAGATGCTTTTTACTCAGTACTCAGTAGTACATCTGTACCGTAGGGGCTTTTTTCAAATTGTATATTTACATACTATAAGAATGATCCAACATGATGCCGATTCGGTGATATGAAAGATATGTTCCTTCCCTACGGAATGGCATTTTATCTTATCTTGGAAATTGTGGCTACAGCGGATTGTCGCTTTTTGTGGGGCGGGGCTAATTATACCCGGTACTCGAAGAGTAAATAGGGTATATTGTATTTGTACGAATAACGGTTGTATGTAACGCACAGAAGGAAGCGTTTCCGACCCCATAAAGTATATATATTCTTGATCAGCATCAATATCCGAGTCGATGCCTCTATCGAGCTGTCCGTCTGTCCGTCCGTCCGTCCGTCCGTCCGTCCGTCTGTCCGTCTTGTTTGTCGGCTAGTTCTCAGAGACCATAAGAGCTAGAGCCACGAAATGTTGGCTCCACACTGCTGTATGCTCACACTGAAACCAGTGTATTTAAAAAATTAGCCCCGCCCCCTTCCGACCCCCGCTAAAGGGAGGCGTAGGGAATGGCCATATCTATCAGATCAATAAATTGGGATCCGATTGGATCATTATTATAGCCACAATGAAGCAATTAATTTCCAGTGGCTAAACCCACCCTGTCCCGCAGCTTTTGTTGTTCTTTTTACATTCTCCCATTCAAACTCTGCTTCTGCTTCACTCGGCCTCTGCCTCTGCCCTCCCCCTGGCGTTGACTCTTCCGACTTTTAACCCACCCCGTCCCGCAGTTTATATTGGTTTTTTTTTGTGTGCGGGCGCTGCCTGCGGCCTGCGTCTGCAGTGTGTGGGTCTAGGGAAGAGCGGCGAGCTAAAGGAGTGTGTTGGTGTGAGAAGTGTTGTAGATGACAGTTGAAGAAAATATGTAAAATTTGATAAAACACCGCTAAGGTGCAGATGTAGTACTGAGTGCCGGGTATAAAAGTTGTGACGCGTAAGAAGCGTCACACACGTCCCTTCTCGTTTTTTTAATAAAATTGTATAAGTGTGATAATACAGTTATCTGTAGACACGATTTGGCGGTTCTAGCTTTTATAGTCTCTGAGAACCAACCGACAAACAACGAACAGACGGACAGACAGACTGATATACATATACTCGGCTATTGATGGTGATCAACAACATATATACTTTATGGGGTCAGAAACGGTTCCCTCTGTTCGTTTTGTGCACCCTACAATATACCCTATTTACTCTCCGAGCAAAGGATAAAAAAAAGAACCCTGGAAAGAAGAGTACTGTGCGAGTTGTTGTTTGCCACAGAAGGAGAGCTGCAGTAGAAAACAGCAAGCAATCTTCCACTAACCGCAGTTAAAATAATTATCCTGTGCTGTGCCACCAATTTGATAGTTTTCACAGCCTTTTCTGTACTTCACCTTTCCGCTTAACACATCGACGCCTCAGCCACGTTAGCTTGCAAGCTTTGGCAGCTGCCGCTGCACAAGAACTGAATTCCCACTTCGGATAGTAGCCCCAGCTTTACTCTGTCTTGTCAGCCATTTGCCGTTCGTTGTGTTACGACCATGTTGCACCTACGGACGGAACTATAAACCGGCTAGGGGTGGAAACGTGAGCTGATCGATCCATTGTTGAAAAGTCTTCGATATCCCTAATCTTGCTGGTAGTGCCACTTTCTAAAAACATTGCTGAAAATCGTAAATATATTTATAGTTATTTATTTATAATCTATAAATTTAATTATACATGTAATAATCGTACACCTCGTTTAGAGATTCGTGAAGACGGAAACAAAGTTAAATGCTGCTGGAGGTGTTCGATAAATGCGCAATCAAAGGAGGTGAACAATTGTGTCCTTCTGATTATAATATTTATTAGTATACCTATCGCTAAACACTCCGAGCACGCACGAACAACTGTTTTCTCATCTCTCTCCCATCCCTTCCATTCAGATGGAAATTTGTTTGTCCCAGCCAAAGTACTTGTACGTGATTTCATCAAACATAAAAAGAAAATATACCAAAATAAGAAACAACCAAACAACCAAACAACGAAAAAAGATAGGAAGTGACTCGAAGGTGAAAATATTTTTCAAATCGAACGCAAAAATGGACCAAAGCCTTGAATACAAAATGCTTTGCGCCGACAGCAGTAGGAGACAAAACTACCACCGACAAAAAATTGTATCTGCTGCTCCCAGAGAGACGCTAGGCCTATATCACTAGAAAGTCGAAATAAAATCACAGAGAGAATCCACAGAAGCCATTGAGATGGGATGGTCTGGTAATGGGAACGGTGATGGAAGGAATGGACTTCGTCTGGTAACTGGTTCTGGCCTTTGGTCTGACTACCAATTTCTGGTCCGTGTCAAAATGAATTATATTTTGAGTGGCTGCCACTTCATCTCCTTTTCATCCCACTGCTGCGATTGCATTCACTGCTACTCCAGCAGAAAGTCCTGTCTTTTTATGTGTTTTGATTTTGTCAAGCAATTAAAAAATGTTGTCTCAATGCCTTTAATAGACATTTTTGTTTTGTATTTGCTAGTTTGTGCTAGCGACATCCATGCGAATATCATGTGCTCAGAGGCATAAAAAGCATAGACAGTTGAATGGAAAATTTGGACTGAGAATCTGAATGTGTGTGGCATTTATTATTTGCATACGGAGGGATAAAAATAATTGAAAGAGCTGAAATCATTGATTCCAATAAAAATAGAGACGAGTGAAAGTTCAAAGAATAAATTATGCACAGTAAAGAAAATAATCGTTTTGTTAAAGCTTCTTTTTGTCTGGATGTTGATATGCAATGACTGCACCATCAAGTGGCCCATGCGACAACAAGCCAAAGCCTGTTACGCGCGGAACCCAGCAGAACGCAGCCCTCCTCCCGCCCAACCGACCGAGGGGCGCTGCCGCATGACGCGCGGCGCGATTAACCGAACCGGTCGCGAGCATGCAGGAAAGATAGATGTTAGGCTTATATTCGAGGAAAATTAGAGCTAAACACAACTAGACTAGAGCTACTATAGCCAAGCAAGCAACAATTACCAAAACCAAAAACAAGACAAAACTAAAATGAAACTACGGGAGAGGTAGGCTAGTATAAGATATTTAAGAAGAGGAAAGGGAGTTAGTTGAGGATATAATGTGGTAGAGGGAATTCTAATCCGAGCATAAAACCCTAAAGGGTTCATGTGAGGCATAACTCGATCTACATAGTGGAAGGAACAGAGGAATAAAGTTTCTAGTGGGTCTAATGGGAATCGTAAAGTTTATGCGGCTCAGCAAGTAAGGGCTGTCTACATCCCCCTTGATCAAGTTGTGCATTAAAATTACACCAAGCATTTTTCTACGACTAACTAAGGATGGAAGATTTATTAAAAGAAGTCTACTACGGTAGGATGGCAGTCTCACAGTTGCATCCCAGTTGAGGCCCCGTAGGGCAAATAATAAAAAGTTTTTCTGTACTGATTCAATACGGTCCTGATGTATATTGTACTGAGGTCACCATACACATGAGCCGTATTCTAAAATCGGACGAACAAGCGAGATAAAGAGAGTCTTAGTTATATAGGGGTCATCAAATTCCTTTGACCACCTCTTTACAAACCCAAGCACACCCATGGCTTTATTTACCATGGTAGAAATGTTTTCAGAAAACTTTAACTTGGGGTCTAGTTTAACACCTAGATAATCAACCAATGTAATTCTCTCAAGAGAACTACCGCAGAGGGTGTAAGGAGCCAGGAAGGGGCTGGAGCGATAAAAAGTCATTACATTGCACTTCGAGGCATTAAGTTGTAACATATTTGCACAGCACCATGACTGAAAGCTATTGAGATTAGATTGCAAGCGAGAGTGAAATATCCTTATACTGGACACAGAGTTTAACATCATCCGCATACATAAGTACTCGAGAATTTGTTAATACAGAAGACAGGTCATTAATAAAGAGTGTGAAAAGTAAGGGGCCTAAAGGGCTACCCTGTGGTACTCCAGAAGTAACCATAACAGGTAAAGATAATGAGTTTTTGAAAAGGACCCTTTGAAACCTAGAACACAGGTAGCTAGAAATCCATCTCAACAGATTGGGTAGAAACCCTAGACCCTACACTCCGTGCTGAGCTGGAGATATAAGTGATTTGCAGAGATGCTGCAAGTTTCTCGAACATTTTAGGAATAGCGGATAACTTAGATATACCTCTATAGTTTTTAGCGTCAGACTTGCTACCTTTCTTATGGAGAGAAATTATAAAGGATTCCTTCCAGATGGGGGGAAAGCTAGAAGAATGGGTGGATAGAGTGAATAGTTTAAGGAAATGTCCGCACAGAGACTCGGCACAGTACCTGAGTACACAGCCGGGAACTCCGTCAGGGCCCGGTAAAAATACCGGCTTAACTAATTGAAGTTCATGAAGTAAGAAGCCTTCATTAAACAAAGGGCAGAAAATGCCATTCGACCTTGGTAAACTATATGGATACATATGACCTGGGTAGCTTTCCTGGGAATAGGTGGTTTGAAAAAATTGTGCAAAAAGTGAGGATGGATGTGCGGACGTTCTACGCTTACTGTTTACAAAGCTTTAAAACTGTTTAGTGTCCTGTGAAAAAAGTATCCTGCATCGAAGGAGGTAGTTCCTATAGCATTGAGCATTAAGAACAGTGAAATTTGATCGAGCTATTAAGTAATTAGAAAGAGAAGAGGGAAAACCAACTTCTTGAGATTTTTTAAATAGTCTTGATTTTAGATTTTTTAGACTGGATAACTCTTTGGTGAACCAAGGCGGTTTCGCAGATCTAGTCGGACATGAAATTGGGACACACGTGTCAAAAATTGTGTCAAGTACATTGTACAAAATGTTTGTGCCTTCAATGACGTCAGTGCACAAGTACAGAGCGGACCAATCAAAATTTCTAATTAAGTTATTGAGCTTCGTAAACTCGTCTTTACGAAAGCAGCGGAGGCGTTCAGATAGCCTACCCGTACGATCCGATACAGTAGGTCCAATATCTATCGACACTTCGAAAGTAGGATGATATCAGTCTTCAGGTATAGTGAGCGGGAGTGCTCGTGTTAACAACGCTACGGTCGGATCCGAGACAAAGCACAGATCAAGCAATCGACCCAAGGAGTTTTTTACATGGTCTTGTGAGACCTGGACTATGAAAAGTTCCGACGTAAAGTAAGAGTTTACTGCAATCAGAACCCCTCCTCCACGTCGAGACGAACGATCATTCCTATAAATTGTGTTCCGATCTGCCAAAACTTCGGAACTAAGAATGTCCGGCTTTAACCAGGTTTCGGTAAACACAATAACATGGGATGAAAATGTGAAACTATCCATAAAAAGAGTGCTTACTACGTAAGCCGCGAGCATTTTGATAGGCTACAAAGAGGGATGTTAGTTTTTTGACTGCAAGGAATTGCAGTGGGAAGAGTGGGATGGAGCAGAGGAGGAAGGACCACTGGCCTCACTACTAGAAAGAGTTATGGGGGGCATATTTTTCTTCTTAGCCTTAAACTCTTTCACAACCAGGTGCTTTGGCCAAAATTTGGAAGAGCAAATGGTCTCGAAATGAGTTGGAGACACGCAAATCTTGAAAGAGGATATCTCCCTGACATAAGAGACATTAAACTTCTCCACCTTTAAGCAAGTGGTTTTTATTTTGCTTTGTATAAAAGCAGTTACATCATTAGATGTGAGGTCAGGGGCAAGCCGAGAGATAAAAACTTGCCGCTTTGGTGGGACTCCCACCAGAGGTTTTGGCAACACAGATCTGGTACCTGTGACGGCAATATCCGGTGGTCCGGGACGTTTATTAACTGGTGGGATCGAAATAGATGGGATGGGCTTTGGAACGGACTCGACAGACACGGACGCTACAGTACTAACTGGCTGCATGTTCTCCGAGATGATCGATTCGGTAGCCGAAACTTGATCACCAAGTTGTCGTTGCCCTTGGAGTGGCGAACGAAAATAGCTTCTGCACTATCGGAGTGGACGGAGACAGTTGATCAGCAGCGAGCGGTCGAGGGACAGGCACTTGCAGATCACGAGGAGTGACTTTTTTGCGCCTAGGAGACTCATTCAGCACTTTAAAACAGCTGAATTGAGACTCCATGGCTAGAAGCCGATCGTACTGCTTTTTAAAGCCCACGGTCAGCTCCTTAAAGCCCTTTCGCGTCTGCCTCATAAACGTGACCATGTCATTCTCGACAGACCGACATGCCTCGCAACTATAATGCAGACCATTACGCTTTAAAATTGCGTCACCTACGAGGCCTGAAAACCCAATACATTTTGCGTTAGTGCACGCAGAGCCAGCAAGGGATGATCGGCTGGTCGTGGGTGATCTGCTTTTTGCAAGCCTTAGCGGAGCACACAACCAAGTACCATTATTTTTATTATTTATATTGAATATATAAATAAAAACTAAATAAAAATTATTTTCACAAAACAAATAGCAATGGGACCAGTGTGCCGACCAATTGCTTAAAGAAATGCCTAAAGCGGGATCGAAAACAGATGAGCGCAGAGAGGAGGGAAGAACAAGCGCAGCGGCAGCTAAAACAGTGAGCGCACGCCACTGCACAGAAAGTATTGAGAGCGAGAGAGGGAGAACAGTTACTCGAGCTATAGAGTGAAAGACAGAAGCGCAACTACAAGAGAGAGAGGTTAATAGTGAGGGCGTACTTACAACAAGAAAAAGCACAAACACACAACTAACCGACGCACAAATGAATATATTCAAATGTACAAATGCTAAACATTTGTTCAAGTCCAGAGAAGGGAGAATACCCTTTATATTAGCAATAAACCTGATCATAGTATAGCCTGATCATCAAAGAGATAGTTATCTTAAAATAATGCCATTTAAACGAAGCCGCCATAGAACATCAACAATATTATATATTCATATAAACGTGAAATGTACAAAATAAAAATGTATAATTTCCGTTCAATCCAATATTTAGCGGTAATTGCCGGCTCCTTAGAAGAGATTTAATGTTTAAATGTACATTTTTTGTTGGGGTTACGGTGATGATGCCAAAGATGCGTAAACCAAAAATTTGTGCTATACCCGGTACTTGAAGAGTAAAGGGGTATATTGTATTTATGGTAGAAGCAATATGCCAAACGCACAGAAGGAAATGTTTCCGATCCTATAAAGTATATACATTCTTGCTTAGCATCAATAGCCTAGTCTTAATATGTCTGTATGTCCGTCCCCTTGAGCGCGTAGTACTCAGAGACCATAAGAGATAGGGCAACCAAGTTTCGCATCCAAACTTCTGTGTGCTCGCACTGTTACAAGTGTATTTCTAGATTTCGCCCAGCCCCCTTCCGGGCCACAATGTGCAAAAGTCTCCTATATCCCAAATGTTCAGGATAAGAGAAAAGTACGCTTCGTACGCGTCACTACTAAGGGGTTTTTTTTCGAATTTTTCATTTTACATTTTTTCTACATCTATCCACATCTTCATCTGCACCTGCCTCATGCTTCATCTGCCCGCCAACTCGAGGAAGGAGGCGGTTCGAAATTTTGAAACAAAGTTGGTTTAGTGTGTTATGACATGAGTCTTTACACAAAATTTGGTGATTCTTGCTCTTATGGTCTCTGAGAACAAGCCGTGGAACAAGAAAGCCGGTCAGACGGACATGGCTATATAGACTCGGCTATTGATGCTGTGTGTTACATATTTTTACTACAAATACAATATACCCTATTTACTCGTCGATAACCAGGTATAACAATATATGTAAGGGAATAAAAATAAGAATAGGAAAAGGGGTAGGAGTATTGCCTGTTTTGCTGTGTCACTGCCGTGAAGCTATGCTTCGCAGGGACGAGCGGGTCTTTTGACCTCTCCGTCTGTACCGTTTTACCTCAGCTCCTGCTCCGCATACACTTGACCAGTAATGATCGCTGTCTACCATCTTCGAGATCAGGTTCCCGGCGTTCAGCGAGTCTCCACCTTTACTGTTCGGCGAATATGGAGCAAGTGAGGAAGATGTGCTCCGCGGTCTCTTCTACGCCGTACGCCGGGCGGTTGGCGGCGTCGTTTAAGTGTCCGAAGCAATGGAGATAGCTCCTGAAGCAGCCTCACATATACATATGTACATAAGTATGTATGTATGTGTAAGTATGAAAGTATGATAATTTAATTGGTTTATATACGTAAGTGTGTACCTACTAAACTATGTGTGGAAGCGTTGGCTTCCGCTTTGTTCCCAATAGCTCTGCTTATTTAACTATTACACTTCCTTCACCACCATGGTGGTAATTTATTGTTTTTCATACACTCTGAAATTGCGCTTTAAAATTTGCACCGCTTCCAACTTGCAACAATTACATGGCCGTGGCCATGAGCCAGGCCATTACATCGTTATCTTTTTGCATGGTTAGAGTCGAGTCCCTGTCATGCCAAGTTGCTCTGCCAATCCCCAGCCCCAGTACCTAATCCCCAATCCCCACCATCACTATTGACTTTTTTTTTGCGCTTAAGTTGTCGTCGTCGTTATATTCCTTCCTGTCTGTATCGCAGTCGTCAGTGTCGAATTCCAGAGCTGGCCTCCGTCGTTCGTTGTTCTGTGATTTATAAAAGCACAGAAGACGAATTTAGGTTGAGGCAGAATAAGCCTTCGACACTGGGCCCCAAAGAATTTGTATGTATGCTTGTACATATGTATTTATAAACATTGAGGGAGCGAGAAAAGAGGGGATATGGCACAGTCAAAGAAAGCAAGAAACATGAAGAAGCTTTTAACGACACCTTTTCATTTTTACTTTAGTGTATGGTACGATGACTGAGAGTAAACATGGTATTTTTTATTTGTGGTAGAAAAATATAACACACAGAAGAAAGCGTTTCCGACCCCATAAAGTACATATATTCTTGATCAGCATCAATAGCCGAGTCGATATAGCCATATATGTCTGTCCGTCCGTCTATTTTGAGGCGCTGTTCTCAGAGACCACATGAGCTAGATTCACCCAATTTTGATATATCACATATATGATATCATACGATATCACACTGAACCAAGTTTCTTATCAAAATTCTCCCCGCCTTTTTTCTCCACCACATACAGCGAAAATATGCTGTATTTACAATTTTGAAGATAAGAGAAAACTAAAAAATCCGTATGGAATAACTATATCTGTCAGATTACCTAATTGGGATTAGGTTGGATCATTATTAACAATGGAGAAATTCATTTGCAGTGGCAATCTTCAACCCGTCCAGCAGCTTTGCTTATGCTTGCCCATCGTTGTCATTTATTCTCGCTTACATACACTGTCGCATGCAGTGCGCGGCTCTGAGGGAGGGTAGGTACGTTTCGCCTCTTTCGATGCCACTGCAAATTTATTTCTTCATTCTGGCTATAATTATGATCTGAGCCGATCTTATAAGTACCGGGTATATAATTTGTGACGGGTACGAAGCGTTTTACAAGTTTCGTCGAGCAGACCATTACAAGCTTGTATCACTTATTGAAAAAGTTCTAAAAACTAAATATATAGTAAATATATGTAAATTAACGATTAACTTAACTCGTACTGAACCTTATTTCCCAGTGTGAATAAGACATTCTTTGTTTCTATATCCATTTTCAATACACTATGAGAATTTCGACCACTTTTTCTGGCCGAAAGCCTATTTTTCAAAAGTATCTTATATTATATATTTTTAACATTAGGTTAGGTTAGGTTAACACGGACGGCTCCCTGCTCGCCAGGACAGCCTTATTTCAGGGTTTGTCCAATATGTGGCTGCTCCTACTCCTCCGTCCATCTTGGAGCCATATGTGTATATTTGGAGGTGTTTAGTCTGGTCCCGTACATTTTCCCAATCCTCGGGTCCTATTAGTGAGGTTGTTGTAACGTCAAGGCATGTTTGCGGGGTCATATAATTATAATCAGTAAAGCTGATCATGTCATTTTTTTTCTGGTCGTTGATATGCAATGACTGCACCATCAAGTGGCCCATGCGACACCAAGCCAAAGCCTGTTATGCGCGGGACCCAGCAGAAAGCAGCCCTCCTCCCGCCCAACCGACCGAGGGGCGCTGCCGCATGACGCGCGGAGCGATTAACTGAACCGGTCTCGGGCATAGGTTTTATATTCGAGGAAAATTAGAACTAAACACAACTAAACTAGAGCAAGCAAAACTATCAAAGTCAGAAACAAGACAAAGCTAAAATGAAACTAACTACGTGAAAGGTAGGCTAGTATAAGAGATTTAAGAAGAGGAAGGGAGTTACTTGAGGATATAATGTGGTAGAGGGAATTATAATCCGAGCATAAAACCCTAAAGGGTTCATGTGAGGCATAATTCGATCTACATAGTGGAAGGAACAGAGGAATAAAGTTTCTAGTGGGTCTAATGGGAATCGTAAAGTTTATGCGGCTCAGCAAGTAAGGGCTGTCTACATCCCCCTTGATCAAGTTGTGCATTAAAATTACACCAAGCATTTTTCTACGATTAACTAAGGATGGAAGGATTATTATAAGGAGTCTACTACGGTAGGATGGCAGTCTCACAGTTGCATCCCAGTTGAGGCCCCGTAGGGCAAATAATAAAAAGTTTTTCTGTACTGATTCAATACGGTCCTGATGTATGTTGTACTGAGGGCACCATACACATGAGCCGTATTCTAAAATCGGACGAACAAGCGAGATATAGAGAGTCTTCGTTATATAGGGGTCCTCAAATTCCTTTGACCACCTCTTTATAAACCCAAGCACACCCATGGCTTTATTTACCATGGTAGAAATGTGTTCAGAAAACTTTAACTTTGGGTCTAGTTTAACACCTAGATCATCAACCAATGTAATTCTCTCAAGAGAACTACCGCAGAGGGTGTAAGGAGCCAGGAAGGGGCTGGAGCGACAAAAAGTCATAACATTGCACTTCGAGGCATTAAGTTGTAACATATTTGCACAGCACCATGACTGAAAGCTATTGAGATCAGATTGCAAACGAGAGTGAAATGAAATGTCCTTATACTGGACAAAGAGTTTAACATCATCCGCATACATAAGTACTCGAGAATTTGTTAATACAGAAGGCAGGTCATTAATAAAGAGTGTGAAAAGTAAGGGGCCTAAATGGCTACCCTGTGGTACTCCAGAAGTAACCATAACAGGTAAAGATACGGAGTTTTTGAAAAGGACCCTTTGAGACCTAGAACACAGGTAGCTAGAAATCCATCTCAACAGATTGGGCGGAAACCCTAGAAGGTTGAGCTTTTGTGCAAGAAGAGAATGGTTTACGGAATCGAATGCCTTACTGAAGTCAGTGTAAATAACATCCGTCTGCAAGTTACTTTGGAAGCCTTTAATTACAAAGGAGGTGAACTCTAAAAGNAAATCGGACGAACAAGCGAGATATAGAGAGTCTTCGTTATATAGGGGTCCTCAAATTCCTTTGACCACCTCTTTATAAACCCAAGCACACCCATGGCTTTATTTACCATGGTAGAAATGTGTTCAGAAAACTTTAACTTTGGGTCTAGTTTAACACCTAGATCATCAACCAATGTAATTCTCTCAAGAGAACTACCGCAGAGGGTGTAAGGAGCCAGGAAGGGGCTGGAGCGACAAAAAGTCATAACATTGCACTTCGAGGCATTAAGTTGTAACATATTTGCACAGCACCATGACTGAAAGCTATTGAGATCAGATTGCAAACGAGAGTGAAATGAAATGTCCTTATACTGGACACAGAGTTTAACATCATCCGCATACATAAGTACTCGAGAATTTTTAATACGGAAGGCAGGTCATTAATAAAGAGTGTGAAAAGTAAGTGGCTTAAATGGCTACCCTGTGGTACTCCAGAAGTAACCATAACAGGTAAAGATAAGGAGTTTTTGAAAAGGACCCTTTGAGACCTAGAACACAGGTAGCTAGAAATCCATCTCAACAGATTGGGCGGAAACCCTAGAAGGTTGAGCTTTTGTGCAAGAAGAGAATGGTTTACGGAATCGAATGCCTTACTGAAGTCAGTGTAAATAACATCCGTCTGCAAGTTATCTTGGAATCCTTTAATTACAAAGGAGGTGAACTCTAAAAGATTAGTGGTTGTTGATCGTCGCCGTATAAATCCGTGCTGAGCTGGAGATATAAGTGATTTGCAGAGATGCTGCAAGTTTCTCGAACATTTTAGGAATAGCGGATAACTTAGATATACCTCTATAGTTTTTAGCGTCAGACTTGCTACCTTTCTTATGGAGAGAAATTATAAAGGATTCCTTCCAGATGGGGGAAAGCTAGAATAATGGATGCATAGAGTGAATAGTTTAAGCAAAGGTTCGCACAGAGACTCGGCACAGTACCTGAGTACACAGCCGGGAACTCCGTCAGGGCCCGGTGAGAATACCGGCTTAACTAATTGAAGTTCATGAAGTAAGGAGCCTTCATTTAACAAAGGGCAGAAACTGCCATTCGACCTTGGTAAACTATATGGATACATATGACCTGGGTAGCTTTCCTGGGAATAGGTGGTTTGAAAAAATTGTGCAAAAAGATCGGCGATTGCCTGATCATTGTTCGCCGACATATTCAAAAATGATAGCGAGGATGGATGTGCGGACGTTCTACGCTTACTGTTTACAAAGCTTTAAAACTGTTTAGGGTCCTGTGAAAAACGTATCCTGCATCGAAGGAGGTAGTTCCTATAGCATTGAGCATTAAGAACAGTGAAATTTGACCGAGCTATTAAGTAACTAGAAAGAGAAGAGGGATAACCAACTTCTTGAGATTTTTAAAATAGTCTTAATTTTAGGTTATTTAGACTGGATAAGCCAAGGACCTGGATAACCTGGTGAGCCAAGGAGGTTTGGCAGATCTAGTCGGACATGAAAGTGGGACACACGTGTCAAAAATTGTGTCAGTACATTGTACAAAATGTTTGCGCCTTCAATGACGTCAGTGCACGAGTACAGAGCGGACCAATCAAAATCTCTAATTAAGTTATTGAGCTTCGTAAACTCGGCTTTACGAAACCAGCGGACGCGTTCAGATATTCGAAAATCTGCAAGAATTGAACTGTGCCCGTAGCGTTGTGTCGTCAGGCTTCGGGATCAGACGTGCGTGAATGTCCAGCGGTCTATTCCAAGTAGAGTTTCGAGTGCTTTTGTTGGGGTTGGTCTCAGCGCTCCTGTGGAGGACAGAGGACAGATGAGAGCCTGTCGCTGAGTTTTCTCCATAAGCTTATGGGACGTCTTTTTTTCCGTGGCTTGCCACCTGACTAGGACAACAGTACAACAGAGTTGGTCGACCCACCGAGATGTGGATCCAGTGCATTAGAGCGGGAGACAGACCCCACGTGCTGCTGCGCATCTTCTTAGATGCATACAGCGCAGTGGTGGCCTTCTTCACCCTTTCCAAAACATTGGGTCTACATGTCAGTTTGCTGTCCAGTACTGTGCCCAGATATTTGACCTGTGTTTTTGGTGCAAGCTTGATTTGGCCGATTTTCGAGGGGATCCATGTCGGTACCTTGTACCTCTTGGTGAAGATGATGAGGTCCATCCGAGTCCTACTTTTTCCGCCCACTCACATATCTCCCTGAGAGTAAGTTGCATTATGGAGCTGAGGGTCGATGGACATACACGGTGTGCCTCACCATGGAAGCGGTGCCTCACTCTGAGTAAACCCGTTTACAACTTAAGAGCTTTTAATCCATATGTAGATTGCGGGGTGGATGTTGGTCGCTTCTAGGCGTTCCATAATTGTGCTCCGGATATATCTAAGAATTCTCCTAGTGCATATTTTTGTTTTGAAAGGCTTTCTCAATGGCATCTACTAGCCAGTGATGTGACGCTTCCACCGATTTTCTTTTGGTATAAGCATGCTGGCTGGTTGACATCAGTCCCTCTACCTGGTTCCTGTTGTGTATATCCTACACCTTTTCCAGTGTTTTGAGGCTCATATGGCTGGACTTTCCCACCTTTGCAAAGCTTTGGGAGGAAGACAACTCGAGAGGTTCTCCATTCGATTGGGACACAGACTAGTGTTTAAACAAGCCGTATTGCGGAGAGCCAAGAAAGAATCTATGGCCCAATGGATTCTCCTATAGGTTATAAGATCCGTAGGGGGTTGTTGTACCTCAGTTGCTAGACATCAGTGACCTCTGTGTATCCTTGGAAGTGAGTTTACATTAGTGCTGTCAGGGCTTCTGAACTGCCCTCTGTCCGTCATCTAGCTTGAGCTGACTCTGTATGGTAGGTCGCTTTGAAAGGAGCTTCCGGAGTTAAGCTTCCTTCTTAAACTTTTCCCAACTTGTATTCCGGGGGTTCTATAGACTTTTATCTTCGGAGCGTTTTTGAATTCGCACTTGAACTGAATGTATTTGTGGATAGGTATGGTCTTTTCAGAACTCTCCACCCAGATATCAGGCTACGTGTTTCCGTTGCATACGCGTCATATGGTCATACGCGTCACAACTTTTATACCCGGTACTCAGTAGAAACCTTAAAGGATTTTTTTTTTCAAAATTTACATATTAAATTTTTTCTACATATTTCATCTACATCTAAATCACTTCTCACGCCAACAAGCTTTTATCGCGCCCCCCTCCCCTAGAGCCACACACCACACGAAGCAGAGTATGAACGTGAGAATGTGCAAAAAACAAAAAAAATATGCTGAACAGGGTAGGTTTAGCCGCTGGAAATTAATTTCTTCATTCTGGCATTCTGGATCCAATCTAATCCCAGTTCGGTGATCTACTAGATATGGTCATTCACTACGGAATTTTCTCTTATCTTCTAAATTATGGATACAGCAGCCTTTCGCTTCTTGGTGGCGGAAGGGTGGCGGTTCGAAAATTTGAAACATACTTGATTTAGTGTGTTTCACATGAGTCTTTACACAACATTTTGTGATTCTAGCTCTTATGGTCTCTGAAAACAAGGCATCAAACAAGAAAGACGGACAGATAGACATAGCTATATCGACTCGGCTATTGATGTTGATCTAGAAATTATATATGTATACTTTATAGCAAGGCTCGGTACGCGTACGCGTATGGGCAGGGTCTATAGACCCTATAGAGCAGGGTCTACCGGGGTCTCTGGATCGGCAGATGTCTTTTACTTCTGCAATGTACATATGAACTGCGAAGACCCACAATATCTTATGAGAGGTTCCTGAGTCTCTTCTGGCATCGACAGTGGCATCGGCATCAGCATCAAGCTGGATGAATCGTTGAGTTGAAGAAGTGATGACAACACCGACGTATAAGCAACCGAGTTTGTGCCGCATTTAAATTTCAAATTGGTTCGTTTACATGAAGTTAACATATCTGCTAATTGCTGATTGCCAAAGACGCTGGCACAGCCGAGCAACAGAGGAAGAGCTGGGCAGAACACAACGGAGAAGCTCGAAACCACAGGAGTGTGGAAGCTAAGGGGAGATACTCGTACTGAGATACTCGTATTTGTTTGGTAGCTTGCAGTCTGGGGTCTGTATCTTGATGCCTCTGTGCAGGCAGGCAGACAGCGAGGCAAGCCAGACCTCGGCAGCAGTAACAAGAACAGAAATAACTACAAGAAGAGTGTCAGGTATATTGCAGTTCGTGGCATCGTCGTCCTGTTTTGCAATGAGCGTATCTAATAGATACTTGCACACGCAACAGCAGGAGCCACTGCAGCTCGCACAACAGCATCCCCGGAAGCTTTTACTTTTGGCCTTTCATATGGAAATTTGTTGTTGTTGGAAAGTTAAGTTCATTAAGTGTTAGTATTTGAACCTCTGGCAGACAGCCTTGCCATCGATACCAATCTCTACAGCTCCTCATTCGTTGCCTCTTTCCGTTGCTGTTGACGGAAAAATTCAAGTGGTGGGCTTGCCCTGCTTGGCCCGCTTCCCTCTCTAAAACTCATTCTCCCAGCTCGTATTTGCAGCATTGGGGAACACACGCATGCATATCAGACACCTTTGATAAGCAACCAATCGATGTACACACGCCTATGGGTGGCTTAGTACTTGGAAAATTGCAGCAGAGGGATCAATCCATACTTATTCCCGGTACTCGAAGAGTAAAGAGTTGAATAAGGTTTGTTTCAAAATTTGATTCTCAAAATATATCTTACAATGATTACGGTCTCTGAAAATAACTGATGTGATATTAGGAAAGATTTCTGTCGACTACTTACTATGCTTACAGGGCACCACGTTAAATAAAAGTGAGCATTTAACTTTACCTACATACATGGTGATGTGGAAATGAGTTGCAAAAATAAAACATACTTTTACAAATATCTTTTCCAAAATATCAGCCAGCGAAGCCGTCAGGGGCTTGCTAGTATTTAATAAATTGCATTTACACAAACTATTTATTTATATTTATGTTCAAATACTATTATAATGTTCATACTGGTATTTCGCCCATCTAGTTCTCGCTTTCGCAATCTTTTTGATTCTCTCAATTATCAGGCATCATATCCCCCACACCATCCCCAGCACTCTTTCCTTCTGGTATCCCAAGGACACACTTGTCAAATATCCCCAAAAAAAAAACGAGAAGGGACGTGTGAGACGCTTTACGCGTCATAACTTTTATACCCGGCTCTCAGTACTACATCTGCACCTTAGCGGTGTTTTGTCAAATTTGATGCTGATCAATAATAAATATACTTTATGGGGTCGGAAAAGCTTCCTTCTGTGCGTCCCTTCCGCGTTGAGCGCCTTCATATCAAAGACTATGAAAGCTAGAGGCACCACTGTTCGACGGACAGACAGAATATATATACTCTGTGGGGTCGGAAACGTTTCCATCTGTGCGTTACATACAGCCACTTTCGAGCAAAAATAGAATATACCCTATTTACTCTTCGGGTCCGGGGTATAAATATGAATATTTTTTGCTTAAAACATTTGTTTGCTTAGAACGAACCCCGAAAAAACCAAAATGAAGCAAACGAAAATCCACCAGACGATGTGGAACGGAGAGCAGAGCTGCATGCAAGAGTCATAGTTGGAACACATGGCACTTTTGGAGCCAACTTCTCGCCAGGCAGGCAGACTAGGCATTGCCGCTCCCCGCCTCTGCCACTTCCGTGGCCTTACCTACTGCTGTTGCGGCTGCTGGTTCGTTTTTGTCTAAATTTATGATTATTGCCCTGCCAAGAATCTTACGAGTATCGGGTGAAAAAAAATACAGCGGCGGACTCAATTCGCCTTGACTCAACCGAAAAGAGATAGAGAAAGAGGAAGAGGAAGCACATCATCGACAGTCGAAGCTTAAAATACCCTTCCAGATCGTTCCGTTCTCAAGGTTATTTATTGCTTAATAGCTTTGGTTCGATACTGATCTGCATATGCGTGAATGCGTAGTTTGATTTGTTTGTCCGATTTCAGTTCGGATGGATAAGACCACGACAGTCCAAAAATTAAAAGAATAAATGAGAATCAACTACAATATACGAGTATCAACCAACAGCTAATAGTGTCTCTGACATTCTGACTGGCATGGCTACACGCATAAAAATATCAGAATATCCTACCGTTGACAGCAAATAAATACCCTCTGCAAGGGAACAAAAAGTGCAACGAATATGTGGGGGGCGGGTGTCCAGGACAGGCCAACACTGTGGTAAGCCGGTTGAAGTAGCGGGTAGCGGGCTGAGGTGAAGTGATTCTGCAGTTATAAAAATTGGATTTTGCGCGCAACTTAATCACATTTTCGCCTTAAACTCGAGAGACTCTCAAAATTGTGAGTGCCCTCTCCTAGTGCTCTCCCTGCACTGCCGCTGATTTCTACTCTTGGCCTCCATCCCCCTTGCCATTCTAGCTATTTTTGCGGTCGAGCCATTGTGACGATTTTTTTCCGTGCGACTATGTAAGTATGTGTGTGTTTAAGCGGGGTCCGCTTAGACGTTCCTCCTTGTGTTCTTGGCGAAAATTTACGATTATATCAAAATCTGATGGTTTATACGCCAGACTCGCAGCGGCCAAAAAACACAATCTCATAGAGAAACTACTTTGTACAGCCAACTAGAGGCTGGGAGATTTACTGAAAGAAAAAATGTACGATTCCAGTGAAAATCGAACAAACGGAGCCACCGCCAACAAAGTGCTATTCAATTTACAATTCCGTAAGAAGAGATAATTTTTGTTTAATTGATTAACGTTGATTAACTAATAACGATAATGGATGAAGATGACTTAACTCTATCCAACACAACCACTTGCGCGATTCAAGAGAATCTGTTCCCCACATTTAATTGAATTTTATTTATAAGTAACTCTCCACAAAGAATACATGCGTATGTAACATCGTGAAGAAAAATTTAGTACACTTAGTACATTTAGTATATAAGTACATATGTATGTGCATTTGCATGTTGATTAGCATCAATAGCTGGGTAAATATAACGAGCGCGTGGCAGGACATTGAAAATCGATTAATTCATAATTTGTACAAATCAGAGGCAAGATCGAAACATTCATAAAGCTAATAACATAAGCCGGTAACAAAGCTATTCCTAATATTTTCTTTCAATTGCATCGTAAAGCGTATCACAAATGAATAAAATATTAACAATCTAATCCAACGAAAAAGAGTTTTAAATGTGCCAAACGAATAGCACAACAATCCGAGCAAGCCGCAAACGAGAACATCACAGTCTTCTCATCCTTTCATGAGCTAAGCTTTAGAGGCTCCTTCTGCTCTCTTGTGTTCTCGTGAGCTCGATTTCACAATAAAACGTAGGCACTTGAAGTTTTTTGCGTGCACACTCGTACTATATGTATATGTATACGTAGTTACGAGTATGTTATAGTTGTAGCTGCCATACATTTAGATAGTGTCGTAGGAATCGTGAGAATTTCTAGAATGACGGCTAACCGCTTATGCAAAGCATGGTTGGAGCTCACTCCCCCTGCATTATCGGAGCTGCCAATTAGCATGCACTAAAAATGCAAAATGCATTTGCAATAGAAGACGGTGCATTACAAAGCACCGAACGACGGGGCACGCATTGTAAAACATGAGAGATAAATCCAATAATGGAACATGGGAGCGTACGAGTCCTCATACTCCACTTTACCGAGCCATTGCTATCCAATCCCATTGTTGAGCCAGTGAAAACCGATGACTGGCTTTACACTTTTAATTAAAGTAACGACTCAGAGACTTTTCGGGCCATGTAATTGAAATGTGCAACTCAACCGAACAGAACCCAACTGAACCTTATGAAACAATAAAATTAGTTTTCATGGCGTCAAGCACTGCATTTGTCCAGCAGTTTTCCAACTAAAAAGAATTCAAGAATTAAATTCAATGAATTTTTACGGCAGTGGCATCTTTTTTACTTTTATGGTTGCCAGGCAAGCGCATAAAACAGTTATCGGCATTTAAGAGGGAACCAATAAAAAGGCAACCAAGGCCATTAAATAGCATTATTTACACTCAGGGAACCGAATCCAACCGCTGTCTGAAGGAGACTGGGGGGTGGGGAAGGGGGGGGGGGGCGGTGTGAATGTGCGTGCTATTTCCGAATAATTTGAACAGTTCTTGAGCAATGATAAGCATTCGCTTTAAATCATCTATCTACAGAGGAAGGGAAATTAACGTTATCTTACATTTAAAGACATGGCGTGCCAACAAAAGCCTTTGGGCTTCCATGATCAAAAATCTGGTAGAAATAAACATAATAATGTTTTCATAATTGGCCATACTGCTTCACTGGGCAATTATCATAATTGCATAATATTTGTTCTAAACAAGCCCGAAAAAACATACATACATACATGCTTACATAAAATAAACAATATATGACGTACAGTCAATTATAGAGTTTTGTACACTGGGAGAAACGGATAGCTGTGTTTTATTTCTATGGGATTTTCACCAATATTAATAACTTCATGAGCGTCGTAATGCTCGAGTTTGCTGTTATCATAAAATCCGACCCTATCTAAACCAATTAGATTCTCTTAGCCACATTGAGCTCTTCTCTCTCTGCACGAAAACTGAGCTAAATTTATTTGTTTACTGTTGAATTTATGTGTTGCAGAGGAAAACGCTGGCACAGCAGCCGACATTCCCGTCTTAGCTTCAGGTTCGGCTCTGGGCCGGGCCCTTGCTTGTGGATCGGGCTGCCGTGTGTCCAGGAAACAATTATCCGCATGCTAGTTTAGTCAAGTGGGGAGACCAGAATGTGCAACGCTGGCTACGGAAGCTTCGCTCCATTGCCACGGTTTCTCATGTTGGAGCAGGGTAGGGTCAGAGAGTTAAGGATGACTGCGTTTCGTTTAGCCTCCGGGATCCAAACCGAGTAGAGTTCCACTGTTAGTCTAGGTCTCTAGGTCCGATTTTAAGTGCGGTTTGTCAGCTGCATACGCGCGTTTAATTTTCTGCGGTAGAGTTTGACGATCGCTGTTCGCCTGTATTCGGTTTCATTTTGGGACAGTGAAAATGAGCAAGAAATGAGCAGGCAACAAGACAATGGAATGAGCAGGCGGTGCCCGGAGGCGTGTATCAGGCCAAAAAGACTCAACCAGCTAAGCAGGCTGGCAGCCAACCAACCAAACGAGTCCCAACTCCAACTTGGACTCCTCCTCCCCGTCCGTCTTTCTGTCTATATGTGCATATGCGTTTCACTCGTTGATTATAGGGTCGAAATTGCAGGGTTCAACAACGTGAATGCAGTCATATGGGTATATCTGTTCTTGTATTTGTGGCTGCCCAAGTGGAAAATGGTTGTGGCATGGATTTCAACCCTACAATAATTTACCTCCAACGTTAGTTTGTTAAGTCCAAAAAGCAAACAATTGGAATGATGCAAAAGAAAACGGACGACCATCCAACACCAATTGAAACAATTTTAAGCTTAAAAAATGTTTACTTTACATATGTCGTCTACATCTACATCTACTTTTATCTCCACACCAACACGACCTTTTAAAATCGCGCCAGGCGAAGTTTTCGAGCGAGAAACAATGAGCCATCAGAAGCAGTGCTGGAGGGGTTCGGGGATAGAAACTGAAATTGAATTTCGTCATGCCTATTACAATGATCCCATCTAATCACAATTCAGGAGTCTAATAGATATGGCCATTCTCTACTGAACTGCGCATTTGGTTTTCTCTCATCTTAAAAAAGGTGGATGCCACAGTTGTTCATCCTTTGTGGTGGCGGAAGAGGCGTGTAAGAATTTTGAAATACAAATATCTGTGTGATATCACAGCAGTCTGGATGATAAATTGTGTTACTCTAGCTCTTAAATTCTCGGAGACTAGGCGATAAACCAGATGGACACACAGACAGAAAAACTAATATATTGATGCGGATCAATAATACATCTATGGCTTACGGTTTATATTAAACGTTTCCTTTTGTCAAAACTCTCTGGTCAGTTTCGGGTCGTACTTACAAAAACACAAGATACCCAAACAATTATTTTTTGTTTTTATACATACAGTTGACATTTGTGGTACATAAATGTTAGCCCCGTTCATATATCATGATGCCCATCATCTTCAGTTTTGAGTCTCAGTACCAGTATCAGAAGCTAACAACAGCAGGCGGCTGCATTTTACTCATAGAGTGAACGTGTTATTCTTCGCTTTCTTTGTGTTGTAAATTTTTGTTGTAAGTTTTTAAGTTAATTTGTTGTTGATAGGTTGCAATTTTTTTCGCCCCAATTTAACGCCTTCAGATAAACACCATCCTCTTGAATTGTAATGAAAGATTAGATGGAATAATCGGAATGCGTGGGATAAGATTAATCAATTATAATCGATCCCACCTTCTACATTATCTAAAAAAATAACCAATGCGACTTCATTAATAGTTTGAGCATAAGAGTGATTTGAATGGTGTCCAGATGGTCTTTTTTCTGCTCTAATAATGATTTTGTTGTCTTCAGAATGCTTTGTATTATGCTCATGCAGAAGGTTTTTCAATTTATGTCTCATTTCCCGTTTAGTTGCATTCAAAATTGAACAACGCCTATCTAGATCTGTTGCTGTGACACCATAGAAACAGTTCTGAAGGAACTTATGATCTCGATGGTTATTTTTCACTTGAATCTGAATGCTTTTAAACCAGTTTCGAAAAAAAAAATAAAAATGAGAATTGTTCACTTTGACGCAATTACCTTACTCAGATGGTAGCCGGGCTGATCAATAAGTTCGGCTCCAAATGACATAATTTGAAATAATTTGTTTTATTTTTGTGTATTCGCTAGGAAATGTTTTAGTTGTGTTGTATTTCCATGACTCTGGCGGATGAGTCAAAACGGGCAATTTTACCTCTCCACGAGCGCAAGATATGACGGGTGAGAAGATGTTGTGAAAATTTTCGTATGCTTTTGCGCAATCGTGTTCGAAAACGATTCAAGTCTAATGGTCGAATTGTGCAGCACGACCCTGTGCAATATGGGCAAAATATTCAATTCCGTCTGCACGTTCGTCTGGCGTTAGATTACACTACACGACAAAATCGAACTTTTCTCTCTTCATAGATTTTGATGAGAAATAAATTAAACGACGCAAAATAATTGCACCTATTCATGAAAAATTTGTTTTTCGACTTTTCTCAAGTTTTTATAGTCCAAATTTCGTAAAAAATAAAAATTGCATTTCAAAGCTTTACCCAGACGGTACGCTAAAACCACAAAGTTTTGTTGTTTGGTTCCAGTTTTTAGTTTTCTTAACAAAGTTCTTTACAACCATTTTTAAGCCCCTTATCTTTTATAAAAAGTTCCTTGAGGAAAAACTTGTCGGGTAGTGTTATAAAGGACATTCCGATTACCTACTTAAAGACGTGTAGACCTTCCAAGGTTTGATCTTCTTATAACAGGCATGTTGATGAATAATATCTCGAGCTTAGAAATAATCTTCGATTATGACAATTGCTTCGTCTACTATTCTATTACTATTCTACGGCAGAGATTTTTTTCATAAAAAAAAACAAAAAGTCACTTTTTTCGCGATAACTGGTGGGACTTCCCAAAATGGACTTTCGTAAAACTCTTCTCCTGGCAAATACTCACAACTGAACAAAATTTGAGAAAAACTCGACTCGGGGGCTGGTTTTTCCATCATTTTCTTTTGTATAAACATTATCTTGCCAAATACGAACAATTAAATACAAAGTTAAACCAAATCTGACAAGCCGTTCTTATGTGATGATGCACTATACATTTGAATCTCTCCATTTTTGGATGATGGAGATGAGGATTATGTGACTGATATACATTTGAGTCATCCACTTAAATTATCTGATAGACATAAAATCTTTCTGAGCTGAAAGAAAAACTATTACAATTGTAAGTGATTATTGGCATTTATGATTACTGGTAATGAGTTGATTTCAGAGAAAGGCATCGAGATACATGTGACAACAGAGTGTACCATTTCCTGTTTTGAAATTTGGGCTAGTGAATTGTATGATACTGCCAACACCATCGCTATCTCTGAATTTTCGGAAGGGAGTTCTTAAAATTTGATTCATGGTTACCATAAAGACTTTTACTTTATTGTTCCCCTCAATTGAATCAAATCGCCTAATTGAGAACGATCAGACCCCAACCCTTGCCCCTCACCCTTGCCCTTGCGGCATCAACGGATAAGAGCAACTCGCACATGGCATTCAACGCACACACAAAAAAAAAAAAACACGTATCACCCGCAACAACAACGGAACATCCCGAAATTCTTTCGACTCTCTGTCAAAGAGTTGCAGCTGTTCTTCACCTCCTCCATTCGTAGAAAAGCTGTTCCCGGGACTACCCGAATATGCTTATTGTTATTTTGGTGCTTCTGTCATCAAACTTGTTTCGTATCGTAAATTCAATAATTTTGACATTTTATTGCATTTTTATTACGTTTTGTGACATCATTAAAGGTTTTTATGAGTTTTCTTTGTCGCTATTTGCTGCCCTCGGATTTGTTTATTTTTATACCCTGTACTCGTAGAGTAAATACAATATTGTGCAAAAAAGTTGATGTATGTAACGCACAGAAGCAAATTTTCCGACCCCACAAAGAAATTGTATTCTTGATCAGCATCAGTAGCCGAGTCCATGTCTGTCTGTCCGTCCATCTGTCCGTTCGTCTGTTCGTCCGTCTTGATGAGCGCCAGGAGTTCAGAGACTATAGAAGCTAAAGTCACCAAATGTTGTGTGAGGTCTTATGTGATATCACACTGTTACAAGAGTATTTAAAAATTTCGACCCGCATCCACAAAGGCCAAACATCTCCCACAGCCACAATAATAAAGAAAGTTAAGTTAAGAGCTAAGTAAAGTTAAGAAAGAAGAAAAGTTAAATTCCGTACACAATAGCCATATCTATCAGATCACATAATTGGAGATTTGGATTGGATCAGATTGGATAATTTTTATATCCAGAATGTCGAAATTCATTTGCAGTGGCTAGCCTTCATCCCATCCGCAAGCTTTGCTTGTTTTTTGCTCATACTCTCATTCCATACTCTGCCTCGGGGAGGGGGCACGCTATAAGTTTTGTAGTTGGGTATAAAAGTTGTGACGCATACGTGGCGTCTCACAAACGTCCCTACTCGTTTTTTTGTATTATTGATTTCAATTGTTGTTAGAGATGCTCTTCAGGCGAGAGAAAGAGTTGTGTGGGTTCAATGCTACAGTTTTTTGGGGTTGATGGCCGCTGTTTTCCTTGATAGGATTCAATATAGATTAGGAGTTAAGAATCAATGCTTTCTTCCCTGTATGTAATCTTTGTCTGTCAATAAAACTGGAGAAATTAATCATTGTTTACCCTTTTATCGCTTTATGGACAAACTTTTTCAATTCACCTTTAAACCTACATACATATTTCAAAATATTTTCGCTTCTCTCAAGCTGTCTTAATGTTAACTGCATACAAATATATAATTATTTTTGAAGACCTATTTAGTAAAATTGTTTTAACTACTTTATCGCAATTCCATTACATTTAATGCTCTTTGTTGTTCAACTTATTTCCTGTGGTGCGAGGATCACATTTCCCTCCCGGGTCATTACTCTTGGTCCGGCCCTTGATGTCAAAAATTAAATGGTGTTTTCCTTAGATCGAGAGTTGGAGAAGGAACATGCATATTAAAAGTTTGTCTTCCGCGACCTTTTCTGTTTTGTCCCTTTCTGATTACAGTCATGAAATAAAATTTGGAAAGAGTTCAGATGGAAGAGGTCGAACCTGACGGTCTCATGAAAAAAACACTCGAGTCTTCATTACCTGGGGCAGGTTTATATGGAACCTCCTTAACATACAGTTGACAGCTGGGCTACACCCGCGCATTTCGATAAGTCCGAAATAATGGAGGAAGGTTCCCAACTTAATGGCTGATGGTTTTCGATTTTCTCATTTGAAAAATTGTTGTAAGACCCGTTACCTCTACTCATGCCTGCCTGCACTCTGTTGTTTTGTTAATTTGTTTGTGCGGTTCGACGAGGTGAGTTGAGTTGGAAGTAAACCCTAAAAACGTTGCACATCTGTATAACTGAACCAAGAAACTATATTTGCCATCGACCCGCGTTGCGTTTCTTCTATACCCGGTACTCGAAGAGTACCATGTATAGCCATGTGTGTCTGAGGATTCAACAGATTTTCGATCTTTGCAGAGCGCAAGGGGCGGTGCGAAATTTTGAAATACACTTGTAACAGTGTGAGCATACAGCCATCGGATGCAAAATTTGGTGGCTTTAGCTTTTATAGTCTCTGAGATCCAGGCGCTCAACAAGACGGAGGACGCACAGACGGACAAATTTACAGACAATTTACGGACAAACAGACAGACAGACAGACAGACATAGTCTCGGCTATTGACGCTGATCAATATTATAGATTCTTACATACATCCACTTTTGTGCACAAAGTTGTGTCTCGTAAGAAGCGTCTCACGCGTTCCTACTCGGTATCATTTAATTTTGAGGTATTAGAAGTAGTTGTGTACCCATTCAAACTCCTGTGGGTTCCATTGTCCGAAAAAGTCAAGGATGCACAGAGAGAAGAAAGGCACATCAGGTGTACCTAAACAGTTTCACAAAACGCTAATGAAACTTTTTAAAGAACAAATTTCTTTTGTGAAATGTTTTAACGATCTCGAATCGATCGTGGGTACGACACGGCTGGAGACGTATCCATCTATTGTTTGGAGCTGTGAAAAATACCAAACAGCAAGCGGCTCTTTTTTGGGGCCCATATACGCATCAAAAAAGGGCTATGAAATAATACAAAGGCGTGAATAAGTATTATGTGTATACACTTGTACAATGCAATCGAAATTTTAAAATGGAATTACTTTGTATATGTAATGAATGGATAGTTGGAAAATATAAGTAAGGTCTCTCATTAAATAGCTCTTCATCCATAAATTGTTGCCTAGAACTAGACCACCTCCACCTACCAGTATTCAACACCACTAGACCACTACACCAGTATCCCTCCTGCACTGTCCTGCATTCTAATTAATACAACACCTTATTTCAAAATATATTCTGTTGAATTTTTAAGCTTTTTATCATTTGTCAGTAGAATTTGACAAATTCATAAATTTTCATGGACTAATGTAGACAGTTGAGTGAAAAATTGGACAGCAAACTAGGCTTCCGCCACAAGTTCCACCCTGGATAGGCTGGATAGTGTGTACCCACATACATAACAATGCTAATTATGTGAGATACAGAAACGGAAACGGGCATACTAAAATAAACATTTTATAATAATTCACTTCTCTAAGGCATTTATTGGCCTGCCCAACATAGAGTGAGTGAGGGAGAAGGAGATTGCCAGGCGCGAGATAGTCAGGTAACCTGAAAGGCTGCACATGCTCAACGGACGACATGTGACGGTGATAGTTTTTCTGGGGGTTGTTCTGGGCTCTGTTCGGTTTGGGTCTATTCAGCTTCAGGTTAAGGCTTAGTCTTGCTCTGTATACCCTGCACAGGCAAGACACGCGAGCAAATGGAACTGACAGGGGGATGGGGATAGGGAGAGCCAGGAACAGCATGCATTTAATTTAGTCAGCAGGTCGGCTGTTTGCGCCTAACAATTAAAAGGCAAACTTCAACTAGAAACAATTTTAAAGATGAATACACGCAGATAAGCGTGTGAGAGGGCGACCCGGGGGACTAGAGACGAGGGTCGCTGCTTTTGGCATTTACTTTTACGCATGGCATGCACTTGACGCCCAGTCCTAGGACACGGGATGGGTGTGGGCCGGGACCGGGACTGGGGCTGGGGCTGGTATTCGTCGCAGCTCTGATCGTTGCGCCGGCGTCTTTCTCTGCGCAGCGATCCGTTCTCCGCCGCTCTGCGGCGCGGTAACTAGCTCTGCTACAGTGACACAGCAAATGCGTGTCCCCTACTCGAATACCTGACGCAATAAAAGTAAATAAAAATCATTTATACAAAAGAAACTGAACCGAAATAGCTCAGATGGACAGGGAAAGGAACTCGACCCAAGCGTGTTGCAGTTAAAATTGTGTGTGAGACAGTTTCTCAGCTCGTTTCGTAAGCGCTTCGAATTTACGGAATAAAGTAGAAGAGTGTAGAAAAATGTTGAAACATTTTTGTTGAAGAATATTAATTTGGATCGGGTAGAGATATGCAAATGAATTCGTTTGAACGTTAATGAGGTCAAAAACGCCTCCTGTCTTTGTTTTTTTCCTATTCCCCGTATCTTACACTTACTGGAGCTGGCGGTTCGCTACTGAACTTCGGTTCGGATTGGTTTACTTTAATATTAATTAAAGAAAACGATTTTTCGTCTCGCTTTATTATTTTGCCAGTTATTCTCTTCTGGCCTCCACTGCCGTCGTCAGCATTTTATTTCCTTTAATTAATAATATGCAATTTACAGTCTGATTCTCAGATCTTTAAAGGTACCGGTACCCCTGCCCAGCCCAGAAAATACCGGGGACTGGCCGGGCCGTTGATCCATTTAATTATTTAGCAATTTATTCTCACAACTGTTAACAATTTTTTTGTGGTGGTTCCCTTGTTTTGCACGTTTTGCGTAGTTTGGTAGACCAGACCGTCACCTCTTACCTGACCTTGCCGCTGCTTTGTTGGGTTTTCCACAGTTTTGTGCCGTTAAACTAATGAAATAAGAAGGGCGAGAGGGAAAACTATATGCTGATAAGACAAAACTATTAAGGTTTTCTATTTGCTGTGGACTTTTTTTCGGCTGGTAATTAAAGCGTAATTAATGGCTGGGGTCCCGATTCGAAATGGCTTGCTTGTCCGCCTCTTGGGTGGTGTTTGTGTTGTGTGCGATTCATCAATTTTAATTAAAAAGAGTTAAAACTATTAAACTTATTTCTACATTTGGACGAAAAGACGTTCCATGAGAAGCAAAATGCTCGTTTTAAGGCGGAAGAAGACCGATTGGAATGCAACTTAGTGGAAAGTGTAGCAGAGGTTGTACTTTATTTAATATGTAAACATTCATTTTACATTGCGCATCGTTATTGCTAAATAGAGGCCCATGGAACATTTGCATTCAAAATTAATTACTGCGTATTTTGACAGCAACTGGTCCGTCTTTAACGGATCTTTACCAGTGATTGTTTGAATGCAAATTTTACTCGAATTGGTGGTTTATACATACATAAATACATATATTGTTTTTATACCCGGTACTCGAAGAGTAAATAGGGAATATTGTATTTTTGCACAAAGTGGATCTACGTAAAGCAGAGAAGGAAACGCTTCCGACCCCTCAAAGTATATCCATTCTTGATCAGCTTCAATATCCGAGTCGATAGAGCCATGTCTGTCTGTCCGCTGTCCGTCTTGTTTGATGGCTAGTTCTCAGAGACTATAAGAGCTGGAACCACCAAATTATGCATCCAGATGGCTATATGCTCACACTGTTACAAGTGTATTTCAAAAATGAGCACCGCCCCGGAAAAGAGCGAAAACCTCCCAAAGCTACAATTTTGAAGATAAAAAAAACTAAAACCGCCATTCCGTAGGGAATAACCATATCAATGTGCAAAAATAAAAAAAAAAAAACTGCTGGGCGGGGTGGGGATAGCCACTGTAAACTAATCCTTCATTCTGGCTGTAATAATGATTCAATCTGATACCAATTCGGTGATCTGATAGATGTGGTCCTTCGCTACGAAATGGCGGTTTTAATTATACCCGGTACTCGAAAAGTAAAATTGGTATATTGTATTTGTGGGGAATAACGGTTGTATGTAACGCACAGAAGGAACCGTTTCCGACCCCATAAAGTATATATATTCTTTATCAGCATCAATAGCCGAGTCGACAGAGCCATGTCTGTCTGTCCGTCTTGTTTGTCGGCTAGTTCTCAGAGACCATAAGAGCTAGAGCCACCAAATTTTGACTCCAGACTGCTGTATGCTCACATTGAAACCAGTGTATTTCAAAAATTAGCCCCGGCCCCTCATAATGGCAAAAGCCTCCCAAATCTAAAATTTTGAAGGTAATTGAAAACTAATTCTGTAGGGAATGACCATATCTATCAGGTCACCAAATTGAGATCCGATTGGATCATTATTATAGCTACAATGAAGAAATTAATTTCCAGTATCTAAACCCACCCCGTCCCGCAGCTTATATTTGTTTTTTTGCACATTCTCTCATTCACACTCTGCTTCTGCATTATGCGGCCTCTGCCTCTGCCGTCCCTCTGCCTCTGCCGATTTTTAACACACCCCGTTCCGCAGCTTATATATGTGTTTTTTTTTTTTGTGCGATCGCTGCCTCTGCCTCTGCCGTGAGTTTGCAGTGTATGGGTCTGGGGAAGGGGGGCTATCGAGCTAACGGAGCGTGTTGGCGTGAAAAGTGTTGTAGATGTAGATGACAGATGAGGAAAAAATTTAAAATTGTAGATGTAGTACTGAGTGACGGGTATAAAAGTTGTGACGCATAAGAAGCGTCTCACACGTCCCTTCTCGCTTTTATTCGTGAAGGCGACTGGCGAAGAAAGACTTTTTTAAATGAAATACACCGGATAGGGATTTCCTAAATACTAATTAAAAGTCGGGTATATGCTAGCAAGGTATCTAAAAATGGATGAAAAAAGGTGGGGAGGTGAATATCTGTTCAAATTTCTATTCTACGCTTCTTTTCTCCATTAGGAATTATTTATAAGCTTTAGGCAGCCAATTTTAAAATAAGTATGCATTGTTAGACTTTTTACTGAATAAAGTTTACAAAAATGGGATCAGCACTTTATTATACTCTCTACAAATTTTCCTCAATATTTACTATTAATGCTAAGATTTCAACAAGTATATGCAGTCACTTATCTGCATAGTAGATTTTTTCTCACCGATTCTTAACCAATTAAGATTACACTACTCGACACGATTTTTTCGCTTCGATGCAGACTTACTTTTTCTGAAACTTTTTTAATGCTTTTTTTAAAGGTAGCTCTTCTCTTTTTTACATAACTGAAGTATCTTACAACTGGTTGTAATGAACTTAGCCATTTTTATAAAGCTGATCAAAGCATCTATAAAATGTTCCCGGAAAACTTTGTGGTTTTAGCTTACCGTTTAATATTAAATATTGAGCTATAAAATGCAACAATGTCGATTTTTGTACGTATTTTCTACGAAACGAAAATTTCAGGCAAATTCGAAAAAAAGTAAATCCTGTGTCTTCTATGATTTTATGCACAGGTGCATTTTTTGTGCGTCGTTTAAGGCATTGCTCATCAAAATCTATGGAGCTCTAATTGAAGCCTCCGAGCGAAGGAGAGGGGCAAAAGCAAATCAACTTTTCAGTACGAAGCCCAAAGCAAGCACCGGTTATCAAACCGGTTATAACCGGTTATTACTGGCCGATTGTCGAAGTCCCGGGATCCGATGAATCACCACCATATTCCCTTATTGCCCGAAGCCTAATAAAACTCAATACTTTTGTGTGCTTATGGCCAATCGGAAATCATGCCCAATGCCACCTCTACTTCTACTCCAATGTACATATCTACATAAATACATATGTACATATATTTATACAATATGCATACGCAGCACTTATCTTAACAGAACGAATAGCCCCTGGTTGTCCGCTTGCCGAATGAAAACGGGTGTCATTTTTAGCCAATTTCGCTGCAGTTGCGGTTGCGTGGCATGAAAACTCAATGGACTGGACACGAGTCTGCTGGACTGCCGTGATTGGGGGATGAAGTGGACTGCAGCAAAAACAGTGATCATCATCCCAGCAGCATCGAAAGGAGGAAAGTGCGAACGCGTTAACTACATGGCGTCTCCAATCTTGGCAAGAAAAAGTACGACAAGACAAGCCAATTGCTGGGCCGTGTGCCTGTGCCTGGATCTGGCTCAGGCTCTAGCTGGGAATCTGTCCGTGAATAAGGCTCGTTGAGCAGGGAAGCGAAGCGATCCGAGCTGAGGCAATGGGAATGCTAACATAACTGAAGCTTACCCAAAGAGGGAGAGGCGAGCTGCACAGTAGCGCCCGCGGACGAATAAGTGTGTGAAATAAACAATGTGCACACGATGCTCTTCTAAGTCCCCCAGACCCAAGCACCTAACTTTGGGTTGGCTTGTCTGTATATTTTTATACAACAACAAAAAGGAATAGGAAAATAAATAAATAAATTGCAAAATTGGCAGCATATTTTTACACTTCTTCACTCGGCTTTTGCACCAAAACAGCCCACGGTCCACGATCCAGTCGAGGACGCAAAGCAACGCACTTTTAATAAGCAATGGCAAATGGGATAACAGGGGATAATTAAAAAGACGGGTAGTTGGTAACAGCGTCTGAAAGATAACAGAAAAACCCACAGATTTTGTATCATCCTAAATTAATCAAATCACTCCAAATCATCCAAATCATCCCAAATCAATCAATCACAAATTTTAATTAATATTCCATTTGCTGACAAGTATTCTCAGGTGTTTTGGTAGAAGATTTCTTCAAAGATATGTTTTATTTTGATTCGAATTATCCAGAAGTAAAAAAGTTGTCCATTATTGCTTATTTTAGTCTTAAGAGTTTTCTCTGAAGCTTTGTACCAAGAACAGTGGGACGACATTTTTTAAGAATTCTTTGAATACTAAATATTTTCCACAATGCCAGGGCATCCTCAATTCGACTTCCCACAAAGAACCTCATATCCCGTGGGTTATTTTGTGTACATCGTTTAAGTGGCATCCAGCATACCTAGTCGGCAGCTTCTCTTCTGATGCTGCCTTTTCTGCCTCTGCATCGACCAACACGATCTCCATCGCCGATCGTCGACTGTCAGCGCTATACATATGGCGTCTTGGACCCGGAGTGGAGTGAGCTTGATATTTATTTTTGCTGTTTGGGCTGATTAAAACTGAGAAATCCAATTTATTTCCAAATTTATTGTGTCTCACACGCGCTGGGACGTTCAGGAATTAAAAAATATCAATAAAATTGTAACCCAATAATAAATCAAGTCTCCCGACGTCAGCAACGCAAATATTCCTTCCTCAGAAAATATTCCTTTTATTATTTATTCAGGTACGCACTGGTATAAAACCAGAGGGAAACTATTCCTTCTCCTCCTACTCCTTAACACTGTGGCATTGTCGCACCGGCCCAAATAAGAAATATTTATATGTAAAAATCACCGAAAATACCGCGTTGAGAGTGGGAAGTCAAAAGAGTGGTGAGGTTAGGGCTCCCCAGGTTGGTTGGTAGACCGGTACCGCGTGCGCGAGCCTGTGATCATCATTTCATTTCAATTCGAGTTCACAAATAAAAGACGGCAATTTTCTAAGAACGGCCAAGTATGAGGCGAAAACGTAGCGCATACCAAGGAGTCAAGCGATTCGAGATTGGCTCTAACTTGGTGTTTCAGAAAAATGTGCAAGCAATTACGTGCTTCTTCCAAAGACGAAAACGAGATCTTTCTATCGGGATCTCTTGTTCTGACCCGCCGTCTGGTTGTTTGTATATTTCTGTGACTTTCCTCAACTAGAAAGAGCAGCCCAAAGGAAACTGTGAATTTGCGAAAAGTTCTTTTATACGAGTATATTCTTGTCTTCTGTACTTATTTTTTGTTTTCTTTTTGTAAGCCCTTAAACCATCAACGGCAGCTAAAATTAATATACCCGCGATAACTTAACATCAGCATCATGGACGGCGATGGAATCCCCTTCAAGACCCTTCCCTTAACCCGTTTCTTCCTTGTAAATGTCTGCCCCACGTTTGTACATCCTGTTTCGTGCCGTTCATCTTGTCTCTCCAATTGTTGGGGTCTGTTTCTCTGGTGCAGTGACTTTTGCTGTTGTTGTTGTTGGCAACTAGTTAAGCATGAGACCCGAAGAGAAGGGTACCCAGAGGCAGAGGTAGGCAGAGGTAGGTCTCTCATCAAGTCGTAGCTGTTGCTGGAGCCGGCCTGTGTGTTTAGGCTGTCTACAGGGTTGTTATTTTAAAATTAGCACTTTGATTTAAGTTGTCTACACTTTGGCGGCCCGTCTCTATTTTGCCAAATGCTTCAAGACTCAAATTCAGATCTGACTCCAGCTGTAGCGTGGCCAAGGTGTTGAACAGCTGAGTGAAGGGTAGAGGGATGCACTTTATACATTGTACATCCACGTTGATTGCCGCCATAAAAGGTTAAAGGTTAGAGCAAGATAAACTGTTGTTGATGGTGCACAGAAAGCCATTATCCACATATCATCGCCGGATGATTTTCGATGTGTTGTAATGGTCTTCGGGGGCCTCCTATTTATTTTTCTCCACGATGATTAGTAATCTGCGCATGGAAAAGTTATGCAAGAGGTTGGTCTGGTACCCCATTTCCTGGG
Source organism: Drosophila guanche (assembly GCF_900245975.1). Lineage (NCBI taxonomy): Eukaryota > Metazoa > Arthropoda > Insecta > Diptera > Drosophilidae > Drosophila > Drosophila guanche. Next base: position 314,239 of record NW_022995744.1, on the reverse strand, counting down.
TTTTACATCTCATCATTCCCTTCTATGCGCTTTCATGTATTATTATATTTCTATTGTCTGTAAGTCGTAAGTATATGTTTTACGCAACGCGTTTAAGTATGTCGATATTTAGTAATTTTACATGTCAGACAAGTTCCATAAGGAGCTTTGACTATGAAGATATTCGAATCAAATTATAAGATCCTTCAATGTTACCAATATTCTCCTTCATTATTATATTACAATTCCTTAAGAGCTATTACTGATCAGCAATTATGCCTTCTGTTCTTGCCAATATGTTTAAATTATTTTTATTATATCTCACCATTGACAATTTCTCATTCCATGTACGCACATTGTTCAAAACTGTTATAAAATCAAGCCGTGAGCCAAAAATCCCCTTTTGGAGCATATTGCTCTGGAATTTTATTCGGAAAGAGCACGTTTCTGCGTTCATTGGCGCCAAAGTGAAACTATCGCAATTATCGTGTGGATAAGTCTGGCTTCATTGAGAAGCACGTCTGAGGGTCTACGCCTTTGAAACCTAGTCCAGCTACTTACTGCCAATCAAGTCGTTTATCGAACCCGACTCACAATCGTAATAAATCATCGTCGTGAGATTTGTACTAGAGTGTGTATGATATTTGCTCCAGCTATCAGTTGCTTCCGGGCAATGCTGCCACTCTGAGGTCGTCCAGCTTCAGTGGTCGCTAGTTTCAGGGGCTCAACGGCTTTCTATAATATTAATTTTATGATATAAATGCATCGAAACGAAATGAAATAAAATGTTGATGTCCATTAAAATGCATTCTCTGAAGTCGCACCGGACACATTTCATTACTAATCAGAGCGTTCGGAGATTGATACGAAAGGCTCATGCATTTTTAATGCCCCGTTTTGTGGCCGGAAGGAAGCGCAACACGTAAACTTGTTAATATGGACCACACAATCTATTAATTTGTCAGCAATAAAGTGAGACAAGCGACATCTCACAGAACCGAAGTACGGATTCGACTGGACTTATGTTATATTGGAAGAAAAGAGTGGGGCAGGGAAGATAGCAGCGCGTCTTGACCACAGACCACCAACTCCAAGGGAGTCGAAGAGAGAGGCACGTGGGAAAGGGCTAAAGGAAAGGGCCCGGCTTGTCAGCTTGTCAGCACAGCAGGTACGAAATTAATATGCGAGCAACAATTAAGATAAGCGCGCAAAGTTGTGAAGTAGCTGGAAAGAAGGCCGCAGTCGGTGCCAGGGCTCCACAGTCCGTCCAGGCGACAAACGATAAGGAAGCAGAGAGGAAAGAAGTGCAGAAGCAATCTCGATCGCACCTTTAGTGTCCCGCCAGTAGACGATTCTTCTCACAGCAGAGGCAGACACTTCGACTCGCAAAGAGCTCTCAAAGAAAAGAAAAATATCTATACATACATACCTTCACATAAATGTTCATACAGAAATACATACAATCCGTATTCCTTACAGACTTATTATTTTCTGCAATTCCTTCTGAATTGTTGTGGATATTTTCGTATCTACAAGAATTTATAAGTAGTAAGTTGGTCCCCCGCTAATTGTTGATTTCACTGTGGTATTCTATAAAGCTGATGAATGCTATAATGTACACCCAAACACTTTGTGGTTTTAGCTTAGAGTTTAAAAAATATTATGCTTTGAAATGCAAAAATCTTGATTTTTGTGAGGTTTATTTTACGAAAATTTGACTTAACTCACGAAAAGTCGATAAAAAATCATAGTTCTTTAAAAAAATTCGATCAGAAAATGTCGGTTTGTTTCGATTTGGTCGAGTAGTTTTTAAGACTGGCTTTAATGTGACGGGTCTTGCTCGACTAATTGCAAAGAAAAGTGTGTGTTCATTTGTATGTTTAATATTTTGCGGCTACCTAGCCGCGTATCAATTACAACTAGCTATCCTATCCTATCCTTCCTATTAGTTGGAAGGACAAGAAATTAAATCAAAAATATCCACAAACTTCCAGCACATGTATGAATGCCTGTTAATAGACCTGTAAACTGCAATACAAACATGACAAGGGAGAGGCTGAAATTTAGTAGACGTAGATGAGGAATTGACATACAATTGACTCGATGGGGCTGGTCTTTTCTTTAATTAAAATAGTTAAGCACGCAAATAGGCGTGCCATGTTAGACTATCTCAGCCACTACGTCTGTCTTTGGACAGACTATACAGACTGCCTCTACACAAGATTAAATAAATGCTGGTTCGCGGGATTAATGGAAAGCTCTACTTCACTAGGCGTGTCTCTCGTTTCGTGGCTGCTGCGTGCTTTAATCAAAGTATTTGCCAGCGGGGAATCAATCATTTGAAATTTAAACGTCATCGTGCGTCAGACAACTCATAAGACAAACCAAAAGTAACAGCAGGCGAGCCAGTCCAGTCTCATATCTTCATAGATGGCATAGTGAGGGATAAACTATAGATACATAGACTAGCAGTATTATTTGAAATACTTTCAAATGAAATAGTTTGAATACTTGTATGCTTGGTGAGATTATTGTTTATTGTGTAAGGCTCAACTATGTGCATGCAAACTAATGCGAACACAAAATATGAATCAATATGACTATGGCTATTACCCTGACCCAATGGGACTGCTTTGTTGCCGCGTTGTGGTTAGGGAAAATCCGATAGCCTATCATGATAACAATTGATTTATTTCAATTACTCAGAATTGTCTTAACCATAATACTATATTTATCGAACTAGAAAAGAGGGAAACATTTTTAGTTACCGCAAAGCTTAAGGAAAGATTCTTGGTCAGAGAATTTAAAAAATCAGAGTTGAAGATGAGGGCTATGAACATACATACATATGTATACATATCACTTAACTTTTTACTGGATCACTCTACCATCTCAAGCACGAATCTTGAATGCGAATATGGCGTGTCCGAGTTTTTAGCAGGCTGCCTACCATGCCAGGCCAAACCTCCGACCAGCGGCAAATGCAATCACAAGACACATTTTTCTTCTGACCAAGTTTTGTATTATTTTTTTTTGCTCGTCTTTAAGTTTCGGTGTATTTTGCTAATGAAAGCCAAAAGCAAAATTAATGCGTGTGGGCCACACCATCAGCAGCACCCCCAGTTTATCACTGCCAAGCGATCTAAACTGGAACTGGAACTTCAATCCGAATCCGTTCAGAGCCGAGATAAGATGATCTGAAAACGAGCAAGCTGATACTTATTTGCCACATATATATATGTATCCATAGAAATTTATACCCTGTAGTACGGGTCAACGATGCGTAAACGACAACACATCGATGCCAGCGTCATTTACCTATCTGACATAAGCGATGATTCTCCTGACATCTACCTGATGTCGTCAACACGGACATCTCCTAGGAGCGTAAGTGACGTGTCATCGGGAGCAAACCGATTTATAAGTGATGAATTTTCCTAAAAAGTAATGCATTAATAAGTGAAGGTTTTTCTTAGAAAAAATACGTACAAATTGAGTATAAAAATGTTTTATTTCCACTTGCTTATACATTTTGAGATTCACATTCAGGTTTGTTCTGTGTTTTTTCACAGAACCTTATAGTTAATGTGCTGTTAGTATTTCCGTAAGCCTGAATAGTTTTTTTGCGTGCTCTTTATTTAAATCACCTCTGAAATTAAATTCATTAATTAATATATATTTTTTATACCCGGTACTCGAAGAGTAAATAGGGTATATTGTATTTGAGGGGAAACGTGCATGTATGTAACAAACAGAAGGAGATGTTTCCGACCCCATAAAGTATATACATACATACATTCTTGATCAGCATCAATAGCCGAGTCGATAGATCCATATCTGTCTGTCCGCTGTCCGTCTTGTTTGTTGGCTAGTTCTTGGTGCCCCCGCAAAAGGGCGAAAACCTCCCAAAGCTACAATTTTGAAGATACAAAAAAAACGAGAAGGGACGTGTGAGACGCTTCTTACGCGTCACAACTTTTATACCCGGCACTCAGCACTACATCTGTACCTTAGCGGTTATTTGTCAAATTTAAAATTTTTTCTTCATCTGTTATCTACATCTACAACACTTCTCAAGCCAACACGCTCCGTTAGCTCGCCCCCCTTCCCTAGACCCACACACTGCAAACTCACGGCAGAGGCAGCGCCCGCACACAAAAAAAAACGAGAAGGGACGTGTGAGACGCTTCTTACGCGTCACAACTTTTATACCCGGCACTCAGTACTACATCTGTATTCAAGCGGTTATTTGTCAAATTTTCAATTTTTTCTTCATCTCTCATCTACATCTACAACACTTCTCGGGCCAACACGCTCCTTTAGCTCGCCCCCCCTTCCCTAGAGCCAAACACTGCAGAGTCATGGCAGAGTCAGAGACGAGGCAGAGGCAGCTGCCGCACACAGCAGGAAGCAGAGTGTAAATGAGAGAATGTGGAAGAATAACAACAAAAGCTGCGGGACAGGGTGTGTTTAGCCACAGAAAATGTGTTTCTTCATTGTGGCTATAATAATGGTCCAATCGGATCCCAGTTGATCTGATAGATATGGTCATTCCCTACAGAATGGCGTTTTTAGATTTCTTTTATCTTCAAAATTGTAGGTTTGGGAGGTTTTCTCCCTTTTTGCGGGGGCGGGGCTCATTTTTTAAATACACTGGTTTCAGTGTGAGCATACAGCAGTCTGGAGCCAAAGTTTGGTGGCTCTAGCTCTTATAGTCTCTGAGAACTAGCCGACAAACAAAACGGACAGACGGACGGACGGACAGACGGACAGACAGACATGTCTCAATCGACTCGGCTATTGATGCTGATCAAGAATATATATACTTTATGGGGTCGGAAACGTTTCCTTTTGTGCGTTACATACAACCGTTATTCGCACAAATACAATATACCCTATTTACTCTTCGAGTACCGGGTATAAAAACAAGACAGTTTTTCAGTTTCCAGTATAAATACCCACTATTTATGATGGTCAGAAGACCCTGGTCGCTTTGGTCTCATCCCCGTTTCATGTTGAGGAAAACGTATAGAGTAATTTAATTTTAAGTTTTTGTGGCAGGGATTAAGATTAGGACCGGGTGCTGTGCTGTGCTACATAAAATGGGTGTAAGAAACTCAAATTTCTTTTCTTGTTTGTGGGAAGGTAGAGGGAGGATGGGAAACGTACCACATAGCAGTAGTTGAACTAGGCTGGATATGAGCAGACAGTCGAGGACGGCGACTAACTAACTAAGGGTGTGGTAAAGTCGTTCCACTCCTCCTTTCCCGTCAGCTGCCTCTCCTCGTCAGCGTCAGTCGTGAAACTCTGATATATGCTCAGCGTGGTGTGCCAAGTAACTACATAGCTTGCTTGGTTAACTTGACCAACTGGAAACTATCCATTAAAAGTCTCTTGGCCGAGCGGGAAGGGAAATGCATATGCATATTTTTTGCCACTTAAGCCACAATTATGCAACTTCGCGTGTTGACAAAAATTGTTGGATGCTCGTAACTTAATCTCAATATTTCAACGCCCCAGCCACCTCAACCGAGCCGAATGGAGCCAAGCCAATCGTTACATTAAACGTGACTTTGACAGTAGCAGTGGAGGCCTCTGACTACAGTAATATCAGCACCAGTGGCAGCCACAAAAACAATGTACGTGCCGCTAACACCAGGAAGAGTCGTCGTCATTGCCGTAGTCACAGTTGCACTTTCATCGATGGCTGCTCTGGGACATTCGTTAAGCAAAATATGTTTCATTCTATTTTAACAGCTGTAAATGGGAGTGGGTAGAAGGGTTTATATTGGCTGTCTGGATATTTATACCCCTCACTTGCGGCAAGTGACAGACAAAAGCAAATTATAAGAGAGAAGCCGAGTTTTATTCGAGTTTTCTATATTTCTATCACGGCATCGAAAAATAGTTATTTATTAAGACTTTAAAAGCAGCCATTTTATAAGTAACAAAGCCAAATAAGTAACAGTCCTATTAATCGTAGATTGACTAATGAGTAAGTAGGTAAGTATATCGTTGAGTAAGTGGTGTGATACACATGTGTGTACTAGTGGTAAGAAACAAGAAGTGAAGCAGCCTGACCCTGCCTGATCTATTGGTTTTTATACCCGGTACTTGAAGAGTAAATAGGGTCATTGTATTTTTGTGGAGAGTGTATTTGTTTGTATACCATGAAGTATATATATTCTTGATCAGCATCAATAGCCGAGACGATATAGGCATTTGCACATTGCGCAAAAATACAATATAACCTATTTACTCTTCAAGTACCGTGTATAAAAACACTAAGGTACAGATATACCGACTGAGTAACGGGTATAAAAGCTGTGACGCGTAAGAAGAGTCTCACATGTCTCTCCTAGCTTTTTTTTGGCGTGCAATACGTTTTACAAGCAGAATATACTTTCGGGGTCGATTTCGACGACTCTACTGCCTGCGATGGATGATTGCATGCCTATTAGCCAAGAACTTAAGAGAGACTGGAGCCAAAAAGTTCATCTGTGTTCTGATGGTATCAAAAGCTGGCGTTCCTCCGCTGCCTCTGGGTATAGCCTATTTTTGCAACTCTTTTGTTTCGTAGCAAAAGTGAAGCAGCCAACAAGACACGATTTTAAAAACGAAATCCCTGTTCCTGAGCTGTACTTCATTATCCTCTATGAAGATAATTTCGGCTTGCTGGAATGGCTTGCTTATAAAACATATTTTAAACATAAAGCATCCGACACGACGAAGCTTTCATGCCCTATACACAAGTGGCGCTTACTTGGAGTCGCTCAAAGATTATCCAGTTTTCCTTTTCAGCGGAAGGTTTCTTTTGCCTGTCGTAGTGAAAGGAGATTTAAATAATTTTACTTTCAGTCTGATATTGTTGTCTGGCATCTAAAATTATTCTTATTCGATTAAATGTTTTGAAACTTATCAAACGTGCGAGCAATAAATGTACAAAAACACCATTTACACTAACGCACATATGTACATATGAGTGTTTTGTTCTATTATCTATTCTATTATTATTAATTAATTAATTATATTATTTATCAATGTAAGACATGCATTATGCATACGGTCAGGATTTTAGTGATTCTCTCATTAGTAAATTGTCATTTAATGTTATAGTTAAGATCATCCTTGCAGCTTAATTAGACATGGAAACCGACCGAAAAATTCCAAAGGGAAACTCTGACTAACCTGAAAAATATAAAACTAGCTTCAGCGTTAAGCTATGTGCCGGCATATTGGAGCGGATTCTGTTTATGTGCGTAACAATTAAATCGTGTAGCTTCTGTTTCTGTTTGCATAATTTGGAAATGATCGGTTTGCCAGAACCCAAACATGCTTAGGTGGGTGTGAGCACAACAGGAAGCATGGATTGTATTGGGATTGCTAGCTGATGCCTAACTTCATCACGATCCGCGAGATGGCAATGGTCGCATACACACTTCTCCCAAAGGCGACTACTGCGGCGCTCTGTGCCTGGGCCAGGGACAGGGCCCGCCGAGAAGCGTCAAATCACGAAGTCGACGCCAACGAAAACCAGAAAACGGTAACTGCAACTGCCACCAGCTTGTTTGGCTTCCCCAGCCTCTTCTGGCAGCATTCGAGGTGGGTTCTAGTGCTTTGCATATTTAGCAAACACATTCCCAGTGCTCGTAAACGAAAACGGTTTCATTGTTGCCGACAACAATAAAAAAGCTTGCGCTCCTTTTGGTGCCCAACACAGACATGGAGGGAGGCTCACATACAGACGGATAATAACAATCGACACAGGCCAAAAAAGACCACAGAGTTCGCTACGAAGGAGAAGGAGAGACCCGTTCAGACCGGGCCGGGCCAGGCCAGGCCAGGCCAGTCCAGACCAGCCGACAAGAAAATAAGTTGAATAAAATTATTGTGAACACGTCTCGCTGATTTATTGTGAAATCGCGCATGAGTAATGATCGCATATTTGGGTATGTATGCTTGTTGTTTTATTTAAAGAGAAGGTCGATTCTCGCTGGCTCCCCCACTCAGCTTCACTCGACTCCACAGTTGGACATAACTTTCAAACGTCTCGATTGGGGAACAGTGTAATTTTTTTGGTTATTGCTCATTTTCGTATCGATATTCGTACGTACATTTACTGATGTATCTCTTGTTTACTCTTTTCCACGGACTGTGCTCTCTATTGTTGCTTTAAGTGGCATCGACTGAGTTGAACATTTTTGTGTGCTGTCTTTCTGCTGATCCTCCAGAAACAGTGCCTCCAGAAACATGGTCGTACAGCCACGGCTGGATTACCCATTCGAAGTTGCAGCAGCAGACAATGCAACATATTTAATGGCAACTATATTGGTGGACGAGGCAGGTGTCAGTTTAAATAACCCTACTTTTCCTCTTCGAACCAAACCGACTTTTTCTGATAGACTAAGGCTTTAAATATTTTTAAAGAATTATGGTTTTTTTTCTATGCCAGAACTTTTTTTGAACAATTCTTAAAGTCTGGTAATTTTTTGTAACATTAATTACAACCAGATGAAAGATACTTGAGTTATGTGAAAAAATAAAGCACTACCTCTCAAAACAGACTTAAAAAAATACCAGATTAAAAGAATTAAGGAGAGGGACGTGTGATACGCTTCTTACGCGTCACAACTTTTATACCCGGCACTCATTACCACATCCGCACCTTGGCGGTTATTTGTCAAATTCTACATTTTTTCTTCATCTGTCATCTACATCAACAACGCTACTCACGCCAACACGCTCCTTTAGCTCGCCACCCTCCCCTAGAGACACACACTGCAGAGTCAGGGCAGAGACGCGGCAGAGACGTGTTTGCGCGAAGCAGAGTGTGAATGAGAGAATGTGAAAAGAACAACAAAAGCTGCGGGACAGGGTGGGTTTAGCCACTGCAAATTAATTTCTTCATTCTGGCTATAATAATGATCCAATCGGATCCCAATTTAGGGATCTGATAGATATGGCCACTCCCTACGGAATGGCGTTTTCTTTTATCTTCAAAACTGTAGATTTGGGAGGTTTTCGCCCTTTTGCGGGGGCGGAAGCGGGCGTGGCTCATTTTTGAAATACACTTGTAACAGGGCGAGCATACAGCAGTCCGGAGCCAAAATTTGGTGGCTCTAGCTTTTATAGTCTCTGAGAACTAGCCGACAAACAAAACGGACAGACGGATAGACGGACAGACTGACAGACAGACATGGCTCAATCGACTCGTCTATTGATGATGATCAAGAATATATATACTTTATGGGGTCGGAAACGTTACATACAACAGTTATTCCCCACAAATAAAATATATCCTATTTACTCTTCTAGTACCGGGTATAAAAATTATAATCAAACCATTTCTGAGCCGCATATCGTTCATAAAATGTTTGCAAAAGTTGGCGGCAAAATCGTGTCGAGTAGTGTAATCGGCTCGTAAACTTTTGGGGTAACTACGAACAAGATACCAAACCGAGACAAATTCAGACCGACCAGTGCGTAACAATGAATGTCGATGATGGCGCTGGAATGGTTCTTTGACTCACTCATTCCTGTGGTGGCTAGGAGATTCTATTTCTGTATCTACGACTAGTTAAACCTGGGGTTCCTTAAGACAAAAAATTTGATAGCCACGGGGTTCTATCAGTTCGATTGTTCCTAAGGTAACCATTTGAGCATGTCCGTTTATTCATTTCTAATGAATTCTAGATCTCCAAGATCATACGACCATGTGCGTTCCACTAAATAATCTCTTTTTTTTTAGTGCTGAAAAATGTAAGAGTATTTAACTGTTTTTATAAAAATTGGTAAATGTGGCAAAGATATGCTGGCATTTATGTGTTTTTACATAGTGAGTCCCTTGGATCCTAATGCCGTTCAGATTGGCAATACGATATACATATTTACCCAACATTCTTCTTTCAATGTGGCTTACCAAAGAAGTTAATAGAAGAAGAAAACCCAACATGCTGTACTGTACGCAGGAGGTTGTTGCGGACCAAAACTGATAATCGCGTGCCAAATGAGCATGTTTATAAACGTATTTCTCGGTTCGAATGTACTGCCCTCATCAACTTTGTGTTGGCTGTCCCATTTGGACGATCCTGCATTTGATCAGTCGCTTTGTTGATTGCTTGAAACTTGTGTCCATGCAATAAAACACTCAAAATGCCAACTCTATTTTGGGTCAAAGACAGCCAAACATGCAACGTTGCCTGTCGGATCTGCAATTGGGGCCTGGGATGCGATCAATTTCAGGTTTGCGCTCGGTACCTTTTTCCCACTCCCTTGTAACTTAAATTTTCTGCGGGCAGACAAGAGATTGTACGACTATTTTTTGGGCTTTGACCTTATTGAGGGAATACAAATATAATATAAAATTTAACATTCACATACAAATTTATAAAAGCAGCCAGTGCGAAAGGTAAGAGGAAGAGGAACCTGTGTAAAATTGGTTATGAATTCCTCAAACCTAACCGAACCGACTACCAACTGTGCATTTGGAGGAGAGGAACTTTTGGCCGCATGCGTCGCATATCTTTGACACAATCCGTGGCGCCCACCCGTTGTGCCCTTGAGGGCAGCCTTTTATTTTCTCGTTTACCCAGTTAATCTTCCACACCGATCTCAAATTAAATGAATACATAATAAACTAAATATTTACAGTCTAACTCGCAGGAGAATGTGTTTAGCCGTGTGTCTATAGATCTGTTCTACAATATTCGACTGAACGGAACCACAACCACAAATACACGTCTACAAGGGCGTTGTAAATAAGCTCTGAGATGACCAAGGCACAAAACTGTGCGGATTAATAGCCACGCTAACAGGAAAATCCTGCCGTTGTGATTCTTTTGGTAATCTTAAAAGAGTTTACAAGGAACTCTGCCCGCGGATCATTAGTAATCCAGGAATGGTGCGTGAGTTATGGTTAGAAATAGTTATTCGGTCGTGGATCATCGGATCATGTTCTTCGATTGTTCTTATGGCTTTTAGGTTGGCCAAATTAAGTCCGCAGACAATATGTAATTATCTACACTCTGTCTTTTGGTGACCAGTATAGCCATCTGTCTGTCTGTCTGCCCCGGCCCCTTCCACCACCACAAAAGCTGAAAATCTCTCATATTGACAATTTTGAAGACAAGAGCAAACTAAAAACGCAAATCCGTTGAGAATGGCCATATCTTTCATATTATCTGGTCGTTGATATGTAAAGACTGCACCATCAAGTGGCTCATGCGACAACATGCTAAAACCGGGCGTGAACATCCATGAAAGATAGATGTTATTCCAATATTCCAGGAAAAATACAACTAAGCACAATTAAAAGAGCTAAGCGAGCCAAATTACCAAAATCAAAAGCCAAACAAAAATAAATTAAAACTAACTAAGGGGAGGTAGGCTAGTATAAGTGATTAAGGAAGAGGATAGGAGTTAGTGGAGGATATACTATGATAGAGGCAATTATAATACGAGCATAAGACCCTAAACGGTTCGTGCAAGGCATAATTCGATCTACAAAGTGGAAGAAGCAAAGGAATAAAGTTTCTAGATTCAGGGCTGTCTACATCCCCCGATCAAGTTGTGCTTAAAAATTACTCCAATCATTTTTCTTCGACTAACTGAGGTTGGAAGGCTTATTAGAAGTAAGTATCTACTACGGTAGGATGGCAGTCTCACAGTTGCATCCCACAGTTTGTTAGACAACAAAAAGTTGTTCTGCACTGATTCAATACGTTCCTGATGTATGTTGTACTGAGGGTACCATACACATTAGCCAGATTCTAAAACCAGACGAACAAGCGATATATAGAGATTCTTCGTTATATAGGGGTCATCAAATTCCTTTGACCACCTCTTGATAACCCAAGCGCACCCATCGCTTTATTTACCATGGTAGAAATGTGTTCAGAAAACTTTAACTTGAGAGAGAAAGATTATCATCCAATGTAATTCTCTCAAGAGATGTACCGGAGAGAGTGTAAGGATCCAGTAAGGCTGGAGCGATGTAATGTCACTACTTTGGCCTCGAGCATAAAGGTGTAACATATTTGCAAAACACCATGAGTGAAAGTTCTGATTGCAAGCGAGAGTGAAATGAAATGTCCTTATACTGGACACAGATCTTAGCACCATCCGTATACATAAGTACTCGAGAGTTTTTTAATACAAAAGGCAGTTCATTAATAAAGAGTGTGAAAAGTAGGTGGCCTAGATGGTTACCCTGTGGTACTCCAAAAGATAAAGGTAAAGTTAAGGAGTTTTTGAAAAGGACTCTTTGAGACCTAGACCTAGACCACAGGTAGCTAGAAATCCATCTCAAAAGATTGGGGGAAAGCACCAGAAGGTCGAGCTTTTTTGCAAGAAGAAAATGGTTTACAGAATAGAATGCCTTACTGAAATCAGTGTAAATAACATCCGTCTGCAAGTTACCTTGGAAACCTTTAATGACAAAGGAGTTGAACTCTAAAAGATTAGTGGTTGTGGATCTTCGACTTATAAATCCGTGCTGAGCTGTTATACCTATGTAAATGATTTGCAGAGATGTTGCAAGTGCTGAGCTAAAATGTTCTCAAGCATTTTAGGAATAGCGGATGACTTAGATATACCTCTTCTTCCTTTCAGATGGGGGAAATCAAGAAGAATGGATGGATGGAGTGAATAGTTTAAGAAATCATCCGCACAGAGACTCGGCGCAGTCCCTGAGTACACAGCTAGGAACTCCGTCAGGGTCCGGTGAAAATACCGGCGTTACTAATCGAATATCATGAAGCAGTGAGCTTTCATTTAACAAAGGGCAGAAAATGCCATTCGACCTTGGTAAACTATATGGATACATATGACCTGGGTAGCTTTCCTGGGAATAAGTTGTTTAAGCAAAAAAGAAAGATTGCCTGTTCCTACTTGTTTTTGCCTTCTGTTTTCTAAATCACAGCTTTCACTCATGCGTAGTGGTTTGGTCATGGCGTGGTGCATGCAGAATGGGGGTCGGGCATAGTAGAGACGAGTGGGGAAATACGCATCCGCAGAAGAAAATGTTGCATGGTCTGATACCTAGGCTAGATTTATTCAAGGGCCGCGGTCTGAGTCTGCGACTTCGTCTGAGCAATAACAACAACTACATGACATAGTGCCTGTCGTCTCATTAGAATTAAACCCACGTTATTTAATTGCATGTTAGAGATTCCTGCTTATTTATAATGAGCTAGTTAAATACACATACGCACCCGATAAAATAAGGGCTGAACTTAAAGAGATGGAAATACAGGGGAAACCGAGAGGGCTGTGGGGACATTAAGAAGATGATTAATGGCTCTTACTAGGTCTCTCGAGGGCGCACGCTAGGCGGGTCCACCAATTCCCTGGTCCACTATCAAACGTTGGCTTTCCAATGAATTTATTTACAGATAAAATTAAAGCCTCAAAGTCAAGAAAACGACAACAACGAGAGAGAACATTGTAGGGCCATTTAAACACCTCATAAACAATTTGCCATAATTTTGTTGGACGACATCGGCAGCGTCGTTGGACAGTGAAGACGGAGTCGGCGCTCGATCATTACAAAATGACGGCAAATTGCAATTTTCAGTACCAGCAGGCCGATCCATCCCATCTCAGTCTGAAGGCAGTCGGCCCTCGGACCGTCGGTCCCTCTGTCCAGTTTTCGTAACCAGTGAACGATGGAGCGATGTGACAATCAACGCGCACGTCCACGGCCTGATGTGATGTGATCTGATGTGATGAGTGCGTCTATCATATCGTCAACGTGCGCCGTCGTCGTCGTCATCGTCATCGTCACTGTCAACCGACAATATCATCACGCAGGAGCTAAGGCCAGCCCCTTGATCTTGATCAGCCTCTGGAAGCATCTCATCCAGCAGTAGAGTCTCAGCATCGGCTCAGCATTGGCTCATCATCGTCATCGAAATTGTCATGTCACGAAAGTTAGCTCCCAGCTGCTGCTACTGTAACTGCTACTGCTGTTACTGCTAACTTCTGGGGTCGCCGGTTCTGGACTAGGGCGGCTTCAACTTTTTATTTTGGTTTTTATTTTTTGAGGTTCTTATTTTTTTAGTGGGCTGGCCCTTGGCCCAGAGGGTATGGATGCTTTTCTATTGAGTTTGACTTAGATCCAGGCAACTACATATACTTCGCGATTAGCATTGAATGCAGATTGAGAAAAGGATATAATTCACCAGTATTGTTTAAAATTTTTGGCAGGAGTTGAGGAAATATTTGAAGGTTTACATAAGTTATGTAATTATTAGCGAAAGGGTCTTTAACAGTCAAGATCATCGTCAAAAATCATTCAAGCGTAGTAGCCGACTTTCGAAGAGGAAATGGGGTATAGTGTAACGCACAGAAGGAAACTGGTATAAAGGTTGTGACTCGTACGAACCGGCTCACACGTCCCTCCTCGTTATATGTAAATTATGTTTATCAATAAGACATTTTATTCTTCTGAAATCAATTTCTCTTTTGCTTTTTGAGAGTGTTAAACTCTTCGTTTTGATTTTTATGATCCCTTTTTCTATGATCCCCTCTCCTTAAGGATGTAATTGTTGCAGAAGTTGCTGACGGAGCTACAGCTACTGCTGCTGCAGATTTTGTCGCTTAAATGCCTTTTAAAAGCAGCTCCCCACGGGAATATGCCGTCGCCAGTCTGACTGTCTCGCTGTTGTTGTTGGGGATTCTGCTGCTGTTGACATTGTGATCAACGATATCGGCCTGACAACTGATGGCAATCACTTGTCGCGCTTCAGATCATCCGCGATCTGCTGCAGAGCCAGTAGAGCCAGCATCTTGCTGTTGGCTAAATGCTTCCCCATGCCTTGACACAGATTTGTTGACCAAAGTTGGCGACAACGTCGTCGCCTTTTTGGTCCAGCCGTCTCAGCAAAGCGGTGCCAGCAGAATTTTCTAAGACGATCCTCTGGCTCCTTTTGCTTGGCTGCTGCACTGGTGCTTCTGCTGTTGTTTGACAATTGACGCAAACATCAAACCTGTCTAATTAAAAACATTGCCACAATGCGTATCAGAAATCAATGGGAATAGGAATTACAGAGGGGAAGATCTGCTGCCGAAGATGATGATACTGACAAAAACGTTTTGAATTTATGACATTTGAAGTTGGATCTGAAAAATCCAAGAGATGGGCGAAACAAGAGTTGCTATTTATTGTGTATTTCTTCTACATTTTTTTGTCTGTTGCGAACTATACAACAAACAACAATGATTCGTATAAATTGGAAACATTAAAAAAGCAATCAAAAATGTTTGAGCCAAGGCAACAACAGCAAACGTTTGCGGTCTTCTTGGGTCAGTTTAACCTGCGCTGGCTGGTCCGTTAACCTGTTGCTTCTCCATCGGAATGGTGCAGCTTCACACGAAGCGAATGTTGGGGGAACTCGATCTCGAGAGTTGATGATGGCAACGATTGGCAGCGATCGAGATGTGTGCTACGGCGTCGATGGGGCAACCGCACTCAACATTTTAGACTTAACGCCTTGACGGACAAGCAACAACAACACCCGTCGATTGTTAGAAACCAGTTAAAAATAAAACAAAATAAAGAAAAAAGGTCTTCCCCAAAAACCAGCCCGAAAAAAGAGAACATCGAAATCTCATCTCGGATCTAAATGTTAATGATGTCTATCCCAACTCTATCCATCGAACACACACACAAAAAAAGTTTGCTTTGTCGAGGCCCATAGTTCCTAGAAGTTCGGGGAAGTCGCCTGTGCGATCGATTGATGTTATGTCTGTGAAATTATTACCTTTTTTCCCATTCCAGTCCGGGCCAGAGAATTTATTTTATTTCGTTTGAGTTTTACTCACTTTTAATTAGGACCCCACCAACAGAAAACTTGGAGGAGGAGAAAAAACATGGTAGTTGAATCAACCAGAGATCGAAGCCTGATCTTAATCTCGACTCACTTTGACCACTCATCAAGTGGTCTTTCATTTTGACTTTAAAATGCGATTCGTGTTGATTTTCTCGGTATTTGGTATTCAACGATTGTTATCGGGACAGATTTAACGCTGTCATGTTATTTTTTTATTGCATAGCTATATACATATGTATGTCCATAAAGTAAATGCTAAAAGTTGAATCATTGGAAAAGTGCATTGAAACTTAAACTATTGTCTACCAGTAGTTGGAATATCCCTTGAGCTTACGAGCTTAGAATTCGTTTATGGTGGGTAAAATTTAAGAAATGCTTTTAAAGTTTCTTTCTGTTCAAGTTTGTATGCCTTTCCATGTTGATTTAATTGGCATTTTTGAAGCTGAGCTGGGTGCCATTGATGACAGCTTCGTCTACAGTTAAGAAATTAGAAGGTTAGATAGAAAGAAATCTGTTGAACAAATATCAGCTGAATAAACAGTTGTTTATTCTGGATTTGAAAGACGTTTGAAATTTTTACTTTTCTTTTGAACATTGAGATCCGGTGAAAAGCCACTTTATAGAGATAGCCGATCTATCAACCTACATGACTAAATTGAATAAAATGATGTACTTTGATTTGTATCAATGAGAGAGAATAGGTAATATTTAATATGGACTGCGTCTCAAAGACATTTTCGTGTAACACGGCTAAATCATAATAAATAAATCATTCATATAGAAATGACTACTTGCCAAAAAAATAAGTACGCGCTTTTGAACTTTCCTTCATGTCTAATACAACTTTTTTGGTAACTGCAAATAAAAAATTCAATTCGATTACGGCTTTACATATACATATAGGTTATAGTAAATTATAAAAATGTTTAACACAATGGTTTTTCATTTCAAATATTTATTCTGTGATCGATTATAGCTAAAAAGCATTAAAAAGGAATGCTCAAATAATAATTACATCCAAAGCTGTACTACAAAGCCAAAAACTCAAAACGTATAAGCTTTTTTCTACTATTTTCTTATTAATTGTAGTCCCGTGAGAATTTACGGTATAGCCACCATTATTTTGTGTGACTATGCCGATTCTTTATGACATTCCACCAAAAAGTTTGTGCAAGCCTTCAATCGAACGAATACCAACTGTTTTGGCCAAATGCACACAATTATAGGAAATTTTTGAAACGCATTTGAACCAATTCGACGTTTTAAGTCTTCCCACAGGATTTAAATTCGACTTGAGTGAGAAAACTGACATGGCTTACTCATAGCGTTAACCTTGCTTTGTGTAATTCTAGAATTGATCAGTTTTCAGGTATCCGCTGCTTTCGTAAAGCCGAGTTTACGAAGCTCAATAACTTAATTCGAAATTTTAATTGGTCCGCTCTGTACTTGTGCTGTGACGTCATTGAAGGCACAAACATTTTTTATAATGTACTTGACACAATTTTTGACACGTGTGTCCCACTTTCATGTCCGACTAGATCTGCGAAACCTCCTTGGTTCACCAAGGAGTTATCCAGTCTAAAAAATCTAAAATCAAGACTATTTAAAAAATCTCAAGAAGTTGGTTCTCCCTCTTCTCTTTCTAATTACTTAATAGCTCGGTCAAACTTCACTGTTCTTAATGCTCAATGCTATAGGAACTACCTCCTTCGATGCAGGATACGTTTTTCAAAGGACCCTAAACAGTTTTACAGCTTCGTAAACAGTAAGCGTAGAACGTCCGCACATCCATCCTCGCTATCATTTTTGAATATGTCGGCAAACAATGATCAGGCAATCGCCGATCTTTTTGCACAATTTTTTCAAACCACCTATTCCCAGGAAAGCTACCCAGGTCATATGTATCCATATAGTTTACCAAGGTCGAATGGCAGTTTCTGCCCTTTGTTAAATGAAGGCTCCTTACTTCATGAACTTCAATTAGTTAAGCCGGTATTCTCACCGGACCCTGACGGAGTTCCCGGCTGTGTACTCAGGTACTGTGCCGAGTCTCTCTGCGGACCTTTGCTTAAACTATTCACTCTATCTATCCATTCTTCTAGCTTTCCCCCCATCTGGAAGGAATCCTTTATAATTCCTCTCCATAAGAAAGGTAGCAAACCTGACGCTAAAAACTATGGAGGTATATCTAAGTTATCCGCTATTCCTAAAATGTTCGAGAAACTTGCAGCATCTCTGCAAATCACTTATATCTCCAGCTCAGCACGGATTTATACGGCGACGATCAACAACCACTAATCTTTTAGAGTTCACCTCCTTTGTAATTAAAGGATTCCAAGATAACTTGCAGACGGATGTTATTTACACTGACTTCAGTAAGGCATTCGATTCTGTAAACCATTCTCTTCTTGCACAAAAGCTCAACCTTCTAGGGTTTCCGCCCAATCTGTTGAGATGGATTTCTAGCTACCTGTGTTCTAGGTCTCAAAGGGTCCTTTTCAAAAACTCCGTATCTTTACCTGTTATGGTTACTTCTGGAGTACCACAGGGTAGCCATTTAGGCCCCTTACTTTTCACACTCTTTATTAATGNCTTACTTCATGAACTTCAATTAGTTAAGCCGGTATTCTCACCGGGCCCTGACGGAGTTCCCGGCTGTGTACTCAGGTACTGTGCCGAGTCTCTCTGCGGACCTTTGCTTAAACTATTCACTCTATCTATCCATTCTTCTAGCTTTCCCCCCATCTGGAAGGAATCCTTTATAATTCCTCTCCATAAGAAAGGTAGCAAGTCTGACGCTAAAAACTATAGAGGTATATCTAAGTTATCCGCTATTCCTAAAATGTTCGAGAAACTTGCAGCATCTCTGCAAATCACTTATATCTCCAGCTCAGCACGGATTTATACGGCGACGATCAACAACCACTAATCTTTTAGAGTTCACCTCCTTTGTAATTAAAGGATTCCAAGATAACTTGCAGACGGATGTTATTTACACTGACTTCAGTAAGGCATTCGATTCTGTAAACCATTCCCTTCTTGCACAAAAGCTCGACCTTCTAGGGGTTCTACCCAATCTGTTGAGATGGATTTCTAGCTACCTGTGTTCTAGGTCTCAAAGGGTCCTTTTCAAAAACTCCTTATCTTTACCTGTTATGGTTACTTCTGGAGTACCACAGGGTAGCCATTTAAGCCACTTACTTTTCACACTCTTTATTAATGACCTGCCTTCCGTATTAAAAATTCTCGAGTACTTATGTATGCGGATGATGTTAAACTCTGTGTCCAGTATAAGGACATTTCATTTCACTCTCGTTTGCAATCTGATCTCAATAGCTTTCAGTCATGGTGCTGTGCAAATATGTTACAACTTAATGCCTCGAAGTGCAATGTTATGACTTTTTGTCGCTCCAGCCCCTTCCTGGCTCCTTACACCCTCTGCGGTAGTTCTCTTGAGAGAATTACATTGGTTGATGATCTAGGTGTTAAACTAGACCCAAAGTTAAAGTTTTCTGAACACATTTCTACCATGGTAAATAAAGCCGTGGGTGTGCTTGGGTTTATAAAGAGGTGGTCAAAGGAATTTGAGGACCCCTATATAACGAAGACTCTCTATATCTCGCTTGTTCGTCCGATTTTAGAATACGGCTCATGTGTATGGTGCCCTCAGTACAACATACATCAGGACCGTATTGAATCAGTACAGAAAAACTTTTTATTATTTGCCCTACGGGGCCTCAACTGGGATGCAACTGTGAGACTGCCATCCTACCGTAGTAGACTTCTTTTAATAAATCTTCCATCCTTAGTTAGTCGTAGAAAAATGCATGGTGTAATTTTTATGCACAACTTGATCAAGGGGGATGTAGACAGCCCTGACTTTCTGAGCCGCATAAACTTTACGATTCCCATTAGACCCACTAGAAACTTTATTCCTTTGTTCCTTCCACTATGTAGATCGAATTATGCCTCACACGAACCCTTTACGGTTTTATGCTCGGATTATAATTCCCTCTACCACATTATATCCTCAACTAACTCCCTTCCTCTTCTTAAATCTCTTATACTAGCCTACCTCTCCCGTAGTTAGTTTCATTTTAGTTTTGTCTTGTTTCTGATTTTGGTAATTTCTGCTTGCTTAGCTATAGCTTAGCTTAGTCTAGTTATGATTAGATCTAATTTTCCTCGAATATTAGCCCAACATCTATCTTTCCTGCATGCTCGCGACCGGTTCGGTTAATCGCGCCGCGCGTCATGCGGCAGTGCCCCTCGGTCGGTTGGGCGGGAGGAGGGCTGCGTTCTGCTAGGTTCCGCGCGTAACAGGCTTTGGCTTGGTGTCGCATGGGCTACTTGATGGTGCAGTCATTGCATATCAACGTCCAGAATTATGCTTTGGGTTGTATTCCTTTTGAAAGGCTCATTTCAAATGCATGGATGCCTAATGGTTTCATAATGTCAGTCAATAGGGTTTAAAATCCATAGATTTTGATGAACAATACCTTAAACGACGCCCAATTAATGCACCTGTTCATAAAAAAATTCTGGAAAAATTGTATATTTTTGTTGTTCGACTTTTCTCGAGTTTTTAAAGTCAACATTTCGTACAAAATCACTCACAAAAATCAAATTTTTTCATTTCCAACCTTAATGTTTTGCAAACGGTAAGCTTAAACCACAAAATGTTTGGGTACACTTTACAGATGCATTCATTAGCTTTAAAGAATGTTTAAGTTCATTACAACCAAATGTAAGATACTTGAGGTTTGTGAAAAAAGAAGCACTACCTCTAAAAACGGGGTAAAAACAAATCCAGATTTTACAAGTTCCTTAAAAATAGTTCTGCCATGAAAAAATAGATTATGAAAGCACTATATCTTTCATTAAAAAATAGTCTAGATCGAAGCGGTAAAATCGTGTCGAGTAGCGTAGACTACGGACTTATTATGCTAATTTGAATTGGGGTCCCAATCGGGTCGAGGCAATTATTATACATACCACTCTCTAGAGATGTGGTAGGATCTTTTTAATAGACAGAACTAGATCCATATTTCCTATGAGAAGGGAAAATGTTGTACATATGTACATATATGTATATTTACAGTTACATATTGTAAATAGTGCATTTACATATCTATGTATGTATGTAATGTTGTTGGCTTCGATTCAAGGTTGTCTGGCTGTCTTTAGACTTTCAGTTGTTTTTTCATGAAATATCATAGAGCCAGAGCAGAACGGATGGCTACCGACTACCTTCTTTGCATTGAATATCTTTTCCATTTGCTCTCATGGCACAATTCAGTTAGAACTTCAGTCTTACCCTCGGAGTGATCTATGATTGTTGTTTGCCCAAGTCCATGCGTCAGTCGGAACGCATCAGTCGATCTCCCTCCTGTTCGAGTATTACCTCCTGTCTGTCTCGTTCTGACAACTTTTTGGAGAGCATTGTAGGCAAACTCCAGTGAATAAAAAAATCCATACGCTCTTGAGCTTACAACAAGTCGGAAAGCCGCTTTGATTGCGAAACTCGAAAGAACCTCGAAAGCGGACACAGACTGGGACTGCTGCGGGTGCAGCTGCAACGCGTTCGATTAGTTGCCACAACGCGGCGGCTCTCTGTCAGTCAGTTCACTCTAGACTCTAGACCTAACACAGCCCGACTCGACTCCAGGTTTAGACTTGACAACAAGTAAGAAGGTTGAATGGTGAATTTCTGCAGGGCCATACCCTGTCCTTGGCATTTTACCATATTATGATTGGAAAAAAGAGCGTAATGTTCTTTTGGTTCCTTCTTCATCATACTTAATAATGTAATAATGCTAACTTTAGAATATATTCGGTGTCTAATACAGAGAAAAAATATATAAATATGTAAATTGAATATAAACACGTGTTCATACATAAGTACATAACATCGAATATTATTGCAAAACGAGGATAGCACAGATCTCAATGCTTATATGTTCAGGTTTCTTGGGGACTCTAAAAGTTCTTTCTTGACCATTGCCTATGGGCAATATTAAAAAATAACATATCCTTGTATTCCCATAGTCACTACAGGGTGTGAAAAGCGATGCTGACCATGATGCAACTATACAAGGTGGTCTTGTCGGAAAAAGTAGTCTACTAGCTATGCTGTTAATAAGTGAGAGTGAAAAGGTTCTGCTTAGTAAGTGTAAGTTAAACGACAGTAGATTGTTGTGTCATTGTTAAAAGTAATTTTCCCTGCGCATAAGGGTAAATATGTATGAAAAATTCGTTCTCACAACCTCTAACGTCACCCAGCGAGCACGCACGAAACCATGACGCAATTACTTAAGGCGGTCTTGTCTACTATTTATGTTGCTTGTAAGTACGAGTGAAAGGGTTTACATCAACAAGCGAGCACGCACTGAAAATTAATAGGCCGAACTCACCCGAACGCCACCCGAGGGGACCACCTTGTATAGTTCCTTCATGGTTGCATCATGCTGCGGTCGAGCGGCTCTGCTGACGCTGTCTTGTTAATTTTTTGAGCTATTTATTTTGATGTTTTCGCTTTTACGCTTTCGTTAAGTCGTGCGGACGCAATGCCAAAGTTCTTTAATGCGCGCAGAAAAGAGACAACAAGCCAGAAGAATGGGAGGAAGCAGAGAAGCTAATATTCTGCTGACCGTCGCGAATCTTAAAGTGTGATTGGGAAGACTGGAAGAGAACGGGAGCGAGCGGCAGTGTTACCGATTCTTATGTGTGTGCATCGTTGCATCACGAGATAGTTAAGAGAGATATGCATACGAAATTGGAAATGCTAATTAATATGTTTTGCACAGTAGATACGATGCGATATCCACGACATCCTCGGCAGTGGCTCCTCTGTTTACATAAGCGTTAACTGCACACATCACCCACACTGACTCACTCACACACAACGACTGGGAGATTATTAAATTAATTTTTATTAGGCGTCAAGCCATAAAGAAAAGCACAACTGAGCCGACGACACTGCCCATGACTATCCTTAGATGGACGTCTGGATGGTGTAAAATGGAATGGAATGAAGTGAAATGAACGAGGGAACAAACATTACAAACAATGAATGAAAAGCAAGCTCACATGACAACGCGCCATAATTAAGAACAATGCCAACTTATTCAACGCCAGACCATGCGAGATGTACCAGGGTTTATCCGCCACTTGACACTTGATGGATTCCATTTCCGTGACATGCCATCGCAAGAAACTGGTCGGTACAGTAGGCAGAAGTGTAAGGAAGATGTTTTATAGGAGTGTAAGGAAATTTTGGAAAAAATATTTATTAATTATTCGTAATACATACAAACGTATGTATGAAGACTACATAGATGAATTTTTCTCATACATATACACATAAACATACATGTACATAGTATGTATATTTTTATTATTATTTATGATACTAAATGTAAATAAGTTAACACATATATTATATACAAACATATATATACATACATAGATACAAACGAATCCATCTAGAAAACGGATTTGTTAGGAAAATATTTAAATATGTATGCATAGGTACAGATAGACCAACATAACTTGTTGGATTCGCCTATTCATTCTGTTCCAGAAAATAAAATGTATTATATTATTATTGGCTAATGTTTAGATAGGTTATGCTTCTGTGCCTCGATAAACAAAAAAAAAACAGAATTGGAAGTGTGTATGCACTCATAGATCTTCCCAAGAGATGATAAAATACGAATTCCATCTGCTAATAATGATACTTTTCCGTTTACAATTCTCAAGAGTTTCCTTTTTCCAATCCACTATTCGCCGGTTTCATTGTCTTTGGAAAAATGAGAAAGTGTGGGGACATTTGTGAGACGCTTCGTACACGCAACAAATTTTATACCCGGTACTCAGTACTCAGTTTATAGTTTTATATTTATATTTATATTATTTTTATATTTATATATATATTTATTTATATTTAATATTTATTTTATTTAGAGAGAGTGTGGAATAAGAGAATAAACAAAAAATAAACAAAGCTTCCGGAAGGGGTAGGGGCTATCCACTGCAAACGAATTTCGTCATTCTGTGATATCACATGGAGTCTTCACACAATATTTGGTGACTCTAGCTCTAATAGTCTCTGATTTCCAGGCGCCCATCAAGACGGACTGAGAGACGGAAAAGCAGACATAGACTCGTATATTGGTATATTGTACTTTACGGGATCGGAACCGTTTCCTTATGTGCGTTACGCACATTGCTGCGACCACAAATACAATATACCCTTTTTACTCTTTGAGTACCGGGTGTACCAATTATAATTACAAGACAGCAAACGAAATTTCGAAAGCAGTGGCAAGATAATCATGGCCCATGAGTCATACGGTGACGCAATGAGTAATGTGCAAATCACCCACAATACACAGATACAGACTGGGAAAACTACAAAACAAACAATTACAAAGAAATATAATGTGCGCAAAATGAAAGAGAAACGAGAACGATCAGTCATCGCATAGAAATGTTACCTCACATCCCCTAACTCCATACTTTCCGACTAATCAAATCAAATTAATGCTGGCATGACCGCCTCTCGTATACGGCTACCGATTCGAAGGCTCTCCTATCCCCCGATTGAATGCGCAATCGTAAGCCTATTCAGGCTATGGCAGGCACTTCCTGGCTTACACCAACTGGCCTGATCGATCGAACCAGTGATTAAGAACATCATGAAGCAGAAGAAAAATGAAAGAAAGGTACAAGGAAGGAACAAACAATTGAGTGAGGATTGATATACTAGCCGACAGATATCGCTACAACAACATCACCAACACTAATCTGTTTACTCGAACAGCTGGAGAGGACTAGGGGCAAAAAAGGCGACCCCTGGCAAGACCAAGATATTTGCACGGTCAACTTTCAACACAATTCGTTGGCTACCTGTTGTTTGCTGGGTGCCGGTTTCTTAAGAACATCCAGTTCCATCCCGTTCCATCGTAGCCAAAGAAGCTGCTGAGCTAACTGGCTGACTGATACGCATCGCCTGGGATGTGTTTGGTTAATCAGCACCTGCCCCAGAGACTCAAGGGGCGTCGAGGCAGGTACAGAAACATCACAGAGCCCTGATCTTCTTTGCTTTAATCGACCGGACTCCAGACATTTTGGGAAAGTTTGAAAGAGTGGTTACAGCATATGGGCTCATTTGGGGATCCTTCAAGGGATCATTCAAAAATATATGATTCGGGCTTAGCCAGAACCAACTGGAGCGCTGCCGTAAGACTCAAACCCCAGATCTCCCTTCGATTTCGATTGGCCAGCAGATCCAGGGCAAGAAAAAACGACGAGGAACGCTTGTGACTCTGATACCCGGCACTTAGTCAGCATACATACATATGTATGTATGTAAATATATGAATGCCTATGAATGTTTATGAATGTATGTATGTAACCTTAGTGTGATACATATGTATGTATGTACTATGAATGATTATGATTTTTTCAAATTTAACGTTTTACATTTTTTGTTACATCGGTCATCTACATCTACATCACTTTATACACCAACATTCCCTACGGAATTGCAGTTTTAGTTCTTATTCTAAAAATTGTGGATACAGCAAATTTCGGCCTCTGTGCTGTCGGAAGGGGCTGCGAACATTTTTTAAACAAACTTGTGTGACATCACATTAGTCCTATACACAAACTTTGATGACCAGTTATAGTCGTTGAGAAAGAGGCGTCAAACAATGCGGACAGACGGACGGTCAGACATACACATAGACTCGGCTATCAAGAAAAATCAAGATCAAGAAAATATATACTTTACAAGGTCGGAAAGGTTTCCTTCTGTGCGTTAAATACATCCACTTTCGCGCACAATTACAATACACCCTATTTACTCTTCGAGTACCGGGTATAAAGGAGCGCATACCGATTATTAGCTACCTTCTACTCATGTTCATATGTACATACATATACATTTCATTAAATACCCTCATTCATACATATGTATTTATGTATGCATGTACTTATATAATATTAAATCTCTTGGATGAATTAATGCCATGTGATCTAGGGGAATCTACAATAAAGATTTTGATCATGAATACATTGCCAAATTTTGTTTTATGATATTATATATATATATTTTTTTTTTCATAAGTCTACGTAAACTCTACAAACAATTTGCAGTATACTGGCTCGGGGTTTGGGCCACCCAAAAAAAAACAAACGTTGTGGCAGCTTTTGTTCTTATAAATCAAGAAAAATCATTAATTTTTTGTTGTCTACTAATACACATGTACATATGTTTGAGCGTGGCAAACAATTGATTTAACTAATATTTTATGATTATTGAATTTTTTGGGTTTAAAATTCGAGTAAAGTAAAGCAATTCAGCAAACTCTTTCTCTCTTGCTAAGAGAGCACGCAAACATTCAAAGAGCACGCACGCACACAGCGACGCAAGAACTGGTGGAGCTATGGGTGCAATCGGCAGCGACGGGGAGCGGTTAAAAAAAACAAAGCTATGCAATGCAAACGCAACGTATAATAGCACAGTGGGATGAATGTCATCGAATGGTGTGCGATGTGGCTGGGTGTCTTACTGTGCAAGGGTGTGTAAAGGTGGGATGGACAGGTGGATAGTGGCGGAAAAAGAAAGTGAGATCGATCTATAGGCAGACAAACACACATAGTCTAGAGGTGAGCAGAAGAAGAACAAAGGAAATGAAACAAGGACGGACAGCAAAGCTGAAGCATACAATTTCAGTAATATTACATAATAGGTACATAGGTTACATATGCTGGTTATGAAAAAATCCGTACAATTTACAGATCCTAACTTTCTAGATGTGTATTACATCAGTTTTTCAATTGATCGCCTATGGATGCAAGAGCAACCCATTATTAATAAGAGTTTCCTTATAACATGTCAGACCGTAACCTTGAAGTATGCACACGATTTTCTTTCACTTGAAGCCCTACCAATGCGTGTGCCACACTGTGCAGCTCAATGTGTCTCCCCTGCTGACGGTTTCGTTGAGCGTCAAAGCAGACAAACAATTTCAAAGATACATTGACACTCGTCACACCGGTTATACTAGTTTTTCCCTTGCTTTTCGTATTCAGCAATTAAGAGACTGTGCTCACGCCGGGAAACGCTCTCCCAGAGCATGAAGAATCTATATAAGGAGGTCTCGTCGGCAAAAATAAGCAGAACGAGCGAGTGAAAGGGCTCACGCTGCAAGTGGCAACGACAATGGAATGTGCTGATTAACCATTTGAAGGCAATGTAAAAAAACATAATAATTGCTTCATAATTTAATTTTTAATAGTTTGCTACATGAAAAATAAAACATTTTGAAAAAATTACTAACTTTACTAACTAATTTTGTCAGCAACCAACCTTCCGCGTCGACAAGCAAACGAGCACTGAAAATAGACAGAAGCACTGAGTAACTCTGCCACCGACGAGGCCTCCTTATAGTTACTTCATGTCCCAGAGATATCAGTTGAAACATAACTCTCGCAGTTCGGAGAGAAGGTAGCGTCGAGAGAACGTAACCAAGATGCGAATTGTTCACTCTTCCGCCAGAAGCAAAGATATAAGCAGAAGCAGCTATATAAGGAGGTCTCGTCGTCAAAACGGCGCCCATAACAACGCTGATAATAAATGCGAGTAAAATGACTCTGCTTAGTAAGGGTGAGTGAAACGACAATGAAGTGTTCTGATTAACGCTTTGAATGCAACGTGAAAAGAAAAAGAGTTTATGTTTGTTTTATAATTTGACAAACAAACACGCACAGAAGGGCGCTGAACGAAGCGAAGACAGCCGACGAGATCACCTTGTATAATTGCATCGTGGTGTTTGCTGCATACTCTCTCTTTAGTCGCTGCGAGAGGGATCCTCGCACAACCAGTGGAAACCTCATCTGGTTTGCTGACTACTCTCTCTCTCCCGTTTAGTTGTGGATGTGCTTGTTAGCCGCTGCGAGAGCGATCAATTGAAAAACTGACTTCAAGCCGAGCGGAATCGCGTTGTCGGAGAGTGATCGAAAGAAGTAGCAGTCGCGGCATGAAACAGAATCGAGTGCATGAAAGTTTGTTCGAATGAAATGATTCAACCCTAGACGCGCTATCGCCCCCCACTTGGATTACGGTCAGCGCGAGAGCAACAACGAAAAATAGAAAGAAATCAAGTGAAAATAGAAAAAGGCGAGAAACATAAGAAAATTAATTTGGATAAATCGCCGAGAAAAATTCGGATGTGTTGATGTGAGTGCTGTGCTCTGCCGTCGGAGGTGATTGTGCAAAGATCTATATAAAAATAGAAAAGAGGCAACCTTAAAAACCCCAAACAAAATGGGAAACAAATAATCGGGATCCCATAGACCAAAACTCCAAAATCTCCCACTTAACTAGAAAACCACCTTCCCAGGTTGAGTCACTATCCAAGGGATCTTCCACCATCCATCCACCCACAATGCTGGCCACCAGCCATATGCTCTACGTCCTCATAGCCAGCTGCGCGATGCCCATTTTTGGGGCGGCCCTGAGCAAGACGGTTCTTTACCAGGCCCCGGACGAGTGCCGCTGGTCCGGCGGTGGAGAGCACGACATCACCCTGGTTTGCCACCTGCGCACGATCAACTCTGAGCTGGAGAACACCAATTTCAGCGTAATCCAGCCCCACAATAC
Source organism: Drosophila guanche (assembly GCF_900245975.1). Classification (NCBI taxonomy): domain Eukaryota; kingdom Metazoa; phylum Arthropoda; class Insecta; order Diptera; family Drosophilidae; genus Drosophila; species Drosophila guanche. The sequence continues at coordinate 285,760 of NW_022995744.1, read as the reverse complement.
CGTGCGTTTGAGGCTAGAGTGCAACGATGCACTCTTCTTCCAGAGCAGCCTCAGTCCAGACAGCTTTAGGTCGCTGGTGGAGCTCAGGGATCTTACCATTGAGTATTGCAAGCTGGGCAACCTTACCGAAGGCTCCTTCCGGGGTCTGCACGAGCTACGCAACCTTACCATCCGCACACACAATGGGGACTGGTCAACCATGTCCCTTGAGATGGCCTCCAACAGCTTTGTGGACTTCAGACAGCTGGAGAGGCTGGACCTAAGTCTGAACAACATCTGGCTGATACCCGACGGTATGGTGTGTCCACTAAAGTCTTTGCAGCACCTCAACGCCTCCTACAACAAGATTCAAGACATCAGCAACTTCTACTTCAGCGCCTCGCTGAGCTCGCGGAAGGCGCGGGTGTGCGGCTCGACATTGCATAACCTCGACCTGAGTGCCAACAAAATGGTCAGCCTGCCGTCGGCCATGTTGTCGGCCCTGGGGCGGCTGACCCACTTGAACATGGCACGCAACAGCATGAGCTTTCTGGCGGACCGTGCCTTCGAGGGTCTTGTCTCGCTGCGTGTTGTGGATCTGTCTGCGAATAGACTGACATCGCTGCCTCCTGAGCTCTTCTCGGAGACGAAGCAGCTACAGGAGATCCATTTGAGGAATAATTCGATCAATGTGTTGGCGCCTGGGATCTTTGGGGAGCTGTCCGAGCTTCTGGTTCTAGACTTGGCCAATAATGAGCTAAACTCGCAGTGGATCAATGCTGCCACATTCGTGGGTTTGAAGCGGCTCATGACGCTGGACCTGTCATCCAACAAGATCAGCCGCCTGGAGTCGCACATCTTCCGGCCGTTGGCCAGCCTTCAGATCATAAAGCTTGAGGAGAACTACATCGATCAGCTGCCGTCGGGCATCTTCACGGACCTCACCAACTTGCACACACTTATTCTGTCCAACAACCGCATCTCGATTATCGAGCAGAGTACCTTGCAGGGTCTGAACAACCTGCTGGTGCTTTCCTTAGACTACAACCGCATTAACCGGCTGGACCCGCGATCTTTGATCAATTGCAGCCAGCTCCAGGACCTCCACCTCAATGACAACAAGCTGCAGGCGGTGCCGGAGGCCCTAGCGCATGTGCCCCTGCTTAAGACCCTGGACGTGGGGGAAAACATGATCAGTCAGATCGAGAATACTAGCATCACCCAGTTGGATAATCTCTACGGGTTGCGCATGACGGAGAACTCTCTCACGCACATACGACGAGGGGTCTTCGACCGGATGAGCTCTCTGCAAATCCTAAATCTATCCGGCAACAAACTGAGGACCATTGAGGCGGGCTCGCTGCAGAGGAACACTCAGCTACAGGCTATCCGCCTGGACGGCAACCAGCTCAAATCCATTGCAGGCCTTTTTACAGAGCTCCCCAACCTGGTCTGGCTAAACATATCGGGGAATCGGCTGGAAAAGTTTGACTACTCGCACATACCCATCGGACTGCAATGGTTGGACGTGCGGGCCAATAGGATCACACAGCTGGGGAACTACTTTGAGATCGAAAACGAGCTGAGCCTGAGCACCTTCGACGCCAGCTTCAATCTGCTGACAGAAATCACAGCCAGCTCGATACCCAACAGCGTGGAGGTGCTCTATCTGAACGACAATCAGATCAGCAAGATCCAGCCATACACGTTCTTCAAGAAGCCCAATCTCACCCGTGTCGATCTCGTGCGCAACAAGCTGACGACACTGGAGCCGAATGCACTGCGGCTTTCGCCAATCGCCGAGGACCACGAGATACCAGAGTTCTACATCGGACACAATGCGTATGAGTGCGATTGCAATCTGGATTGGCTGCAGAAGATCAATCGCGAGTCACGCACCCAGCCACAACTCATGGACCTCGACCAGATCTACTGCAAGCTGTCCTATGCGCGCGGCGCTACCCATGTCTCCCTCATTGAGGCCAAGTCGAACGACTTCCTATGTAAATACGACTCGCACTGCTTCGCTTTGTGCCACTGCTGCGATTTTCAGGCCTGCGACTGCAAGATGGAGTGCCCCGACCGCTGCTCCTGCTACCACGACCAGTCGTGGACATCAAACGTGGTCGACTGCAGTCGCGCTTCCTACGAGCAGGCTCTGCCCTCGCACATACCCATGGACGCCACGCAGCTATACCTTGACGGGAATAACTTCAAGGAGCTCCAAAGCCACGCCTTCATCGGCCGCAAGCGCCTGAAGGTTCTCCATCTCAACCACTCGCGGATCGAGATCCTTCACAATCGCACATTTTACGGTCTCCTGGAGCTGGAGGTGCTGCAGCTACAGAGCAACCAGATGAAGATGCTGAATGGCAACGAGTTCCAGGGCTTGGACAACCTTCAGGAGCTCTACTTGCAGCACAACGCGATAGCCACCATCGACACGCTCACATTTACGCATTTGTACCACCTGAAGATCCTGAGGCTGGACCACAATGCCATCGGCTCTTTCGCCGTGTGGAATTTCCTACCCAGCTACCTCAACGAGCTGCACCTGGCCGGCAATCACTGGAGTTGCAGTTGCGAGTTCATCGATAAGTTGCGGGATTACATAAGCCGACACGACTACGTTGTGGACCGTCCGAAGCTGCGCTGCGAGTCAGGCGGGAACAGCTCCCGGGAGATGGCCATTTATGCCAACACGGATTCCGCCCTGCCCGTTGTTCAGTGTAGTCAGATCCTGCCCCTGGGGCTGGACAACAGCTACAACGTTGCCGAGCAGGCGGGCAGCGAAGGTGGAGCCCTGGCCGGCAACATGACGTCCACGAAGATGATACTTAATCAGCCGCCCAAGCAGGACTACATCCCCATTCTGGTGGCCATTCTCACAGCCTTCATCTTCGTCATGATCTGCACTCTTCTGGTTTTCATCTTCCGCCAGGAGATGCGCGTCTGGTGCCACTCTCGGTTCGGCGTGCGTCTTTTCTACAACGGCCAGAAAGATGTGGACAAAAACGAGCGCGAGAAGCTCTTCGACGCCTTCATTTCTTACTCCTCTAAGGACGAGCTGTTCGTCAACGAGGAGCTAGCCCCGATGCTGGAAATGGGTGAACACCGTTACAAGCTCTGTTTGCACCAGCGGGACTTCCCCGTGGGCGGCTACCTGCCCGAAACCATCGTTCAGGCCATCGACAGCAGTCGGCGCACTATCATGGTCGTCAGTGAGAACTTTATCAAGTCTGAGTGGTGTCGCTTCGAGTTCAAGTCCGCCCATCAGTCAGTTCTGCGAGATCGCCGCCGTCGCCTGATTGTCATTGTACTTGGAGAGGTGCCCCAAAAAGAGCTCGATCCCGATCTGCGCCTGTATCTGAAGACAAACACCTATCTGCAGTGGGGCGACAAGCTCTTCTGGCAAAAGCTACGATTCGCTCTGCCTGACTTATCTTCCACCGCGCAGCGCTCCGTCGCCGGCCAGTCCTGCCACGTGCCCATCAACCATGCGGCTTACCATCATCACCACCATGTGCACCAGCAGGCTCTTCCCCTGCCCCATCCCGGCCATCATCATCAGCAGCAGCAACAGCAGCAATTTACGCTTCCGCCTCCCCCCCAGCAGACCGGAAGCTTTCGTCGTCAGTCCTCAATCCATCAGCAGCAACAGCACCAACAGCAGCAGGCAGCTTTGATGATGGGTGGAGTGCAGGTGGGTGTACCTTCCCCACAGATGATCCCCCTGGCGGGTGGAATCCAGCAGCAGAGTCTACCGCTGCCCCCAACACAGCCCACACCGGCTTCGCGTAATCTGCACATGTGAGTGGGTGAGAGATAGAAAGAGATGTACGAGTATAGAGAAACTTAAAGGTGTACGGAGAAAACCTCAAAAATAGCTGGAGGTGAAGCGAAAGAAAGATAGAGAGAAGAAGACAGAGAGAACTCAGAGCGAATCCCCCTATGTAGGGCCACAGAAATAATGAAAAATACTGATATATACTTCTTTTTAAATAAACAAATCCATTGTAAAAGTAGTAGATGTAAACAACACCCCCCACCACCCCACCCACCAACTTACAGACAGATCTCTACTAAAACTTGCAAAAATTTCCTGGAGTGGAGTTACACACAGGTCTGACTGAAATGAAATGGGAATTGCATTCAATATGCAAATTATAGCGTTTGGCCATAAAAGCCTAGTTACCGGCTGGAATAGAAAAGAAAGATAAAATTGAGTGTTGAGCAACAGCACCAACAACAACAATCGAAACATGCAACAGCTAAAGCAACAAAAGGCAACAGTAAAATACCAAGCGTCTCTGAGGCAGTCAGTCCCCAAGCCAATTCTTGTTCTCTGGCTGTTTTCTTACGGCCTGATATTTTCAGTTTCCTGGCTAGTAGCTAGATTCAGAAAATTGATGTTGCATGCAGCAAAAACTAGAACCACATCATCCAGTCAGTCAGCAGCAGCAAACAAAAGCAGCCACACAGCCCCACAGTTACACAGCTACGCAGCCAAATGGCCAATACCCAAAAGTATTTCTCTCCGACACTGTTTCTCCCTTAGCCTTCTCTTTTATTTTCTTTCGTCTCCTCCATTTGCTTAGTTTATCTTAACTGCCATAACAAGCTCAAAGTGTGTATAAACTATCTATGTGACTGTAGTTGCAGTGGTACGAGGGTCTGTACCTGTCCGTCTCAGAGCGTGGTTTTGAGAACACAGACAAGGAACAACATCGGAGAATTCATGTCTGGTCAAAAGAAATTTTAACAAAAGCAGGGCCAGGGTAGCCAGTTCTCTCAGACATCAGAGGACACGTGCACACAGACCAGGCCAAGACCGTCTAGAAACATCTGTTTTTCGTCTCGTAGGTTGCTCCGGCAGATTGGTTGAAATTGGGATTTTTTTTTGGGCCACAATTACATGTGCTTACCAATGGCAGGGAAAGAGTGCCAGAGATAGAGAGCGAAGGATAATTGTAACAAACTTCAGTAGGTGGGCAAAATATGTTGAGAAGCCTATTTTCTTAGAGCAGAGCTCTCCATTACACAATCTCTCCTCAATAGGTCTTTAGGTCACGCAATGTCGATTATAAATGAAAAAATAGTTTTTTCTGCATGCTAGTCAAAGATTTTTAAAGAAGAGGCTGAGCGCACTCTAACGTACTCGCAGTCACAAAGTTGAATCTGAGCAAGAGTTTGCCAGAGAAAAACCTCAATTTGCGACCTTGCTGGAAAAAGTTGTCCATTCTGCAAGCGATTAAAATCGACCTTGAATTGCTTGTTACGCCTCTTGCCTGTTCACTCTCTCTATATCCCCCTCCAACTATCTCTGATTTCACTTAAATTAAAATTTACATTCCAAATACCTAAAAATAAAAAGGCTTAAAACTAGCTTACACAGTATAAGCAACAACAACACTCTCTCTCGAGAAGGATTCACATTCGTCTTAGAGTTAAAAATCTAAAATTGTACATACTTAGATAAGTTGAATTTTTTCAACCTTAATTGTTGAATCATTGTGATATTTTCTTTTAGACCTAAGCTCTAATTTATATTATGCAAAGACTATTTTCCTAACAATCTACATGTATGGTACATATATGTAAATCTAAAGGAAACTAATCCTCATTAGATAGTCTAGGCCATAAGTCAATAACCGAAAACGAATACGAATCCGAATGCACATCTATCCCGCCTATAAATAAAAATACAGCCATATTATTTCTATTAAATTGAGAAAGTGTTGTACATACATATGAACAAAATTACAAGAAAAACGGACTGTTTTAAGAAAAAATTAAACATACAACTCAACAAAAACAAACATAAATCGACTGATTACATGTGTACTATATATAAAAATATGCATACATTTTAAGTACGATTTACTCGTTAATACTTTGGGGTTGTTAATATTTTAACTATCCAGGATCAGACCATTTTATGTATTTTATTTAGTAATTTTATGTTTTCTAGTTTATAGATAAAATATAAATAACAAAATCAAAACTGAAACAAATATATAAACGAAGCAAAAATTTATAGAAAATTCGATTCTTTTCATTCGCTCATCTCATCTTCTATTGCTTATTTCTTGCAGAGTATTTGTTATATTTTTCCGTCTGCTGCTGATAAGCCACAAACTGTCTTGCCTTGACATTTAATACAGTTTGGGAGTGGATTCCAATGCCAGCAATTACGAATGCGAGTGGGGGTTGGGGATGGGTTCTGCTTAGGCTCTTGTTTTGCTTATGTAAGAGCGATGGTGTTTTATTACGTACGGCGACAAAATTTGCAAGATAAGTGCCGAGCGTCTCCATTGCCATTCCATTGGTGGAAGCTAAAGAAGCGGGGATTGAAAGGGCAAACTTGTGCTATTGCTTGATTACAATTTTAGCTCATAACTTAATCGACGCAATGAATGCACTTATGTATACACCAAGAAATAAAGAACCTAGGATATACTTTTTTCGACATTTCCTGAAATTTAAAAGTCAACATTTTGTTAAAAATAACGCTCAAAAATCATCCTTTTTCATTTGAATGCCTTATATTTTCCACTCGTTAAATGAAAACAAGAAAGTGTTTGCGTCTAATTTCAAAAGGCTTTTCAAAATGGCAATATTTTTTACAACCAAATCTAAGATACTTAAGTTATTTACAAAATCTAACCGCTACCTCTGAAAAAAAACATTAAGAAAAAATACTAATTAAAAAAATTGTTTTAAAGAAAACGTTCTGCCATAGAAAAAAGCCTTAAATTATTCAACAAATTTAATGCCCAAATAAATGTATTTTGGTGCCAATACATTTTTAATTAAAGTATTTTATATCTCAAAAATATCTTTATTATATGATTAGTTCCTTGCCTGTTCAATGCAACTTGTGCAAGTTGGAAGACCCCTGAAATGTCTTGCAAATAGCCTAAAAAGTGTTCAGCCTAGTGTTGAACTCATTTTAAGAGCAAATAAACCCTCTACCTCTTCGTGTGCCACTACTACAAAGACTTTATATTTTGCTATCCTTAGATGCGACAATATCTTCAAGTGCTTACTTTTGTGCATATGGCAATCAGTATCCTTTGCGAGTATTTATGATGTATTCTGGGTACTCTGGTGAATAAGATCCTACACACAAAAGAAAGCGTTTCCGACCCAAAGAATATGTATAAGTCTATCCATGTCTAGCAATGTCTATCTGTCTGTCTGCCCGTCCGTTTCAAAATATCCACCCGCCCCTTTCCGCCTCCGCAAAGAGCGACAATATGCTGTATCCACATGTTTTAAGATAAAAGAAAACTAAAAATGCCATTTCGTGGGGAAAGCCCATATCTTTCAGATCACCCAATTGGGAACACATTGGATAATTTTTATAGCCAAAATGAAAATATGTATTTTGCAGTGGCTACCACCACCCCGGCCAGCTTCTTATACCCGGTACTCGAAGAGTAAGTAGGGTATATTTTATTTTTGCGCAAAGTGGATGTATGTAACGCAGAGAAGGAAACGTTTCCGACCCCACAAAGATCAGCATCAATAGCCGAGTCGATATGACCATGTCTGTCTGTCCGTCCGTCTTGTTGAGCGCCTGGATCTCAGAGACTATAAAAGCTAGAGCCACCACATTTTGCATCCAGACTGCTTCTGCAGCAGAGTGTGACTTAGAGAATGTGAAAAAAATAAATATAAGATGCGGGACGGGGTGGGTTTAGCGGTGGGAACGGCAGGGGCAGAGGCCGCACACTGGGTGAATGAAAAAAATGTGCAAAAAACAAATATAAGCTGCGGGACGGGGTGGATTTAGGTCTGTTGTTGGTCCAGACCTCCTGCAGCGCTGCATAAATGAACTCATAAGCTTCTGCAAAAATTTAAAATTATTCGAAAAGGGGAAAAAACGGGCAAAAAGCATTAACACCACTTGATTCTATAATATTTGGTTAATAACATGTAATTTAAACCTCTGTGCAGTAGTGTGCTGTGCAAAAGTAATATTCCACAATTCCAAAACATTGGACAAATAAATATCTCGACATGTTTTCTCCATATTTTTTTTTGTATATAAACTTTGTAATCGAGCTACAATTACAGCTGCAAGTTGCTCAATTTTCCTCACTTTTTCACAAGTCAAAGCTTCTCAAAATCAGCCGACTTTGAAAGCGGACAAACCAGTTTTGTTTTATCTTGATATATGGAATCAGAAAACTTAAGTTAAATATTTTACCAAAAAAAATTACATAAATGCCAAAAATTCGGGCTTTTTACTTTGGTTAAATTAGTCAATTGTACAATCAATCATTAGCGAGCCAACGAGCTATCCAGCTGCCTTTGAGGTGAAATGACCTGGGAGGAGAGAATTGTATGTTGTGCTGAGCTTATCCATAGGAGAAGTTCAAGTTCAGGCTCAACTTTTTTCGATACTTTATTTTTTTTTAATTTTTTGCGGGGAGGGAAAACTTTGCGGAAAAAGAAAGAAACATGTCAAATATTAAAAGTTTTCTTTACTTTTACTTTCTCTTGGTACCCAGCAGGCCCTACTCAGGCACTTCACGTCTTTCCCCTTTCTTTATTTGATCAATTTTGCCTATGGAATTTCTTATAAAGTAACAGAAGAGTTAAGGGGATGGAAAGGAGCTGAATGACGGTGCAGACTTTGGCAATCTACGAGGTAAACTTTCAATTGAATTTGTTTACACTTTTAGATGGTTACATGTTTTTAAAAAGGAGATTGACTCAATAAAGAATTCCCAATACTTTAGAGTATGCGTGCCTATACCTATACTACTGGTATACAAATCGGCACCGCTTATATTAGAATAGCAGGTCTGTAAGTGTTCCCCTGTTAATGATAAATGATCACCATATGAACGATTGATTATAACAAAGAGTGTCAAGAACATCGTCTCCCGAATCAGAGTTCCTGTTTTGTTTTCTTTTTCTGCTCCATTGCGGTTAGGCAAAGTTAAAAGGCCTTCTTTTGCAGGGTGGGGTATTTTTGGAAGAGCTTCTCTGTTGCCAATCGTTTAGCAAAACGCAGAAATATTTTGGGTTACAAATCAGATTAGAGTCGAAAAAGATATTTTAGTTATAGATATTCCTACCACGGATTGTAAGCTGGCAGAAGTTTTGCTTTCAAAAGTCTGGTTAAGGTAATTATGATTTAAGTTCAACATTTTTTCAGTTTATTCACTATTTATTAACCAGGTCGAACCAATCATTTGAGTTATTATTTGAAATGTTCTCCGACCGCAGCTTAAACATTTTATTCGCCCTCTGTTGCACTATATCTTAGCTTCTGTACTTTCAAATAGAGCTTGGTGTAATGTCTGAACCATTAGTATGAACTATTTACCATCCATCACAGGGACACTCGGAAAGAAGTGGAGGATACCTTGAAAAAATAAAAATCAATCAAATAATTATAAGGCAGCTACAGAAACGGAATATACGGCACAAAAATATTGTATATTTTTCATGTGCATCTTGCCAGGCCGTCAATTAGGTAGCCTCCACCATTGCATCCACCAATTGCCTCATTCGACTCCAACGAATCGAGAGTCATAGTCAATCAAGAGTCACAAAGTAGGATGGCATCCAATAGTCTGGCCTGGTCCCTCTCTGACTCTATATAAATAAATAGGCGGACATTGGAAGTCGACTACAGCTCTTTGTAATAAAAGCAAAATTTGTCTTCATTTCAATTTTTTCGTAATTTACCAGGCATACATTTCTCGCCCGGCTACCCCATGGAGAGTGGAACACTAGGAGTGGTGGTGCAGAATGGGGTAGCCAAGCCATATACAGAGAGCAACGATCCGATGCGATCCAAAACAAATTAATCGACAGTAGACACATTAAATTGACTGCAAATTATTGCACATTGGCAAAACAACCAGGTAGGATCAACTCTGTAAAAGATAATTTGGGATGGACGAGTGTTTACCGTTTGTTGCGGCTGTGAGATTGAAATGGGAATACGCATATATAGATGGTGTATTATCAACCAATTTGTATACATACATATTAACTATGGCCAGTTAGACTATAGTCTAACTAACTAACTAACACAAATGGCTAATGGTGTCTATTTTGAAAGGCAAAATCTTTTATCTGTCGATATAGTCTCCTCACGAGGGCTGGGTAAAAACATTCTTAGATACATACATCTGTGTCTTATAAAGAGTATCTAGTATTATTCGTAGATAGGAGTATCATGCAATCTGTGGAAAGGCAAATCGGCTTAGGTTTATTATTAACGACTATCCTCGTCAATAATAACCGTAACCAACACGCGCCTTTGAAGATGAAGGGCCTACTGTATGTTCATACATACATATATATATAAATGTATTTATTATAAGTACATATATACGAAGGGGAGACGACATTGTAAAATTACTGATCCATCAGAATGGGCACGGCCATGGTCTCGTCCGGACAGGTCTCGTATTAGGATCGTTGATAGTTTTCATTTAAAAAAATGACGGACCCTGGACTGTTGACGCACGCGTTGTGGGAATATTTGACACTCTGAATAAATAATAATGATTTAGTACTTCCCCCTAACGATGTTCCAGCATCACTTTTGGGGACTCTGACTCAGGCTGCCTTGGACAAGGTGCCTTGCATAAAAGCAAATTTGTATGAGTTTATCTTATCGCGATCACGTTGCATCTGCGAATGGTTCGGAGAGCGGTGAATGAGTTATCTTGCAGACACGTAAGCTTCACGTATTTTCATGCACGATTTAAGCCTTAATTTCTACCCAAGAAACTGTACAAGGGAGAGAACTTCCACAGATTCGAGTATCTGCTGCTCCTAATTAATGGTTTTGCATTGGCTGCTTATCGCGCCGGACGCATCAGGTTCGTATTCGTCCTGGTTCCCGAGCAGGGGATTGGGGCAGATGGGTTTCAGCTGAACACCATCAGCAGCATCAGCATCTCTTGTCTGAGCTTTGATTTGCAAAGTGTGTGGTAGGGAACTACCTTGGCGGCACCTGATCAAGGAAAAGAGATCCGATCCGACTTGGACTTCAGCTTTTAGTCAGCGTAAAATATTTATTAATTTTTCGCAGTTTTTTCCTGTAATCTGACTACATATTTTCATTTTCGTCTCCAGTATACTAGTTTCCAGTTTACGTTATTGATAATTTTGAAACGAGCAATGTCTGGAGAGGGTCGATTTAGGCCGACGGTGTTTGCAGTTGGTTGTCATGCCAAAATGTCTGACTTTGCCTCCAGCCTTCTCTGATAAGGGGTGTTTGGGGTGTTGTGAGTCCAGCGATATCCATCGAATGGTAGTAAAGAGAAAGCACGCACATAGGGCAGAGAAGGAACTTTTCAGACTCGTCGGTTTAGCGGTGGATTGGCTATATGGAATTTGAGATCGTGAGCCTACATTTGCCAGACATACCCGGTACTCGAAGAGTAAATAGGGTATATTGTATTTGTGCTCGAAAGTGGATGTATGTAACGCAGAGAAGGAAACGTTTTCGACCCCACAAAGTATATTTGTATATGATTGGTCAGCAATCATTGATATAGCCATGTCTGTCCGTCCGTCCTTCCGTCGTGATGAGCGCATGGATATCAGAGACTTTAAAAGGCCAAAATATTTTGCAGCCAGATGACTGGGATATCACTGTGTTATAAGTGTATTTTAAGATTTCGCCCTGTCCCTTCCGAGTACCGGGTATAAATATACCCCACTGCCACATTTTTAAAGATAAGATAATAGTAAAAACGCAATTCCGTAGAGAATATCTATCAGATCACCGAATAAGGATTTCATTGGATCATTATTATAGCCAAAATGACAAAATTCACTTGCAGTGACTAGCCCCCACCCCTTCCTGCAGCTTCGTTTATTTTTTGCACATTCTCTCATTCCATACTGTGCTAACAGTACGTGTTGGCGTGAGAAGTGATATAGATGTAGGTGTAGATAACAGACGTAGAAAAAATGTAAAATGTATAATGTAGAAGTTAAATACATATGTATGTATATATGTAGGACATATTACTTAGATACATATAGATGAATGTAATGTACATAAGCACAGACAGAGTACCGGGTGTAAAAGTTGTGACGCGTATGAAGCGTCTCAAAAACGTTCCTACTCTTTTTTTTTTAGTTGAATTTGGTTTTTATTTTGTGTTTTCGTATTTCTTTGGATTATAATTAGAGTGGTATCTACTAACATGGTAATTTGTGCTTAAGCTGGATCAGTTTTTTAGTTTAATAGTCGTTCACGAAATTATATAACCTTTCACCAGCGATTTTATTTCTCACGTCCATCACCTTCTGGGCATTATTGGTTGACTCATTTATCTCCAACAATTGATTGGCTTTCGATTTTGACCATAAAACCGAATTCATTTACCCAAAATGTTGACACCAAAATGCAGTTAACAGCTTTAAAATTTAACTGGAATTTACGTAAAAGTCTGCCTGCCTCTCTCTTCCTTTTAATTTTGTGTCGCGTTTGTTTTTTGTTTTGTTAGGCCCGAGGAATGCACAGCAACTTGGCCCGTTGTCCAGTTTAGTGTTCGCATTCGGCACAATCAAGCACCGCGATCAGCGATTACTGATCAGCGTTCGTTCTCAGATGAGGCATCCTCTTTCCATCTGAAGGTTTGTTTCTTTATTTTTTGCGTTAACGTTTTAATTGATCGCTTTCAGTTATAAACAAGTTGGCTTTTGATTTATGAGCGCGTGCGTGCAGCGACTCTTTCTTTCGGTGATCATCATCCGTGCAGTCAGATGATCATGATTGGTTCGGTCCGGATTGGTTTGGTTTGGCTTCGTATGAGTTTATGTAAATGAAAAACGCGCTATTTCAATAGCAGTTGATGATTTTGTGCCGTGGCGACAATGTCTCTATTTCTCTAATTTCGTATTGGAGTAAGCTCCGCCATCCCTCATCGACTTATTTGTGTAACGGTCACGAGCATTTTGGGTTTGGTTATGGCTTTACCCGCCTTTGTCTGTGGTTAAACTTAAAAATTGTGTGTTAGAACTTCCCGCATCGTTTAAACCCATCCGATGCTGTTTCGATGGGCCTCACTGACAAGCAAATAAATCACCGAAACAGCCCCAGTCTCAGTCTCAGTCTGTCTCGGGATAGGTTTTGAATAACCATCTACATCCACGGGGAAGTCTTTCCATTTCTTTCCAAAGAAGAGGCGACAAATGTATTTGTTTTATCAGCTATTGTTGTTACCAAAAGGTTTATTTTCGGGTTTTGTCGATGTGAACTTCACTTTCTTCTTCACACGATCCGATGTGAAAAATGTTTGTTGAAAATGAACAAGCATAAAACTAAAAAAGTCTTGAGAGATTTCACTTTATTTAATGATTGGGAGTGGGGACTTTTTTGTTTGAGGCTTTTTGCGGTGCCAGAGTGATGTCAGCTCTGCAATAAATCAACGCATATTCCCAGTGACTCAGCTTTCGAGTCAGATTCGAAGTCCAAATGAGATCCGTTCGTTAGTAACTGAGTAGAGATCGCCCCCGTTCGTTTGCGTTTCGTTTCGTCTTGTTTCGACTTGATTCGATTCAATTCAATTCGCATCGATTTGTTTAGAGAAAAACCAAAACCTGCCTGGGTACTTGGGAGTTGGACTCGGGAGCTTGACTGGCCATCCGCTGTCCGTTACGTTACTCATGGCTGGCTAAGTGGGTCGTGACTTTTCAAAATGCAAACGTGTCGCATCTCTACCATCGAGCTGAGCATTGCTTAGTTGGGTTACTTACGGGTAGTCCCCAGACCGTCGCCAGTACTCAGTACCCCCCCACTCACTTCTTCTCGAACTGTCTTGGGATGAAAATAGAAAAAACTCAGTCACAAAAATCGGAGCCCAAATCCAGGCCCAAAGCGCACACGTACGGAGTACGTAATGAAATTCTTACCTCAAATAGCACTTAACTCCAGTTTAAAACGAGCCAAAAGTGAATGGTACTGACCCCAAACCGTTGCACGTTTGTCTTAACACTTTGTTGTTTGGTTTGTTTGTTTTTCGGACTTTTATATCTGTTTTGTTATGTTGCGGGCTCTCTTCTATTTTTTTGAGGCCCAAATAGAAAAGTTTGGTTCGCAGCAAATCCGGTATATTAGGGGGAGCCTAGAAAAATTTGTTTAATTGAATTGAATGTACCAGCGGACAAGGCAAATGTTTCCCCTTCCCCTGACTGAAAGAGCAATTTGAATTAGATTGTTTTAACTGGGGGGACGGGACCCAACATGCGAGCTCATTTAAAGTGGAACCCATGAAGGAAGACGAGAAACGGACTCGTGCCTGATCACATCACCGATTACCGATCCTTGATCACGGTCATGTTCAAGATCATGAGTTGGCTGTGCCTGATCATGGCATTGGTCTTTTCAACTGCGGATCACCAGTTGGTTTCTTGTACTATACGATTTTTCAGCATGACAATTAAATGCTTTATTGAATGGCACACCAACTGTTTTACTGTTAACTGTTCACTGTTCATCGACATTCATCAATATAGGTCACTATAGATATTGGTCGAGGATCATTTTAGAAAGCAAATTATAGTTGATCTTTAAGTCATGAACTTTAGAAAGCTGACAGAAAAATAAATAGTGTCCCATGAGCAGACGATCAAGTAGGCCCAAACGGATTGAAGATGGGGTTTCAGTTGTTTCACAACGCTTTCAAAATAAGCATCCGTATAAAAATACATATTTGGTATGCAAGTTTAAATGATAATTATTAAATGATCTCTTGTTTTCCTCATACTAATATAGCAGTATTATGATAATAGAGCATAAAATGTTGATTCGAGCGAAAGCAGATCGAAGTTGTAGGTTGATCAGTAATTATGTAAATCCAAATGCTAGTTCAATAGCACACGTATCTAGAGAGAGAGTGAGAGAAAGAGAAAGAGAGAGATAGAGAGATACCAAACAGACCAGGTGGAACACATGATACCGAAATAAAATGAAAATGATTTATAATTGATGAAGTTTATGACAAATATGATGATGGTCTAGACTCTGGAGCAATAGCTGGTTGCCTTTGGTAAAGTCTGGTCAAGTCCAAGAGTACGACGCACAATTTTGAATGAAAAACGAAAACAATGCCATTTACAAGACACTTAACGAGATGTCGAGTGAAAGCCAAAACGCTTTCGGTTGTCACTCTTTTCGATGGAGGAATGGAGCTGCTATCTATAGATGGAGTCGTGGACTGGCACCTGAGCTGGGATCTGCTCTTTATATGATATGATGCTGATGACGAAGATGATGACGCCGCATGTTTAGGGATGGAGTGGCGTGGAGGCGACTGGATTGGAGTGACGGCAGCTCTGGCACAGCCACAACGCACACATTGCGGTGGAGTGGACAAACTGACGTGGCTTCTTTTGGCATACAAGTGTACTTCACTTGAGTTTCAAGTCCAATCTAAAGAAGCACAAGTGAGCGTAGAATTTCTCCCCTTTGCCACTCTTGACGCTTTTTCGCTTTGGATTGGATATGGATCTTTTCTTTTTTACTTATTTCTAATGACAGGAAAACAAACAGACCTGCAGATCTGTAGACAGCAGCTACTGCTGCTTACTCCCCACATACATACTTTCTCATTAATTTGTTGTCAGCGCTGGCAGAAAGTGTACAACAAATCGAGAAACAGAGGATCAGAAAGTGACGGAGGGGCAGTGAAAGATTTATGGTCATCCATTCACCAATTTTTCAAAAACGTTTTAGGTCGAGTGGAGAGGGGAGTATGCATATATATACAATATATATGTGCGAGTAGGAGGAGCAGTTGCAGGAGCAGGAGTCTTTGGCCTATTCGAGAACTAGGACAAAGCTGTTTTTGGTCACATGACTCAAATTATAAATGCAATTGCATTTTTCAGAATAAAAAGAAATTTAAATGAGCAAACACGCAGACATATGAATGTATATATGTATGTACATACGTACACACTGTCGCAGGAAAACAGGTTAAATGGTCAACTAGGCAGTGAACAAACGAGACCGAAGTAGACTCCAAGTCAGGTATGGAATGGTATGGTATGGGTATGACATGGAGTTTGGTATATTCCTCTCTCTTTGATCTCGGGGAAGACTCAGACGAATGCGCATTGACCGCCCGCTGCGCGTACATATTCTGAGAACTTTCCACTTCAATTAATAACTAATTTGATGTGTGCCGCTCGGTATGCTCACGCAGTGCGTTTTATAGATTTGGACAGCGATCAGAATTTGGAGCACCAGCAGCTACAGCTCCAGGAGGAAGGATCTTTTTGGAGCCTCTTAGATGTTTTTTCGCTCGTTCGATTTGTGTTTGCCTGAAGTTTCGATTCCAAATTGATTAAGAAGGATGTAGGCGATATGTGACAGTGAATATAGTTATGTATCTGTGTGTGCATGAGTATGCATGTTTTTGTGTATGATTGCGAAAGAGGGAAAGACGGGAGGCGTGAGAAAGTATTAGCATCAGGGATTATCCATAGATATAAGTGCTGGTTTCTTGGGAATAGGACAGGTACAACACAAAAACGGGACATCCATTCAACAATTTCGTTCGATTTATGGTTGACTTTGAAGCTGTCACTGTAAAGGATTTAAGCCCCACGTATCCGGATAAATTTCGCCAAGCGGATGTAAAAAATCCCAATTGATCACCAAAATGGTGATCTGATAGATATGGCCATTCCCTACGGAATGGCGTTTTTAGTTTTCTTTTATCTTCAAAACTGTAGATTTGGGAGGTTTTGAAATACACTGGTTTTAGTGTGAGCATATAGCAGTCTGGATGAGAACTAGCCGACAAACAAGACGGACAGATGGACAGACGGACAGGCAGACATGGCTTTATCGACTCGTCTTCATACATTAGACATTAAAACAAAAAAATGTGGCCAAATATAAAATAGTTCGCCACATTAACGACCCGGGAGAAATACAGCGAACAGAACAGAACTCGAAGTCTGATCAATTTGGCATTTAATAATTATGGCTCATTGTATTCGCTTGAATAGATGGACTCGGATGTGGATATGAATGCGAATGCATTTGGCCCGCGGTTTCTGTTTCTGGATGTGATGGCGGTGTGTTGGAGGTGCTGTAGGAACTTATTGCACCGTCTGCCGCGCCGGGGAAAATAAATCAAGGTCTAAATACCCAAAGCTGAAGTTTAGGCCCCCATCCGAAAAATGCCTTTGGGTTCGATTTTCTGTTTTTTTTGCACTGCAACACTTCAACAATAAATAACCAAGTCATAATTTTCACCACGGTTCCCGTTGCTGTTACTGATGTTGTTGAGTCACTTCCTGGTTTTTCAACCCACTGAAAGGGGCAGGCGGCTGGGAGAGAGTACTGGCGCATTAACGAGCATATTACCTACTATCTCGGCAGACCAGAGAAATATGCAAAACTGTTGAACGTTCCTAGCTGGAGTTGGAGCTGGAACTGTACGTAGCCAGACTCGAGGGCAGAGCTGCAAATCATTAGTATCTCTTCGAAAGCAAACCACCACGAACATATTTTGCACTTGACCTGATTTCCCCCGCACTCTCAGAATTGCTCAGATGCAGCTAAGGCATCGGCTCAGGCTGAATCCTATATGTTGGTAGACGTAGATGGTTAGGTGGATTGGAGCTGGAGAGCTGGAATCTTGCGGTTGCGGGACAACATCATTTTTCGATCACGTTTTAAGTTTCTTGCGCCTTCGTCGTAGTCTGAGTCTGAGTCTCAGTCTCAGTCGTCGCCGTCGTCATTATTTCCTAGGCAAGTTCAATGATTTAAAACCAACAACAAAAAATATCGTACATGTGCTGCATATTGAACGTAGATCTAAGACGAGACCAGGGCTCCTCCCTCATGATTCCCGTCCTACTGTTGCAGTCACTCAATCCGTTAGACGTTGGAGGCCACGTAGCTGTGACTGCGGAGATTGCTGACTATGGAATGCACAGAGAGAAACAGAAATCTCAAAACGGCTTTGACTTTGAATAGTACCCAGATTACTGCTTTTATATTTTCCCTGCAAGGGAATCCATTCAGAGCCTGAAGGATTGATTCTATATAAATATGTACACACGCACACGCATGCATCTATGTTTGTACTTCTACTTTCCAAGTATCCATATATCGAGAATTTAACTAATTTTAATTATAGTCCAATAAAAAATGCAGTTCCCGAAATCTATAAGGAAAAGTAGGTTTGGTTCCTTAAAAAATTTTGTCGAGTAGTGTTATGTGAACAGTAAAATCTAAATGTTTACAGACCAGATATAATATATATTTTCCCTGGATGAAAATTTTCTTCCTGTCTAATAATGATATTTTTGTAAGGCTAAGCCACAGTTCAAGCGCTTCATACACTTCACCAGGCACCCCCGAAGCCAGCCTCCTTCGACTCCTCTGCCAGTCCTCTTCCACATCTTTGTTGGAGCACGGACTAAGCTGCATTATCACCCCTCTCTATTGCATTATTGGCAGCTTCTTCCTCCTTTTTTGCTTCCCCCTTTCTGTCGATCTGTAGGTTTAGGGCAAAAACAAGACAGCGCAAGTCCCAATGCCGGTCTTTTGGGGTCCGTCCCGGCTATCGATCATAACTACATACTTTGGCCGCTAAGCATGCAGAAAAACATATGTATGCCCGACAGATGCGATGCGCACACTTACTACGATTCGTTGCGCTGCTCACAGTAAGGTGTCCACTTAAGCAAGAAATAAAAGATACAATAGAAAACAGAAGAATAACGAGAAAAAATCAACAAAAAGCTATACGACCTCGTGAGAGACTGGCATACACGTACATACGGATACTGGCATCAGACTATAAATTGCAAGTTAACCAAAAAAAAAGACGTGGAAAATAAAACAGAGGGAAGTCTCAAAAAAGCTGAAGTTGAGTGTATTGCGAAATCGAGGGTATTGAAGTTTTTACTGAGGGATGCCTTGAGAATAGGCAATTATTCTTCTTCCACTGCTTACATTTCATTGCGTGGTGTGAATGTTATGGAAATTTTTTAGTTCTGTATAAAAAATACAAAAATTGTACGAATCTCTTCTGAGAGGTCTTAAACCGGAAGACGATTTTTACATCACAGCAACGGAAGATCTTCATTCCAGCCATCTTCCTTTTCGTAGTTGCCTTCGCCTTGCACTTGGTCGCGTGTGACAGCTTTATTGGCTTCCGATTCCAGAAAGCTACTTAGTTGAAAGAATGCTGGGAAAACGATTTTCCGCAACAAAAGGAAAACGAGAAGGGACGTGTGAGACTCGTTGAACGCGTCACAACTCGTATACCTGGTGTATCTATCTTAGTGGTTCTTTTTCGAATTTTACATTTTACATTTTTTGTACACCTGGCATTATCCCCCCCTGACGCACACAGCATTAGTCTGAGTATGAGAGCGAGAAAGAATGAGCAACAACAAGCAAGCTAAGCAAAGCTGCTGGACAGGTTGAGGGTTGCCACTGAAAATTAGTTTCTTCATTTTGGCTATTATAAGGATCCAATCTAATCCCAATTCGGTAAACTTCCTTTTGTGCATTACATAAATCCACTTTCGAGCACTAATACAACACACCCTATTCACTCATCAAGTACCAGGTAAAAAAACCGTTCGAGATTGAGAGAGGTGGAACAGGTATCCATCCGCCTAATGCATTTTTCATTTCAATAATTTTGATTTAAGTTTTCATTCCGCTGATTACAATTGGTTTAGCCAGCTGCTCATTGATTGAGCTATTGGAGGGATGAACTCTGTCTCGATGAGCGCCTTGGCTCTTGAGCTGAATTTTATGATGATGAATATGAGTGGAGTGGTGTGGTTGACACAAGTCCTTTAGTTCACGACTACTCAAGTACTTGGCAAACGCATGCATTTATTGAATTGTTATTTATTTTGCATACAAGCATGTGTATAAGGGGGTCAGATGCAAGGGATAGTCCGACTTCAACAGGGTCTACACTGATGGAAACTTTTAATTTGAACTTGCTATGCCAATGACTTATGTAAATCTTTTCTGTATAAGTGATCGCGCTGAACAAAAAACACTTTCTCATCCGATTTAATTACAAGTAAAGGCCCTTGTGGTGGGTATACAGTAAAATTGCATTTCTGACAGAGTTCTTATGAGCTGATGCCCTCGAACCTCTGCTAATTTGGCAAATTTCGTCAATGAACTTTCGGTGACCTCCGATCGCAGTATTCACGAAAGGCTATTCTACGAAAGCCGAGAGAATGTGTCTGGTAGCGGCTGCTGCTGAAAATCGCTCAAGGCTATTAAATCAATTTACACCATACCTCAAATCGAACCTTTTTCAACCAGCCGTCCCTCCGTCTGTCTACTGTCTGGGATTACTCTGCCTGTCGCCTTCGATCGTTAAGCTACCCTCTTCCCTACTCCTCCTCCACCTCCTCATCAGTTTGCTTCCAGACTGCCTGCCTCACCAGTGCTCATCTTTGGTTATGCTGGCGACGGCAGCAACTTAATCGACATCGTTTGCACATTGTCAATTGTTTTCAGCCACTCTGCATGTCCGCGAACCGTCACCCAGGGCCAACAGCCAAAAACAATGGGTCCAGGTCCAAGCCCAGGCACCAGACACCAGGCCCAGCAGTCACAGCTTCAGCTTTAGCTTCGGCCCGAAAAGCCAAGGAAAGGCATTTTTCTCATCACATTGAGTTGAGCCTGTCTCTGGACTCTCGACTTCCTGTCAAAGTTCAACAAACCGTCCCAGCGAAGCAAACAGAAAAAAAGGCACTGTAATGGCAGTTTCCATATGTGTAAGGAAAAAGGCGAGCAGCAGCCCATGGATCAGTCTCTGCATCAGTACCAGCACCATCACCAGCATCCATAGCAGCAACGGAGTCGGACTGGCAGTATCAGTGGAAGCCTTTGGGTATGCCTACGTTTCGTTAATATTTTTTGCAAATTTTCATAGCCTTCACTTGGCCAGCTCCTGCCTACTCTCCGAGGGAGAGGCCAGAATGGCGAGTGGCATGCAACACTACCAAAAACGTACATACAACGATCGTGTTGAACTAAAAAAAAAACCACAGAAGATCTGCATGTGTCGCCTCCGTCCATTGCATGTGTACGCAGCCTAAACCAGTTTGCAGCTACCCAGCTCTCATTCAAAAGCCACAGTGAAGATTGACACAGAAAAAATTATATGATAGAGAGGGGGAATATGATGCGAATGGAGCAGGGAAGACTCTTATGGGAGTTTACGAGGCGATGTCTTTAATGTTTTCTTATAAAATAGTCTCTTGAATTTTCAAAATTTTTGCATCGTTAAGCCATCAATGAAATCAAACTAGATATCATGTTGTTAATGTGTGTTCAGTCTGCTTGTAGGTAGCTCATCTGATGGAGTTCGCACTGTAGACAACTTGGTGAACGGTTGATCGCTTTTGCTGCTCAAACGGCTGATGTGTGTGCGAGTTTCTCCATGTGCATGGAGTCTCTTGTTATTGTTGCTGCTTTGATACTTCGCTGATCTGTTGCTGTTGTGATCGATTGCTGTTTAAGCATGCAAATGTGTAAAGACGCCTCCGCCACCAACCAGCCGAAGAAGAAACCGGCTAACTCGTTTGGCCGAGGTCTGAGTCTGGGTCTCGCTCTGTTCTGCTTTGGGGTCGTGTATAGAATCGGAGAGCAGAAATTCGAAACAGAAACGTCTCCAGCTGCAGCGACAAAATGCTAAATATATTTTCAGTTTTCTATTTGACGATTAACTGGCATTGATTCTTTTACAGTTTTTTCTGGTATACACTTGCACTCTGATTTCTGATTTAATTTCCCTTAATTAGAAAACGAAACGAGTAGAACGTGTAAGACGCTTCGTACGCGTCACAACTTTTATACCCGGTACTCAGTCAGGATATCTGTACATTCTTGTTTGTTTTTTATACGCGGTACTCGAAGAGTAAATATTGTATATTGTATATATTGTATATTGTATTTGTGTACAAAAGTGGATGTACGTAACGCACAGATGGAAACCTTTTCGACCCCATAAAGTATATATATTCTTGATCCGTCTGTCCGTCTTGTTTGTCGACTAGTTCTCAGAGTCCTACATCTGCACCTTAGCGGTTATTTGTCAAATTTTACATTTTTTCTTCATCTGTCATCTACGTCAACAACGCTCGCCACCCTCCCCTAGAGCCACGCACTGAAGAGTCAAGGCAGAGACGCGGCAGAGGCAGAGACGTGTCAGAGGCAGCGACGCGGCACTGCGTGAAGCAGAGTGTGAATGAGAGAATGTGCAAAAAACAAATATAAGCTGCGGGACGGGGTGGGCTTAGCCACTGCAAATTAATTTTTTCATTGTGGCCATAATAATGATCCAATCGGATCCCAATTTGGTGATCTGATAGATATGGTCATTCCCTACGAAATGGCGGGGGCGCAAGGGGGCGGGGCTAATTTTTGAAATACACTGGTTTCAGTGTGAGCAGGATGCAAAATTTGCTGGCTTTAGCTCGTATAGTCTCTGAGAACTAGCCGACAAACAAGACGGACAGACGGACAGACAGACATGGCTCTATCGACTCGTCTATTGATGCTGATCAAGAATATATATGCTTTATGGGTTCGGAAACGTTTCCTTCTGTGCGTTACATACAACCGCTATTCGTACAAATACAATATATCCTATTTACTCTTCGAGTACCGGCTATTATTAGTCCCGCCCCCTTCCGACACCACAAAGGGAGAAAATCTGCTATATCCACAATTAAAAAAAGAGACATCTAAAAACGCAATTCCGTAAGGAATGATTATATATCAGATCATTGGAATCATTGAGTACCGGGTATAAAACTTGTGACGCGTAAGAAGCAAACGTCACACGTCCCTCCTCTTTTTTTCTTTTTAATGTTACCGTTTACATTTTTGTACGTCTGTTATCTACACCTTTGTACATACATCTATATCACTTCTCTTCTCACGCCAAAACGCTTCTGTTGGAGGCTAAGAAAATTTGCAAGAATGTGCAATAATAAAGAATGTGCGGAAAAATAAGCTTAGCTGCTGGAAGGGGTGGGGGGAAGACACCACAAACTAATTTCTCCATTCTGGCTATAATGGTGATCCAATCAAATCCAGCACAATTCGGTGATCTGATAGACATGGCTGTTTCATACGGAGTGGCATTTTTAGTTCACGGAGAAATTTTGAAATTCACTTGTACTCTGCGTGGTATAAACACAGTGTCATGTGTATTGTGCATTACCATGAGCGGAGTCGATATAACCATTTCCGTCCGTTAAGTCATATGTTGAACTTCGAGGGAACATTTATGTATGGATTCCTTTCGAAATGCTGAAGCAAGTCTCCTTGCTTTGGTGTGCATTGGACCGGCCTTACTTCGCTGTTGGGATCGTGAGATGCTGGCTGTTGATTTTTAATGAATTTATTACGATTTTTTCTTGTGGAAAAAATTGGCAATGCCCACAGAAACCATTGAAGGGAAACCGACCTCTACGGAGTTGGCGGGAAAGGCGAAAAGTTGAAAAGTTACCTGACACGACGGCATGCAGCGTAGGCGAAAAAATAACGAAATGCCTGATCTATGATTAGTGTCAAGTCAAAACCATAGAGTCCTGGTCGGGTCAACCGCAGTTCCTTGGCCATTGATATATGTACGTATGTTTCAATGTGCGGCCTGACCGCGACCACACAATTTCTGAAATTTTGTCTCGGCATCGATCTTCTTCCAGGTCCTCATCCTACCTGAGGCTAAGGACAACACAAATTTCCAAGCAATTGGCCGTGTCTAACAATTGCCGACGCCAGAAAACGTTTTAGACCCTTTGGGGAAAATGACAACAGAGGGGCTCCTGCCAAGCGTCTCGAAATGGGTTCTGTTCACAGCATGGCAGCAGATGTTGTCCTTTTTTCTCTGCTTTCTGCTTTCGGACTGGGTGAACGTGACCTGACAGCTGTATCTTTGTGCCGACGAAGCGGCAATTTTATGGGCCTGCACTTTCCTCTTTTCCCTCAAAGAAGATAACGTTTGTTTACCCAAAACCCACACAAAGTGCGTAGAAAATTGAAAAATTGTCTGTACTTTTCTTGGACCCCTTGTTTTTGTTTGAACGTATTTGTGATTTATTTTGATCGATCGTTCCTACTACTTAAAAATACTTTATTCTGTTTCTCGTTACTTACTTAGAGAGTCTTCATTTAGGTCACCTCACATACCTCACAAATAGTTCCTGAAAATTGCACATGTCCGCACAAAAAATCATTGCAATGCTGTTTTCTAAGGACACGATTGAGTTAAGCGTCTTTGTTCAATATTACCTTGAACCTCTCTGGCTCAGAATGAATTCCCATGGGCGAAATCCAGGCGGGCCATCGTCATTTGATATGGTAAATGGCCCAATCTCTCAGTGAGATTCAAATTGGAATACATTTGTTGTGAGAAAACGAGGAGGATCGTTGTAAAACGTTGCCAAAGCAGAGTCACTTATTCTGTAACCCCCGTAATCGGTAAATATAATGAGCCAACCTGTCCCTAATTCGGGAATCTCATAGATATGGACAATCTCTACGACGGTGATTTTGGTTTTCTCGTTTCTTCAAAATTGTGGATGCCACAGATTTTCGTTTGTTGTGGGGGCGGGGCCAAATTTTGAAACAAACGTGACTCAGTGCGATATTACATGAGTATTCATCCAACCTGTGGCAACAAGGTTGACGGACAGACAGACAGACATAGATTCGTCACGAGTATATATTCTTTATTGGGTCGGAAATTTTGCCTTCAGCTCTTTACAAATGAATGTAAATCAAATTTATGTATGTATATGATCCAAGATCGGATAATCCACCACATAAAGAAATAGGTCGTGTTATTTCTGGTAACCTCCTTGGCATTTCTTTGTTCCTCTGTCTCCTTGATTCCCCCCTTTGTTGACACCCTTTTCCCATTTTGGACTATCCAAGCTCGTAATACTGTAATACAAATCTAGCTGTTCTGGACGCTGGGGGAATTTCTTCTCCTTATCGTCTTTCAGGAGCGAAAAAAAGGCAAAACTCAACATCTTTGCAAACCATAATGAAAAACCAGCAGCAAAGTTTCGGAAAAGGGAGTAAGAAGTCTTTAAGAAATATAGAGCAAGAGAGAACACATTATTGAAAACTGTTTAAATATGCTGCTCATCAGGGATTGTGGATGGCTGCGCGTCTTGGCTAAACCGTAGCGTTTACCTGTAATAATTATGGAAAAGGCCTTGAAAAAGAGGGGAGGGTGATTAGGTGAGGTAAATGCAGTTTCCTTTGGCCTATGCGCTTGGTAATGGCCATGGATGAAAACAACAAGATCATAATAACCAGCTGCAACGGGCGTGCGTTAGGTAAGCAGGGAACGGTCGTGGCAGCGGTGGATGTAGAGAAGCAGAGTTGCGGTAACAAGCGCTAATTATTGACAACAAGCTAAAACAGCGCCCTACAATTCAGTTGATGCAGAAGTAGAAGCAGCAACAGAAGCGCCTTACATACGTACTAGAGGCTACGTTAAGGAGGGATATGGTTGAAAAAGAGCACTGCAGCGGTTTCCATAACCATTAAAATGTACAGAGGTAGCGCAGCAGCAGGAGAAGCCGCAGCCTTTTTCCATTTGGTGCAAACTTGTTAACGTCTGGGCATGGATGGTCATCATGAAAGCCTGGCCAAAAGCTGGATTTTTGAGGAAAGAGACAGTCAGAGTGTACAGGGAGCGCAAAAGTGAGTGTGTATATAAGCAACAAAAAGCTGAAGAGGGTCTCGAATGCGGAATGCTCTTAATTAATTAGTACCAGAATTTGCACTTTGAGAATATATGCCTTATACAGAATATATGCCTATGGGGAATTCCACTGGTCGAGAACGTACGCTCGCACGTTTTTTATGTTTAAAACATATAGAAAAGAAAAAAAAAATGTATTTGTTTTCTTTCGATAGCATTTCCCTGGCCCCATCGAGTTATACTTTTCATTAAAGTTGCGAAAACATGCATACATATGTACGCGAAATTAACGTCGTCTTTGAGGTCGCCTAGTAAAATGCAAATTCTGCGAATCGAAACGGATTATTCTAAAGCTAATTGGTTCTTTGTAAAGGGGACTATTGTAAATTTCCATGGAGTGTCTTTAGAAAAACATATCTCTATTCGGTTTTTTATACCCGGTACTCGAAGAGTAATTACGGTATATTTTATTTGTTCAAAAAAGTGGATGTATGTAACGCACAGAAGGCAACATTTCCCAGCGTGTTGGCGTGAGAAGTGATGTATATGTAGATGACACATGTAGAAAAATTTTACATTATAAAATTCGCAAAAAAATAACACTAAGGAACAGATCACACTCTTTAACAAGTCTACAAAAAATTAACAGCATTACTTATGCGAAAATGTATACTTTCGGTCTCGATGCATCTTTGAAACTCTTCATAAAAGTTTCGTGATTGTTAGCCCTAAAGTTTTATATATTCGAATTGCGACTTACTTAAGACGTGATGTCTCAGCCACCTAATCGCATTCACTGGTAGCGAACGTGCGAGTAGAACTTAGATAAGTAGAACAATTAAAATTAACCGTTAATTGAAGCATAACTGTATCTCGAGATTTTCCAGAGGGAGTGTAAAGACAACATGTGTTTCCATGTGAAATATTTAAATAAAACGAATAGGGACGTTTCTAAGACGCTACGAACGCGTCCCATCTTTTTTACCCGGTACCCAATCTGTATATATTTACATAGATATATTCATACATAGTTAACTTCCTGATTTTTTAGAATTTTAAATTTTTTCTACATCTGTTTTCTACTCCTAAATCTACAAATATGTATGTATGTACATCCATCACGTCTCACACCAACACACCCTTTTAGCTCGCCCCTACCATAGAACGGAACACTGCACGAAGCAGATTGTGGAATTATTTTGTAACGTTTTTTTTAGAGGCAGCGTTTCTTTTTTCACATAACTTAAGTATCTTACATCTGGATGTAGTGATGCACCGTTTCAAAAATATTAAGCTTTAAAATGTAAAAATGTTGATTTTAGTGAGGTATGTATTAGATTTTAAACGTCCACTGTTTTTATGTACAGTTGCAGTTATTGGCCGACGTTTAAGATATTGCTTGTCAAAGTCTATTTAGAGACGATGGAGCTAAAATTGTTCAAATTGTACCTCACGCTCTCTCTAAAAAGTGCGTTAAAAAAATAAAAGATTTGAAAAATTCTTTAACAAAACTTCTGCCATGAAAACAAAAAATATTATCATCTAACCATTTCTAAGCTCCATATCTTTCAGAAAAAGTGGGTCTGGATCGAGTCAGCAAAATCGGGTCAAGTAGTGTAATAAATAAATTAGTTCCTGTACCCAGCGAATTTCTTGAAAGTACATCTGTTATCCTTTGCAAGAACAGAAATTCCCTATTACAACGCTCCAATCTCTCCGTCCAACTGCCTTGTCATAATCAATATACCCCATGAACATTTCAGTTGTTTTACAAGCAGCCGCGGGCATGACGTTCTGCCAATTTGCCCCTCTCCCAGAAAAAGCAGCATGTATTGGTTGCAATTTATATGCGCAGGATCGCTTACAAGCCAGCGAGTTGGGAACGCAAACCGGCAGCATTCATGGCCAGTTGCTGCTTTTGCCGCTTCTGCTGATGCTGTTGTTTTTGTTATTGTTATTGTTTGATGCATGCACGCTGATTTTTATGGTCGGACTAGCGGCCAGAAAAGAATTCCAACGCAACTGCTAAAGGAGATGGAGATGGAAACTAGGAATGGGACCGCGACCGAGACTGGGCGTTAACTGCGAAGTAATTGCGTATCGGCTATGCGAGTACATCAATTGGATTTGAAATTTGTACACATGTTGATGGATTCCTGTAGCCAGCCTATGAGAGGGGTACCTGGCTGACTGACTGGCGGACGGTCACGGTCTCAGGACTGCCGCTGTGCCTTGGATAGTAAGAAAAGGGAAGAACATTGAACCATTTGTCTCTTGATAATTATCATTTCAGTATGATAGCATCAATTTTCAAAAACATTTGATGATTTCTGGTGCCTGTGTCGGTCGTTAACGATATGTTGTCCAGGCCTGCCAAATGCTTCTCCGAGGCACCTGGAAACTGCTGATAAACAAATACGCTGTACGAAACAGAAGCCATAGGATGCATTGCATGGCTTGTGATATAAATGTGAGATTATAAGTTATTTCCCGAACAAGAAACTAACATACATTTCTGGCTATCAGTCTAATTGACTTCCCTTCCTCTTTCAAACAGTACACCCTAAACCCGTTGCAATTGGTGCATATTTCATAACCAAAAATTAGCCAATAAAAAAAAATCAAAATGTACGACTTTCCCAATAGTCCAAGCCATAACGTATAAAATCCCCACGAACGACAATAAAAGTATAAATTTTCCAATGGTATGTACACCGGTACGTGTGCGCTATATATAATATATATGTATGTTTACCAACCTGAAACATGTGTGGCTATATATGTACATTCATATGTACCTACAGATATTAGGGGCCACAGGAACACAAGCAAACACACAAAAATGGAAACACAACACAATAGCACGAATGGTGTGTACTAGGTGTCAGAGATAGCAAGGGAAAGAGAAAAATACTTTTCAAAATGTATTTATTTACATTGACATTTTCTGCTACTTGCGCAGTTTTCCACCAGTTTCCCCTAGCAGCGAAGCTGTTCACTTGAAAAATGCTAATAAAGCTTTTACCAGTCCTCACGCAGCTCCTAGCTCCTCCTCCGCCTACTTACCCCTCTCCATACCAACCGAGAAACACAGATGACAAATAATATATTGACTCAACTACAATACGGGCATTGTCATAGTACCCAGAAGATGTCGGGTTAGGGGAGTCCCAGCACAAAAGTATATGTGGGAACGGAATAAAGTGAAAGGAACACACATAACGGAAGAGTACCCGGTCGGAGGAGAGTATATTTCTGCACCTGTATTGAATCCTCGAGCTTGGCACGGAGCTTTAGAGGACGGAGAGGAATGTGGTTAATAATACTACGGTAGCTACGATTCCTTTGAACACAGTGCGGCATGAATGCCATAGCTCTAGGGAGTTTATAGTATGATATAGATATTTTGGGATATCGTCGATTTAAATGGTATCTTTCCCATGGGTCCAAAAGCTACGATTTGCGTGGAATTACGGACATTGATAACACAACTAGACAAATTATGACTATTTTGCTATGGCAGAACTTCTTTTTAAAGAATATTTAAAGTCAGGTATTTTTTGTAACGGTTTTTTACATAACCTTTTGTTTTATTTTTTCCTCTATTTCACATAAGTATCTTAAATCTAGTTTTATGAACTTAGACATTCAATAAAGCTGATAAATTAATCTTCAACGTTTACCAAAGTACTTTGTGGTTTCAGCTTACCGTTTAAAAAAATACCAAGCTTTTAAATTAAACAATTTTGATTTTTGTGAGTTAATTTTTACGAAAACATTACATTACAAACTGTACATTATGGAGAATTTGTTAGCTTTATAGAATGACTAAGTTCAAAACAATCAGAAGTAAGAGATTTAAGTTATATGAACCGAATTTTAAAAATTCTCTAAAAAATGTTTTTCCATGGAAAACCCAAAAGTAAGTCTGGATAAAGTAAGTAGTGTAATTGATGTTATCGAATTAATAATAATATCTCCCGGTAAGCCTGTAAACATCTTGCATTAGGGTTTTAGATATGTACAAATTTTCATATGCATGTATTCTCATTCAAAAGGTCGGTGTAGAGCATGTGGTAGGTTAACCGATTGAGTCACACAATTGTTTGCAAATTCTAAACATGACCCTATTTCGTATATTTGTGTGTACTTAAAAATTTGAATTTACATCGACAAAAGCTTTTTCTCGTCACATTTTATTCTTCCTTGTGTCTTACCCTTTTCTACATAGATTCCTTTCTTTCCTTCCTGATCCCTTGTTCTCCTATTTCAGCAACAAATGCAAGAGTTCGCTCAACAGTTTTATTTGTCTTTGAAAAACTATTGCTCTCCACTCCACCAACCTTAGGAGCATCCTACAACCCACACGAACTCCTTGCACACACTTGAATGATTTCCGAGGCAGGCGAACAATCCAGGGGTATAAAGTTATGGTTTCGGTATGCGGACAACGGATGGCCATCCGTACGCCAAGGAAAGCCAAAGTCTTGGTCCTGGCTCTCCCTCTCCACCTTTTTCGCACAATATTTGGAGCACTTGAACAATTTGTAACATGATAGACGGAAAGAAAAGGCAAACAAATCATTGATGAGTTTGTGTGTTCGAGTGCCCATTTCCATGTGTGCGTTGTCAGTTTTGTTTGTGTTTTGCTTTGCTTTTCATTGGCTTTACCGTACTGGACTATTCCTCGGGATCGGAAGGGGAGAAGCGAAGGAAAATTCACTGAATGTTTGTCTAAAATATTTGTAGGAAAATTAAAAAAAAAAGCGGAGCAGCATGCAGAAAACATTATGACAAGGGGATATTGAAATGAGTAGGGGAAGAAATGGTGGAAAACAAATTGTCCAGCTTTTTATTGTTGGTCTTTTGCTGAAGCATATGAACTATATTTTATGGTGCAGAAAATATCGCTCCACATACATAAATGTGAATATTATAAAATGACTATACCAATCAATACAAAATGAATTTGTTTTTAAATTCATTCATATCATGGCATCACATTTGATTAAAATCGCAAACAGTTCCAAACAACGTTAAAACAAAAACATTAAAGAACAAAAAAATTTTATTTTTTCCAATTTTCTAGATAACACTACCCGACACGATCTTTCTTCAAGGAGCCAAGCCACTTTTTATGACTTATTTTTCTATGCAAGTGTTTTTTCACATAACTTAAGTATCTTAGATCTGGTTGTGAAGAGCTTTTTATACCCGGTACTCGAAGAGTAAATAGGGTATATTTTATTTGTGGGAATAACGGTTGTATGTAACGCACAGAAGGAAGCGTTTCCGACCCCATAAAGTATATATATTCTTGATCAGCATCAATACCCGAGTCGATGCCTGTATCGAGCTGTCCGTCTGTCCGTCCGTCCGTCCGTCCGTCTGTCCGTCTTGTTTGTCGGCTAGTTCTCAGAGACCATAAGAGCTAGAGCCACGAAATGT
Organism: Drosophila guanche; assembly: GCF_900245975.1. Classification (NCBI taxonomy): domain Eukaryota; kingdom Metazoa; phylum Arthropoda; class Insecta; order Diptera; family Drosophilidae; genus Drosophila; species Drosophila guanche. Next base: position 254,606 of record NW_022995744.1, on the reverse strand, counting down.
TGGCGCCAGACTGCTGTATGCTCACACTGATACCAGTGTATTTCAAAAATTAGCCCCGCCCCCTTCCGCCGCCTGCAAAAGGGCGAAAACCTCCCAAATCTACAATTTTAAAAATAAAAGAAAACTAAAAACTCACTTCTCATACCAAAAGGCTCTTTTAGCTCGCCCCCCTCCCCTGGACGCGGTGGGTTCAGCCTCTGAAAATTAATTTCTTCAGTTTGACTATAATAAAGACTCAATCGGATCCCAATTTGGTGGATCTTCCCTACGGAATGGCGTTTTCGTTTATCTTCAAAATTGTGGCTGTCGGAGATTTTCGTCCTTCAGTGTGAGCATTCAGCAGTCTGGAGGATGGAGTTTTGGTGGCTTTAGCTCTTAGTCTCTGAGAACTAACCAAAAACAGGACGGACAGACGGACAGACATAGACTCGGCTATTGATTTTGATCAAGTATATATGTACTTTGTAGTGTCGAAAACTCATTACATAAATCAATTTCGGGCACAACAAAAAAATCCTATTTACTCTTCGAGTACCGGGTATAAAAAGCTGTTGGACGGGGTGGGGGTAGCCACTGCAAATTTGATTCTTCATTCTGGCTATAATAATGATCCAATTTAATCCCAATTCGGTGATCTGATAGATATGGTAATTTCCTACGGAATTGCATTTTTAGTTTTCTCTTATCTTAAAAAATGATTCATGAGATTTTTGCTCTTTGTGGAAACGTTAGGAGGCGGGGTGTACTTTTGAAATAAAGGTGTATATCACAGCAGTCTGCACAGCATTATATACTATATGGGCGTTACATATGTACATATGTGCATACATCCACTTTTCTGCACAACAAAAATTAATCCTATTTACTCTTCGAGAACCGGGTATAAAAATATCATCAGACCATTTCTAAGACGCATATCTTTCAGTTGGTTTGGCTCCGTGAGTGAAAATCGTGTCGGGTAGTATAATCCTCACACTGACCTTTCGACTATTTTGATTTGACGCGTTTGAATTCAAATGTTGAATACAAAAAATTCTCGTGTGAACTTTCCCTGCTGCTTGCTTGGATATTTTTTTATTATTTTTTCAATCACCAATCTCGTGCCATTAAATAGCCGTGGTTGGTTCACATTTCGAATATCGGAATAGCCTGTGGTTGAACCTTAAGTTTTAGTAGGTGCGGTGGCATGCCTGGTAAATCTAGTGAGTTCAAAAACTCTGTTGGTTATTTAACATCATCATTGCAAACTGTATCGACAGATACACAAATCTATTGCCAATTTTATGCTGCCATTTTTTTCATTGATAGCATATTTTCGATCGCCTCTATCCAATAATCGTTTTGCAAATGTAAATTTTTTAGCGGTATTATCTGTTGCTCCGAACAATGTCATTTGGAAGCATGAATTTAATTATCGAATGGTCTTCAGGAAGACGTTTGAATCTGCATCCGTGACGCTGAGCAAGCTTTAGAAACTCCCAAATTGGAGCTCTCGCAAGATCGAATAATCCAGAACCGGCCTTTCTAATGCATTACCAATGAAAATTTAATAAAAATTGTATTAACAATCTTGTAGATTTAGTAACATTTGTACTAACAATTAAATTGTCTTTTGTATTATGTTCAAGGTCAAAACTAAAATGAAAAGGAACTTGATTATTTTTTTTGGTATGTATTTAATATGTATGTAATATGCATAAAACATATGAACATACATATGTATCTACAAAAATACATATGTCTGTATTTCTAGCAATGTTTTCATTTGGAACCTGTACGTTAATGTTCAATTTCTAGACATTTTAATTTCTCCAGTGCACTGAAGAGCTCTGAACATGACATAGCATACTTTCAGGCTAAGTTTCTCATACCACTAAAGCATACTTTCAAACTTGTTCCTCCACTAGACTGCAACACAGTACATATTACATACATATTACATAGATTATAGACATATAATATTTTGAATTAAAACTATATGGGAATAGGAGTAGAAAAATAAATTACTGCTGGCCTAGGACTGTGGTTGTGTTCTTTTGTTAATATATAAAACTTGTTTTCCACATGACTCACTTGCGGTCACTGAGGTGCTGCTGCGGCATCGCGATGCCACATGTCGTTGGTGCAGCCCGGCCGAGTGTGTGTCGAAGGCTTTCTGCCTGTGAATCGGGGTGACATTCGAGAGCGTGCTCTCTGCCTCGGCAATACGAAAATTGCTTTAATAACGTTTACTAGTTCTGGTCGTCGATGATGTCGTTGTTGTTGTGGTTGCCATTGTAGTCTAAGGACTGGTCTGAAACCATAATATACATACACTACTCGACTAAATCCATCTTTTTTTCCGTCTTGACTTTTTCTGGTAGATATCGTGCATTTAAATTTTTTAATGGATTCGAATTTTTTGTCTGTGGCATAACTTTTTTTTAAGAGTTTGTAAAGTCTGGTTTTTTATACCGGGTTTTTTAGAGGTACCAATTGTTTTTTTCTTATTCATTCTATTAAGCATATAAATGCATCTATACAGTGTACCCAAACCCTTTGTGGTTTTAGCTTAACCTTTGAAAAATATAATAATTTCAGCTGCGGCTCAGTAAGGGAGTCCACGCTTCGCTAGTCGAGGCACATAATATTGATAGGAATTTGTTTATCAACTGAATAAAACAAACTTTAGTTTGGACGAAATGATTTCAGTGAGCATACAGCAGTCCGGAGCCAAAATTTGGTGGCTCTAGCTCTTATAGTCTCTGAGAACTAGCCGACAAACAAGACGGACAGACGGACAGACAGACAGAGAGACATGTCTCTATCGACTCGGCTATTGATGCTGATCAAGAATATATATACTTTATGGGGTCGGAAACGCTTCCTTCTGTGCGTTACATACAACCGTTATTCCCCACAAATACAATAACCCTATTTACTCTTCGAGTACCGGGTATAAAAAGTAACTGTTGGAGTGTTGCGCGCCCAACTGCCAGAGTATTTCTGGCTTCAGACTCGAAAAAAAACTTAACAAAAATACTAAAATTCAAAAAAATCCTAAAACTATATCGGTATTTAACGGAAAAATTCGCGTGTTTTGTGGTTTTTTTGTTTGGTTGAACAATTTTAGCTCATCCGTCTCTCCATAGATTTTGATGAGGAATACCTTAAACGACAATTAATGCACCTGTACATACAAATATAGTTGACATTGGATTTTATTTATTTTTCGACTTTCGAGTTTTGAAAGTTAAAATTTCGTATCAATACCTTACCGAGCAATACCTTAGACGATGCCCAATTAATGTACCTGTTCATTAAAAAAATGGACTTATGATTTTTTTTCCACTTTTACCGAGTTTTTGAAGTCAACATTTCGTAAGAAGTTCTCACAAAAATCAACATTTTTGCATTTAAAAGCTTAATATTTTTCAAACGGTAAGCTAAAACCACAAAGTACACTTTACACTGCACACTTTATAGATGCATTTATTAGCTTTATAGAATGACTAAGTTCATTACAACCAGATTAAGATACTTGAGTTGTGTAAAAAAAAGAAGAACTACATCTAAAAAATACCTTATTTTTAAAAATATGTAAAAAAAAGTTCTGCCATAGAAAAACAAAAATTATTATCAAACCATTTCTAAGCCCCATATCTTTCATAAAAAGTAGGTCTTGATCGAAGCGGCAAAATCGTGTCGAGTAGTGATATTAAATAAATAGAAATATCGAAATATTCCTCCTATTTCTTTATTATTATTTATTTATTATATTTAATATTTACAAAATTTTTTGACAATGGAACAAATTGTTTTATTAATATTAAGTATACACGATTGTATCCATAAATAATCTTGCATTCAATTTGTTCGAGCCCTATGTTATGACTTCGACGGACGGCCGGGGTTTGGGTAGACAGAGCAAATTAAAATCTTTATTCTGGCTGAAAGGGTGATCCAATCTAATCCCATTTCAGTGATCTAATACTTAGAAATGGTGTTCCCATACGGTATTCGTTTTCCCTTAAAAAATTATCCAGCAGAATTCATTAAATACACTTGTATCAGTGTGATATCACAGAAGTCTGGAGGCTGCAGTTTTGGTGGCTCTAGCTAATGTAGTCTCTGAGAACTAGCCAGATAACAGATAGGCAGAAATAGACTCGGCTATTGATTTTTATCAAGTATATCTCAAATGCGTTCTCTTTTGTAGTGACCAGACGTGTTTTTGTTTTGCGCTCCGTATTTTCCTTTATATTTTGAATAAACACCGGGTTTTATTTCGAAATAATTCTTCTATAATTATTGAATTTTCTTAACTATCTTAATACGCGAGTGCATGCCTATTATTTTGTTTAAAATTAAAATCGTATTCATTTGTGCGTCGGTTAGTTGTGTGTTTGTGCTTTTTCTTGTTGTAAGTACGCCCTCACTATTAACCGCTCTCTCTTGTAGTTGCGCTTCTGTCTTTCACTCTATAGCTCGAGTAACTGTTCTCCCTCTCTCGCTCTCAATACTTTCTGTGCAGTGGCGTGCGCTCACTGTTTTAGCTGCCGCTGCGCTTGTTCTTCTCTCCTCTCTGCGCTCATCTGTTTTCGATCCCGCTTTAAACTTTTCTTTAAGCAATTGGTCGGCACACTGGTCCCATTGCTATTTGTTTTGTGAAAATAATTTTTATTTATTTTATTTATTTATATATTCAAAATAAATAATAAAATAATGGAATACTTGGTTGCGTGCTCCGCTAAGGCTTGCAAAAAGCAGATCACCCACGACCAGCCGAGCATCCCTTGCTGGCTCTGCGATAACGTAGTGCACGCAAAATGTATTGGGTTCTCAGGCCTCGTGGGTGACGCAATTTCGAAGCGTAATGGTCTGCATTACAGTTGCGAGGAATGTCGGTCTATCGAGAATGACATGGTCACGTTTATGAGGCAGACGCGAAAGGGCTTTAAGGAGCTGACCGTGGACTTTAAAAAGCAGTACGATCGGCTTCTAGCCATGGAATCTCAATTCAGCAGTTTTAAAGTGAATGAGTCTCCTAGGCGCAAAAAAGTCACTCCTCGTGATCTGCAAGTGCCTGTCCCTCGACCGCTCGCTGCTGATCAACTGTCTCCGTCCACCCCGATAGTGCAGCAGCTAATTTCGTTCGCTACTCCAAGGGCAACGACAACTTGGTGATCAAGTTTCGGCTACCGAATCGATCATCTCGGAGAACATGCAGCCAGTTAGTACTGTAGCGTCCGTGTCTGTCGAGTCCGTTCCAAAGCCCATCCCATCTATTTCGATCCCACCAGTTAATAAACGTCCCGTACCACCGGATATTGCCGTCACAGGTACCAGATCTGTGGTGCCAAAACATCTGGTGGGAGTCCCACCAAAGCGGCAAGTTTTTGTCACTCGGCTTGCCCCTGACCACACATCTAATGATGTAACTGCTTTTATACAAAGCAAAATAAAAGCCGTTGGCTTAAAGGTGGAGAAGTTTAATTTCTCATATGCCAGGGAGATATCCTCTTTCAAGATTAGCGTGTCTCCAACTCATTTCGAGACCATTTGCTCTTCCAAATTTTGGCCAGAGCACCTGGTTGTGAAAGAGTTTAAGGCTAAGAAGAAAAATAGACCCCCCATAACACTTCCGAGTAGTGAGGCCAGTGGTCCTTCCTCCTCTGCTCCATTCCCCTCTTCCCATTGCAATTCCTTGCAGTCAAAAAACTAACATCCCTCTTTGTAGCCTATCAAAATGCTCGCGGCTTACGTAGTAAGCTGAGCACTCTTTTTATGGATAGTTTCACATTTTCATCCCATGTTATTGTGTTTACCGAAACCTGGTTAAAGCCGGACATTCTTAGTTCCGAAGTTTTGGCAGATCGGTACACAATTTATAGGAATGATCGTTCGTCTCGACGTGGAGGAGGGGTTCTGATTGCA
>NW_022995744.1:85699-247930 GCF_900245975.1 Drosophila guanche | reverse complement strand
TTGTGCCCATGTCACGACATGAGTTTATTGATGGCTTATTAGACCTGTCCCTGTCTCAAGTCAACCATGTAAAAAACTCCTTGGGTCGATTGCTTGATCTGTGCTTTGTCTCGGATCCGACCGTAGCGTTGTTAACACGATCACTCCCGCTCACTATACCTGAAGACTGCTATCATCCTACTTTCGAAGTGTCGATAGATATTGGACCTACTGTATCGGATCGTGCGGGTAGGCTATCTGAACGCCTCCGCTGCTTTCGTAAAGCCGAGTTTACGAAGCTCAATAACTTAATTCGAAATTTTGATTGGTCCGCTCTGTACTTGTGCAGTGACGTCATTGAAGGCACAAACATTTTTTACAATGTACTTGACACAATTTTTGACACGTGTGTCCCACTTTCATGTCCGACTAGATCTGCGAAACCTCCTCGGTTCACCAAAGAGTTATCCAGTCTAAAAAATCTAAAATCAAGACTATTTAAAAAATCTCAAGAAGTTGGTTCTCCCTCTTCTCTTTCTAATTACTTAATAGCTCGGTCAAATTTCACTGTTCTTAATGCTCAATGCTATAGGAACTACCTCCTTCGATGCAGGATACGTTTTTCAAAGGACCCTAAACAGTTTTACAGCTTCGTAAACAGTAAGCGTAGAACGTCCGCACATCCATCCTCGCTATCATTTTTGAATATGTCGGCAAACAATGATCAGGCAATCGCCGATCTTTTTGCACAATTTTTTCAAACCACCTATTCCCAGGAAAGCTACCCAGGTCATATGTATCCATATAGTTTACCAAGGTCGAATGGCAGTTTCTGCCCTTTGTTAAATGAAGGCTCCTTACTTCATGAACTTCAATTAGTTAAGCCGGTATTCTCACCGGGCCCTGACGGAGTTCCCGGCTGTGTACTCAGGTACTGTGCCGAGTCTCTCTGCGGACCTTTGCTTAAACTATTCACTCTATCTATCCATTCTTCTAGCTTTCCCCCCATCTGGAAGGAATTTTTTATAATTCCTCTCAATAAGAAAGGTAGCAAGTCTGACGCTAAAAACTATAGAGGTATATCTAAGTTATCCGCTATTCCTAAAATGTTCGAGAAACTTTTAACTCCGCACTTGCAGCATCTCTGCAAATCACTTATATCTCCAGCTCAGCACGGATTTATACGGCGACGATCAACAACCACTAATCTTTTAGAGTTCACCTCCTTTGTCATTAAAGGATTCCAAGGTAACTTGCAGACGGAAGCTATTTACACTGACTTCAGTAAGGCATTCGATTCCGTAAACCATTCTCTTCTTGCACAAAAGCTCAACCTTCTAGGGTTTCCGCCCAATCTTTTAAGATGGATTTGTAGCTACCTGTGTTCTATGTTTCAAAGATTCCTTTTCAAAACCTTCTTATCTTTACCTGTTATGGTTACTTTTGGAGTACCACAGGGTAAGCATCTAGGCTTACTAGGCTTACTTTTCACACTCTTTCTTAATTACCTGCCTTCTGTATTAACAAATTCTTGAGTACTTATGTATGCGGATGATGTTAAACTCTGTGTCCAGTATAAGGGCATTTCATTTCACTCTTGCTTATTATCTGATCTCAATAGCTTTCAGTCATGGTGCTGTGCAAATATGTTACAACTTAATGCCTCGAAGTGCAATGTTATGACTTTTTATCGCTCCAGCCCCTTCCTGGCTCCTTACACCCTCTGCGGTAGTTCTCTTGAGAGAATTACATTGGTTGATGATCTAGGTGTTAAACTAGACCCCAAGTTAAAGTTTTCTGAACACATTTCTACCATGGTAAATAAAGCCATGGGTGTGCTTAGGTTTATAAAGAGATGGTCAAAGGAATTTGAGGACCCCTATATAACGAAGACTCTCTATATCTCGCTTGTTCGTCCGATTTTAGAATACGGCTCATGTGTATGGTGCCCTCAGTACAACATACATCAGGACCGTATTGAATCAGTACAAAACAACTTTTCATTATTTGCCCTACGGGGCCTCAACTGGGATGCAACTGTGAGACTGCCATCCTACCGTAGTAGACTTCTTTTAATAAATCTTCCATCCTTAGTTAGTCGTAGAAAAATGCTTGGTGTAATTTTTATGCACAACTTGATCAAGGGGAATGTAGACAGCCCTGACTTGCTGAGCCGCATAAACTTTACGATTCCCATTAGACCCACTAGAAACTTTATTCCTTTGTTCCTTCCACTATGTAGATCGAATTATGCCCCACACGAACCCTTTAGGGTTTTATGCTCGGATTATAATTCCCTCTACCACATTATATCCTCAACTAACTCCCTTCCTCTTCTTAAATCTCTTATACTAGCCTACCCGTAGTTAGTTTCATTTTAGTTTTGTCTTGTTTCTGATTTTGGTAATTTCTGCTTGCTTAGCTATAGCTTAGCTTAGTATAGTTATGATTAGATCTAATTTTCCTGCTTATAATCGGATTGTAGATAGAAAGGACGTACGAGCGCTGGCCAAGCCAATTAGCGCGGCGCGCAGTACGCCGTCACGGGGAGCCAGCCAACCCGCCCTCCTCCCGACGCAAGACGATCCAAGGCGCGCATTGTCCGAAACCGAACCACAGCGTACCCGGTGAACTACCACCAGTCATTGCATATCAACGTCCAGAAGAAAAAAAAAAAATATATATATATATATATATGTATGTACTTTATGGGGTCGAAAACGTTGCGTTAAATATGTACATCCAATTTACCCCACAAATATATTGTATATATCCTATTTACTCTTCGAGTTCCGGGAATACAAATTAAAATTGGTATTATTTTCTTAGGAACTTCCCTGGTGCACAGCCTGCTTGCAAACATCATCACATACCAATTATACCCCTAGAAATCAACAATATCGTCCCTCCGTTGACCTAACTCTTGGGCATAACAATGAGAGCTGAATTCTGTGTGTCATAAAACAAATTGTGTGGGGAAAACTAGCATATTCAAGCACGTACATGGCTGCCCAATTCATATATGAATGGTTTGGATAGAGCTACGGACTGGTGCCATTTATGGCAAAAACGTTCGCTGGACATTGACTTCATTAGATGAGAAACAGGAACCAAAGAGCAGGCCTAGCTCGCCTGTCACAACCATGTTCTGATCTCTAGGAGGGGACCAGTAAGGGTGTTATACGTTTGGTAAAACCAAAACCAGCAAAACGAATTTCTGGTTGCATTGGGGCAGTTGTGTAGATTTGTGGCTAACACAGTTAGCAGATAAAATCAAATATGCACTATGTCCTGTGGTGGCAGACAGGCGACAGGAAGGCCACAATCAGGGTCAAAATACGGGAAGGGGATGGGAACCCAAGAGGGGGAAGTAGAGCTAGCGGAGAGAGTGCATGAGTTTGCATGCAGCATAGAGAGAAGCAGTGCAGGAACGGTCAGTCAAAAGGGGTCATAGGAAATGAAGAATGGGCCACGGGGAAGTAGAGATTGCACTTTATTTGGTATGACAACTGTGGGTAGGCGTAGCTGACTGCCACGCCTACTGTCACAATCACGTGTGTGTAAAGAACAAAAATGCACAAACATGGAAAAATTAACAAGAGAAGCCCTATTGACCTACTAAATTGCATTGAAAAAGAAAATGATACGGCCGGGTGCAGAATAATACAGAGGGCGGAGTGGGTAGAAGATAGAGGAAGTGCTGTACGACAAAGATGGATGAAAGGCAGATAGAATGTGCGAGCGAGAAAGAATAAGCAATTTGGATCAGATTGGATCATTATTATAGCCAGAATGAAGAAATTAATTTGTAGTGGTTACCGCCAGTGGCTTCGTGCAGTATGCGGCTCTTGTGGTGGGGGGGGGGCAAGCTAAAAGAGAGTGTTGGCGTGAGAAGTGATGTAGATGTCGATGACATACACATGTAGAAAAAAATTTGAAAAAACCACTAAGGTGCCGATTTACCACTGAGTACCGGGTATACAAATTTTGACGCGTATGAAGCGTCTCACACATCCCTTCTCGTTAGAAATACACTTGGATATCACAGCAGTCTGTAGGCAAAATTCGGTGGCTCTAGCTCTTATAGTCTCTGAGAACAAGAAGACAGACAATATGGACGGACAGACATAGACTCGGCTATTGATGCTGATGAAGGATATATATATACTTTATAGGGTCGGAAATTGTTTCCTCTGTGCGTTACATACATTTTTTTTTATACCCGGTACTCGAAGAGTAAATAGGCTGTATTGTATTTGTGTGAATAACGGTTGTATGTAACGCACAGAAGGAAACGTTTCCCGACCCCATAAAGTATATATATTCTTGATCAGCATCAATAGCCGAGTCGATAGAGACATGTCTGTCTGTCCGTCTGTCCGTCCGTCCGTCTTGTTTGTCGGCTAGTTCTCAGAGACTATAAGAGCTATAGCTCTTATTGTCTTGTTTGTCGGCTAGTTCTCAGAGACTATAAGAGCTAGAGCCACCAAATTTTGCCTCCAGACTGCTGGAGTCAGTGAGCAAACACACTGAAACCAGTGTATTTTAAAAATTAGCCCCGCCCACGCAAAAGGGCGAAAACCTCTTAAGCCTACAGTTTTGAAGATAAAAGAAAACTAAAAACGCCATTCCGTAGGGAATGACCATTTCTATCAGATCACCAAATTGGGATCCGATTGGATCATTATGGCCACAATGAAGACATTAATTTGCAGTGGCTACGCCCACCCTGTCCCGCAGCTTTTGTTGTTCTTTTCACATTCTCTCATTCACACTCTGCTTCTGCTTCACTCGGCATCTGCCTCTGCCGTCCCTCTGCCCTTGCCACTGCCGACTTTTAACCCACCCCGTCCCGCAGCTTATATTTGTTTTTTTTTTTTGTGTGCGGGCGCTGCCTCTGCCTCTGCTGCGAGTCGGCAGTGTGCGGGTCTAGGGAAGGGCGGCGAGCTAAAGGAGCGTGTTGGTGTAAGTAGTGTTGTTGATGTAGATGATGAAAAGATGTAAAATTTGAAAAAATAATCGCTAAGGTCCAGATGTAGTACTAAGTGCCGGGTATAAACGTTGTGACGCGTAAGAAGCGTCTCACACGTCCCCTCTCTTTTTTTTTTTTTTAATCTGTGTTTCAACTTTATTTAATATCTGTCTTTCGCAGACAATTATTAAATTTCCTCTTTGGGTACTTGGCCATCTTATTTTAGTTATCTTACAATTATGTTATTATTAAGTTATTATGAATAATTTGTATATGTCTAGCTGCTTAGTTCCAGGGGAGGTCCAGCGGGTGATCTCTTTTAAGTCTTCTTGTGGCTGTGCTGTTGTCAAGCAGACCAATAGCTAGGTTGTTATCGTGCTGGTGCAGGCGTGTGAGGTGATATCACCAGTTGGTGATACTCTCAGTGATAACTTCCGTGACCCACGGTATGTTGAGGACGCTCTGGATTGTGGCATTGTCGTGGTAAATATGTGCATTACCAACTATTCGGGCTTTTTTTTTGGAAAATTTGTATGATCCGTCGGTTACTTGGTTTGGCAGTTCCCCACAGTTGTATGCCGTATGCCCATATTGGTTTACGGCGATCAGTGTAGACAAGCTGCTTCGACCGCAGGTTGAGTTTGCTTTTGCGGTCAATTAGCCAATAGAGTTTTTTCACCTTGTCATCCGCCTGCTTTATTTTCTTAAGCAGGTGAGCAGGTGGTGGCTGTGGACTTATCGTTGTTGACCGCGATGTTCCACCTCCTCTGCCAGTTGTAGACTAAATCCAGATCTGCTTGCATTATTTGAAAGGACTCGTCCGGTGTATCAGCAGTGGCTACGAATGCTGTGTCATCAGCGTAGGTGGCGATGAGTAGGTCGGGGCTCTCAATCACTGCCAGGTCTGCAGTGTAAAGATTGTAAAGCAGTGGGCCGAGCACACTGCCTTGGTGGACGACAGCTCTGATGCTCTTCAGTGTTGAGCTCGCATTTCCGCATTTCACCAAGAATTGCCTGTCAGCCAAGTATGAGGCAAGAGTAACCCGGGCTGCCATACTCGGTCAAATGCCTGTTTAACATCAATCATTACAATTTCTTGGACTCAAAAGCGTCCAGGATACGTTGGACGATTCTGTGGCATTGCTCTGTGGTTACATGACCACGCCTGAAGCCGAACTGGTGATCGGGGATCAAACCAGCCTCGTCCAATACTGGCAACACTGAACGCTAGAATACTCTTTCGAGTATTTTGGAGAGCGTCGCCAGAAGACTGATCGGATGATAAAAGGCAAGATTGGCCTCAGGTTTCCCAGGCTTTGGTATCATTACTACCTCGGCTCGTTCCCATTTTGCTGGAAAGTGCCCAATCTGCAGAGATCTGTTAAAGAGCTTAGTGATAAGTTCAATGCAGACTGGGGGTAGCAGCTTCAGAGCGAATGCATTGATGCCATCATCCCCTGGCGCCTGGTCTCCTCTTCTTGTACTGTGGGTATTTGACTGATGCCTTCTTGAGTAGTAGTTGGTTCCTGCTCTGTTTTGGAGATTTCATAGGGTGTGCATCCAATACGGGGAGTGAAGACGCTCTCTAGATGTTGTGCAAACGCGTTGGCCCTATCTGCCTCTGACCCTTCTGACTTCCCTTTTTGTTGGCCTTTTTATGTTTTCGGTGACTTGCCACAAATTGTGGTGTGGTTTATTGGGTTCAAGCCCATCCAGGAAATTGTCAAAGGACTTCATCCTCAGACTGATGAGTAATTCCTTTAACGCCTTGGCGGCTCTGTTCAAGGATGCCTTGTCACGTGGGTTCCTTGTTAGGAACCAGACTCGGCGATCTGGGGGCTCCATAGGTGGATTTCCCTGTCAAGGATCCTAGGTCGGTGCCGATGAGTAATTGTCGGGGCCGCATATGCAGCTGCTTGGTGAATGTTGTTGGTAAGCGCGTCAATAGCAGCCTCAACATCCTGGCCACTGTCTAAGATTGTATTAAGGTTGGTGTTTTTGATTAGCCAGCTTTGGTACTTAGTAGCATCAGTAGTTCTATAGTGTCTATAGTTCTAGTGTCGTTTATGAGCAGTTAAACCGCGCTGTGATCAGATAAGAGGTCCTCGTCTGCCACAGTTTGTATTATTCCTGGGTCCATGCCACGGGAAATTGCAAAGTCCAGAACGATGAAAAATCTACTACCAAGTAGGTTTATTAGTTTTGCATACTTCTCCTCTCTCGCCTTGGCGGACAAAAGGCGGCAAGCTCTCCTAGCGCGGTGTTGACTCTCCTGAATAGGTGGTAGCTCTGTGTACTGTAAATCGCTTCTGACCAGGATGGCCGCTCCGCCTCGGGCTCTTCCGTTGGGAAGGTTAGAGTAAATGAGATCATAACCTCTTATGGTGAAATACGACCTTGACGAAATGCGTCTCGGAGTTGAGCAATATCTGGACTTGATTGGTCTTGCAGTAGTGCTCGACCTCTGGCCTGCTACTGCAGAGGCCGTTCGCATTCCATATGGTAACTTTTAACTCTATTTGCATAGCTTCGAACTGACTAATGAACGAACTTTGATGTTAAAGGCCTCTTTGTTGTTCCTGGCCGGCTCAAGAATTACAAAAGAAGATGCAGTACCGCTGTTTCTTCGACTTTTTGACCAGGTTATGGACATCCCTAGCGACGTGGCCTTGGCTGCGTAGAGCTGCCTTAATATCTTCGATTTCTGTAGAGTGTGTAATCACGACACGTGACGACACGATATGGCCCCTCATCTCTGGTTCCCTTTTCCCTGATTCATCCAGGAACTTCTTCAGCGCCGTGTAGCCTTCTCATTTGTCAACACCCTAATGATGTTGTCCCTGGTTGCCCTATACGTGAACTCCTTACCCGCTCCGATAACCTGGGCACTGGTGAACATTTTAATGTTTGTCACATCAGGGATGAAGATTGGAGGGGGCTTGAATATTCTGTGTAGGTCCCTGCTTCGGCTTTTGAGCAGGTTGGTCTTCTTCGGAGGAGTCCTCCTCATTGGGCAGAGCCGCACATCTGTTGTTGCCAAGCGCTGCCCTCACTGCAGGACTAGTACTGGGCCCATCTAGTTGTTTGGCGGTAGTCTGCTTACGAGCAGACGATGAGCGCGAAAGCTCTGGAGCAGGAGCAGAGTTGTAGACTTGAGCTGGAGCGGACTGATTATAAATAATATTATCAAACAATTTTATGCGTTACATACATAGATCCACTTTCGTGCACAAATAAAATATACCCTATTTACCCTTCGCGCACCGGATATACTAATTTTTTGGAAAGTGAACAGTACGAATTAAACACTTCTGGTAAGGGTAAGGGTAAGCGAGAAAAACTCGAGACTTTCCAATGAAGAATTATCGAAAAACAGAAACAAGAAGACTTTTACACACAGTTCAAAGGTGTAGATCAAGGGGAACTGTAATCACTGAGAGTACACAATGAACGCATTCTGGATCTCTTGTGTGAATGATAATGACTCTGGTATGGCTTTGAATTATTGTCTGGTAAATATTACAATTGCTTACCCCACATAAGCCCCACAACTTTTCTTGTACCAAAATTCTTCCCATCATACATATATCTGAATACAAATACACATGAATTTGTACATGGTTGTATGTATATATTCAAATATACATACAAATGAAGTTAATTGTGATACATTGGTCAAATACTTGATATTACTAATTCTACGCATTCTCCTGCTTTTTTTGCCTACTCGTCTCGCAAGGGGAAAACATATGTGCGAGTGGTTGAAATATAGCACTCTGTGGTAAAATGCCACTTAAGCCATTTAAGGATTATAGGCAACAGCACCCACAAACCCCCAAAAAAAAAAAAAAACCTTGCGCAGCGGGTGGGGCTGAATGTTGGTCTGTGTTGTGGGTTGGGGGCAAGCTTTCTGCATTCACAGATATGGAAAAGAGCGTACAAATTGGGGTTGGGATTCCTCCAGAAACAACAGCAACCAAAATAATGAAAATAGGAGCGCAGTACAAGTGTCAGCCGTGGCCTCCTATTGTCACGCATTGTCGTTTTCCCCAAGTCCCAGTGCGAATCAGCCCCAGTCTCCCCTACAACTAACACTACTACACCACCCTGAATGCCCAAAGGAGTTCCAACGAACACAAATTTGACGGCATTTCCGGTGTTCGCTAGCGCGCTGAGCCCAATGTGCTTTTGGCATAAATTATGAATAAAGGGAAAAATTATGTTTGAGGAGGAATGCTATGTGAGTGCGTGTAGGAGTTAGAGTACTTGTGGTGAATAAAATGAAGTAAAAGGATAGAGTAAAATGAAAGCAAGTGCATTAGGGGGACGAAAGCAAAGGGAAATGTGGAGCGCATTGCAAATCGACAGCTGTCCACGTCAATCCGAAGAGTAAGTGCACATAGTAAGCAAATCAATTTATTTAAATAAATGTATACATTTCTTAATCACCCTTACGCATGGCATACTTTTGCATCATTGAATTCATGTTAATTAATAAAAGTTGTTGAGCTGATAAAATTTCACCATTGAATCAGTTTAAACTTTAGGTTTCGTTTCCTTTACAATATTCCTTTTTAGCGTATGTACATATAATTAAAAATGTCCTAATATTTCATGACGAGCCCGATATACTTTTCCCTCAAATAGGGGTGCATACATACATATGTACATACATACATAACAGTCCACTTTCGTTCGCATGGGGTTCTAGGGTCGAGGCCCGTTGCAAATGTGTCTGGGACTATAGGCTGCCACAAATGAGCTTCACTTCCTTTTGTTTCAGCGAGAGAGGGAGAAGAGCGAGCACAGCTTCAGCTTGTTTATAGTATCTCAATAATTAATGAGCTCTTAGGAATTTTTGTGGCATACAGCGACAGCGAAGACGACGAGAAGCAGGCTGAGTAGTTGCACAAGACAACCACAAGGATGCTGCTAGCGCTAAAGGAACAAAGTCAACTGCCGTACACTAGATGGCTCGCCTTTGGCTGTTGCCACTGCCGCTGCGAAAATTTAATGTACAAATATAATTTGCGGCACACACAAACACTTATGTGGCTCCACTCCGTGGTCCCTCCCCAGTCCCCTAACTAGCTTTTTGTTAGCACGCAACTATGCGCCACAAGACACAAAGCTAGTAAGCAGAGTAGGGATTCTGATGTTGATGGAAAGTCTTTGGTAGTTGTCACCCAGGGTGGAGCAGAGACTTCATATGTTATGAATATAACCATATTAAATGCGTTCTAGTGCTTCTGCTGCCCGAGTTGGTCCAGCAACTGGAGAGAAAAACCAGATGCCAGGGCCAGAGCAAGAGCAAAGTAGTCCTTCACCAAATGGACCTTCAGACGCCGTCCGTCTGTCCGTCTTGTTTGTCGTCAGTGTTGCAGTGTTGCTGTTGTTGAGTCAGTGAGCAAACACACTGAAACCAGTGTATTTCAAAAATTAGCCCGCCTTCTTCCGCCCCTACAAAAGGGCGAAAACCTCCCAAATCTACAATTGTGAAGATAAAATAAAACGCCATTCCGTAGGAAATGGCCATATCTATCAGATCACCAAATTGTGATCCGATTGGATCATTATTATAGTCACAGTGGCTAAACCCACCCTGTCCAGCAGCTTTTGTTGTTTTTTCACATTCTCTCATTCACACTCTGCTTCTGAAGTGTGCAGCTCTAGGGGAGGGAGGCGAGCTAAAAGAGTGTTTTGGCGTGAGAAGTGATGTAGATGACAGATGAAGAACAAATGTAAAATTTGACAAAAAACCGCTAAGGTACAGATATAGTACTGAATTCCGGGTATAAGAGTTGGGTCGCGTAAGAAGCATCTCACACATTCCTTCTAGTTTTTTTTTGTCTGGAATGGCTAGCACTGCAAAAGTCATTCTCTTCGACTAAGGAGTATCCAACACGTTGCTTCGAATTCGAAAACAATTTTGAGATAAGACGTTCTTCTATCGTTTTTAATCGACCAACCAAATCCGGATTACATATTCAGTAGCCGCGCTTTTAGCGCTGCCACCACAACCCACAGCATACATATGTACATATGCATGTATGTACATATGTACATATTCTTTTCACCAGGCCAAACCTCTGTCTGATTTGAATTTG
Source organism: Drosophila guanche (assembly GCF_900245975.1). Taxonomy (NCBI): domain Eukaryota; kingdom Metazoa; phylum Arthropoda; class Insecta; order Diptera; family Drosophilidae; genus Drosophila; species Drosophila guanche. The sequence continues at coordinate 236,872 of NW_022995744.1, read as the reverse complement.
CTTAATTGGTAAATGGCTGCTCTTTCGCGCTCTCATTTATGCCATCGTGAAATGTTAAGGTTTTAAATTCCTTTGCTGCTATTAAATTTACCAAAACGAGAGGTGAGGGAGAAAGAGGAATGCAGTACATATGTATGTTCTGAAAATGGTTTCAAAGAGGCAGCGAGCTACCACACAAACTAAATGTTATGGGATATTTTAGAATCTAATTACCGCGAAATATCGTCCAAAAGAAAATAAATATTATCGCACAGCTGGGAAACATCTTGTGGGTAAAGTAGGAGTGGTGAGGGGGTGGCATAAAAACGACACAAAATTATCTCGACGCGTTTGGGGCCTGGCAGTTGGCAGGGTCCAAGAGCCAAGTGAGCCGTTAAAATAAATGGCAAAATACACGAACCCAAATACACCCATTGAGTAAAGGTAAGGGAGTAACACCTAGGAGAATGTGTACGCCTGCTAGGAGCGCAGGTGAAACCATTTTTGAGAGACCCACAAGCACCTCATTGTACTCTGCTCAATCCCTCTGAGTCCATCCCCTATACCACACCCATTAACAAGAAAGTGTCATATGGATGCTAAACAGAGATGAGATGGAATGAGTGGCCCACAATAGATAAATAGCTCCCCTCCGCTCCTGATAATCGCAAAACTTTTTTTAACGAATTTGCGGCTACTTAAAAAGCGTCGAAGGGACGTGTAAGACGCTTCTTACGCGTCACAACTTTTTTACCCGGCACTCAGTACTAAATCTGCACCTTAGCGGTGTTTTGTCTAATTTTACATTTTTTTTATCACTTTATCTTTATCTTTATCTGTTGTATATGTACAAAACTTCTCACACCAACACGCCCTCGCTCCCCTTCCCTAGACCCACACACTGCAGACTCGCGGCAGAGGCAGAGTGTGAATGAGAGAATGTGAAAAAACAAATATAAGCTGCGGTACGGGGTGGGTTTAGCCACTGGAAATTAATTTCTTCATTGTGGCTAATAATGATCCAATCAGATCCCAATCTGGTGATCTGATAGGTATGGTCATTCCCAACGGAATGGCGTTTTTAGTTTTTTATCTTCAAAATTGTTTGGTGGGTTTCCGCCTTTTTGCGGGGGCGGAAGGGGCCGGGCTCATTATTGAAATATACTTGTAGCAGTGTGAGCATACAGAAGTCTGGATGCAAAATTTGGTGGGTCTAGCTTTTATGGTCTCTGAGATACAGGCGCTCAACAAGACGGACGGACGGACGAACAGACTGACGGACAGACGGACGTACAGACAGACATGGCTCAATCGACTCGGCTATTGATGCTGATCAAGAATATATATACTTTATGGGGTCGGAAACGTTTCCTTCTGTGCGTCACATACATTCAATTTGTGCACAAATACAATGTACCCTATTTACTCTTCGAGTACCGGGTATAAAAATGAGAGTGGCAGTACCTCTAGTCAGGGGCAGGCTGGGGTAAGGGTGCTCGAGACAGTAATAGAAAAAATCATAGAGTTAGAGGAGAATGGAGCATAGTAAGGGCGTGCCTGTTGGTTGACCAAATGAATGTTAAACAGCTTCCAAGCTACTTCACATACAAATGCTATTCAAAATATTTGTATTTCCTTTTACCATTATAATATCCAAAAGGGGGGTAGAAGCCGCAACAAACGAGGGACGTGCATGCGAGAGAGCCAGTAAAACACTTAAAGCTCTTAAACTGCCATTTGACGGGCAACAGCACGCACAGCACATATCTATATAGGTATGTAGGTACTCGTGTAAATTTTAAAGGAGCAGCGACAACAGGCACAATTTGAAAACAATTTCGTAACACTAAAATGTGTAAATAATTGCATATAAAAGTGCGGCTTGATTTGGGAAATATATTTAATTTTTATGCAAAATGAAGGAAGAGGCCCTTGCTGCGACTGTACCTTTATATATATATATATTATATATTTATTTTATATACTCGAAGAGTATATAAGTTAGAATATTCGATTTGTGGTCGAGGCAATATCTATATGTAACGCATAGAAGGAAACTGTGCCGACCCTATAAGGTATATGTATATAGTCTTGATCAGCATCAACAGCCGAGTCGAAATGGCCATGTCTGTCTGTCCGTCTCTCCGTCTGTCCGTCCGTCCGTCTTGTTTGTCGGCTAGTTCTCAGAGACTATAAGAGCTAAAGCCACCAAATTTTGGCCCCAGACTGCTGTATGCTCACAATGAACCAGTGTATTTAAAAAATTAGCCCGCCCCCTTCCGCCCCCGCAAAAAGGCAAAAACCTCCCAAATCTACAATTTTGAAGATAAAACTAATTCCGTAGGGAATGACCATATCTAGCAGGTCGACAAATTGGGATCCGATTGGATCATTAGTATAGCCACAATGAAGAAATTAATTTCCAGTGGCTAAGCCCACCCCGTCCCGCAGCTTATATTTGTTTTTTTCCACATTCTCTCATTTACACTTTTCTTCGCGCAGTGTGCGGCCTCTGCCTCTGCCGTTCCACTGCTTTTGTCTCTGCCGTGGCTAAACCTACTGAATATTAATTTGATCATTGTGGCTATAATAATGATCCGGAGAGAGTCTTCGTTATATAGAGGTCATCTAATATTCCTTAGACCACCTCTTTATAAACCCAATCAAGCATTTCCTTACCATGGCAGAAATGTGTTCAGGAAACTTTAACTTGGGGTCTAATTTAACACCAAGATTATCAACCAATGTAATTCTCTCAAGAGATCTACCGCATTGGGTGTAAGGAGCCAGGAAGGGGCTGGAGCGATAACAAGTCATTACATTGCACTTCGAGGCATTAAGTTGTAACATATTTGCATCCCACCATGACTGAAAGCTATTGAGATCAGATAACAAGCAAGAGTGAAATGAAATGCCCTTATACTGGACACAGAGTTTAACATCATCCGCATACATAAGTACTCAAGAATTTGTTAATACAGAAGGCAGGTAATTAAGAAAGAGTGTGAAAAGTAAGCCTAGTAAGCCTAGATGCTTACCCTGTGGTACTCCAAAAGTAACCATAACAGGTAAAGATAAGAAGGTTTTGAAAAGGAATCTTTGAAACATAGAACACAGGTAGCTACAAATCCATCTTAAAAGATTGGGCGGAAACCCTAGAAGGTCGAGCTTTGTGTAAGAGAATGGTTTACAGAATTGAATGCCTTACTGAAGTCAGTGTAAATAGCTTCCGTCTGCAAGTTACCTTGGAATCCTTTAATGACAAAGGAGGTGAACTCTAAAAGATTAGTGGTTGTTGATCACCGCCGTATAAATCTGTGCGGAGCTGGAGATATAAGTGATTTGCAGAGATGCTGCAAGTGCGGAGTTAAAAGTTTCTCGAACATTTTAGGAATAGCGGATAACTTCATAATAATACATATGTAGTAGCCATAAAGCATTTGTTTTCTGCAGAAATTTTGGTGGACATTTATCTCACACTTATATCTCCTAGAGTACATGGTTTCTTAACCCTAAAATTAAGGTATTAATTTAATTATCTCCATAATAAAATCTTTTTAATTGCCATAAAGCATTTGTTTTCCGCAGACATTTTGGTGTGGCTCTTTTATCTCACACTTCTATAACCCAGAGTACTTGGTTGGGAACAGCCAAAGCACCGACATCCTGTCTTCATGATTTTTGGCTTCATATCGAATTGGAGCATTGATGCGGAAGTGGTGAGCCGTTTGAGCCCCCTTTGAAAGAGGTGGATGGTTGCAGGATGTGCGAGAGTTCGTGAATGTGGAGGATATGCTTAACAAAACAGCAGTCCAGAGTTTTGCAGAGCCTCTATCCACATCTCCCTTTCACTATACATATGTACATACATGTTTATTCTTATCATCTCACCATCTCTTTCTCGCTAAGAACTGACTTAAATATTGTCCATCCTTGTAAATTAGCCGCAGCTTCTTCTCTTTGTTGTTTTTGCTGTTGCATGTTCTGTGACGCGGCATTTATTGTCTTCGATAGAATTTTTCTCCTGCTTATTTCAGTGGAATGACAGACAGAAAACATTATTTTATATGAGAATGAGCACGCTCAAATTTCACTTGAAGCTGGTTTTATGCTTCAACAATTTTGTGAAATTCAATTTATCCAAGGACATAAAATATACCGAATCACATACATATTTATGTATGAATCTTGTGTAACACGTAACAATTATTTACTTACACATGTAAATACATTTAGTATGTATATGCATTTTTGTATTTTTGTACAGCTTCGAGTTATTGTATGTATATTCGCACATAAATATATATATACATTTGTACTGTAACTGGGTCGGCAGAGGATCAACTCCGAAAGGCCTTGCAGCTGGGGAAGAAGAAGAAGAAGAAGCGCTACTTTAAAAACACCAGCTGGAAAATATTTATAAAACGAGAAGGGACGCGTCACAACTTTTATACCCGGTACTCAGTACTACATCTGTACCATAGCGGTTTTTTGTCAAATACTAATTTTTTTCCCCCATCTGTCATCTACATCTACAACATTTCTTACGCCAACACGCTCCTTTAGCTCGCCCCCCTTTATTCAGAGCCACACACTGCAGAGTCCCAGCAGAGGCTGAGGCAGAGGAACGCGAGAGGCGGAGGCCGCACACTTCAGAAGCAGAGCGTAAATGAGAGAATGTGAGAAAAACAAATATAAGCTGCGGGCCGGGGTGGGTTTAGCAACTGCAAATTAATTTCTTCATTGTGGCTATTAAATTGGGTCCCAATTTGGTGATCCGATAGATATGGTCATGCCCTACAGAATGTCGTTTTTAGATTCTTTTATCTTCAAAATTGTAGATTTGGGAGGTTTTCGCCCCTTTTGAGGGAGCGGAAGGGGGCGGGGCTAATTTTGGAAATACACTGATTTCAGTGTGAGCATACAGCAGTCTGGAGAAAGCATTTGGTTGCTCTAGCTCTTATAGTCTCTGAGAACTAACCGACAAACAAGACGGACGGACGGACGTACGGACAGACGGAGAGACAGACATGGCTCTATCGACTCGGCTATTGATGCTGATCAAGAATATATATACGTTACATAAAACCGATATTCGCACAAATACAATATTCCCTATTTACTCTTCGAGTACCGGGTATAAAAAGTTGATCTGGATCGAAGCGGAAAAATCGTGTCGAGAAGTGTAATTAATCCTGAGAGATTGGATGGTAACAAGAGGTAAATAGAAATGAAAAATATTGTAGTGGATATTCAAATGTAATAATAATCAATCAAAGGAGTAAACAAGTTCCGAACATAGACCTAGTTAATGTCGAATATATCCGAATATTGTAGTCTTGGGATATCAATTGAATGCGACGTGTGAGACACGTACATATACTTAATGGGGTCGGAAACGTTTCCTTCTGTGCGTTACATACAACCGTTATTCGAACAAATACAATGTATGTACCCTATTTACTCTTCGAGTACCGGGTATAACAAACAAAAGTTTCATCAGACCATTTCTAGGAATTATATCTTTCAGAAAAGTTGGTTTGGTTGCTTGTGGGAAAATCGTGACGTACACTACCTTCTTATAGGGAATCTGGGACTGTCTCAAATAAAAGCTATTTGTCCCCAAATCTGTATCCAGATATTGAACATGTGACAATGTGCATCAGCAACAGCAGGAAAGGACAGGAGGCCAAGGATAAGATTGTGGAGAGAGACATATAACGTATGTGAGTGTATGTGTGTGTGTGTATGTGTGTGTGTGTGTGTGTGTGTGGCACATAGCAGACATGGCTCCTCCTCATGCTTTTATGACTGCAGCTGTCGAAATCAAATTTTCAGCGCGCTCTTTGCGAAATCAAATGCATTATGAGCCTTGGCGCTGGGGTTGTGGCCCAATGGTTTAGTCATGGGTGGATTGGAGATATACATTCATAGGGTTGCGGACTAACGCATGAAGTATTGGCAAAAATATAAAATGGGCACCAAGCTCTAAAAAGGGTAGACGTGTACGCGGAACTACCAGAATCCCAAGAAAATGATTCACCAAGGAGAAACTACGGATGTTCATGCATTGTAAAATAAATTTAAGTTTTGTATAAAGGGAGGGGCCAGAAGCGTAGCCAGACATAAAGAAAAATAAACTAAGAAAGAGGGAAAGAGACAGAGACTGAGTGCGCGCCAAGTGCCAGATGATTGAAGTAAGCGTTGCCTGTCTGCTATTTGCCTTCGCACTGAATCTCTCCTCCCTCACTACTATGGGGCTCCTGTGGCTCTGGCCAAAGGCAACTTACATGTTTGCTAACAAACACATGCAGGAACAGAATCCGAAGCAGTAACAGAGCAGCAGGAGTAGAAGACGAAACAGCGACAGCTTCACCATCAGCCAGGACATACACAAACATATCCACATACCCATACACACTCGAATAAGAAGGCAAACATCGCTGGAAAGTAAAGCAAATAGGCAAAAAATATGCTTCTGATGTAGCCAAGGATAGCCAACGACAAACTTTGCCTTGTTTGACATATTTGCTTTGACAATTCCAGGTTCCAAGTCCACATTTTAGCCACGTTCTTCTATCACCGACTCAGCAATGACCATCAATTTGGGAGGAAGAAGAGCGGCAGCAGAAAGACATTTTTATTCAATGTGAATTAGCTGCTCTTCGCTTCTCGAATAGCCACAGGTTCTGTTCTCCATTTACTGTTATGTCTGCATTAACCCCTGATAAATATTAATGCAAATTAAACCAATTAAGTGACGTCCAAATTCTAAACGACTTCCATCATACTCCTATATCTGCATACAATTCAACATATGTACATATATACATATGTATATGTATGAGAGGTTTATTATCCACCCCATACGTATGTATGTACATATATACATAAGTTCTAGGCAAGCCGTATGCAATAGGTGCACCACTTTGGTGGTGGCTAGGCCTGTTAATTTACGAAATGCTAAGGGGGAATAGAGATTAGCTGTCAATGTAATGCTTCAAATAGTCTCCCCCTCCTTAGACAAACAAGCAAACAACAGATTCCCCTCGGAATTCTTTTAATCAAATTTATGAAACGCTAATGAGCAGACTCAGCGGTGTAGAGGAGTGAGAAAAAGGGAAAGTATTTGATAAAGTCCTTGCTGAATTATATACATATAACACTCAAAACATCATCTAAGCCCTTTTGTCAAAACAATGAGATTGGGACAGATGTTCCTGAGGCGAGGTTTAATTAATGTACTCATGAATAAGACCATTCCAATGCTTGGCTTAGGTGGATCTTAGAACCACCACTGTAATTGCATACGTATATACATATGTACAATTTCTAATAGAATCTCTTCAAGTTTGAAAAGATAGAACCAAAATAACAAGAAATTGTTCCATATTTCATACCTTAAATAGCTTGTTCATATCCAACATAAAGACCGATATTTTCATTCCCTGTAGCATTTCTATTCATAACACTTCGAATCCACTTCAGTCAAACACTCCACTGGTATTTCCCATTCTCCTATTCAGTGAGGTTTTCTAATTCTGCCCTAACAAATCGAAACGAGGAGGGACGTGTGAGACGCTTCTTAAGCCTCACATCTCTTATACCCTTTACTCAGTTAGAATATCTGTACCTTAGTGCTTTTTTCGAATTTTACATTTTTCATTTTTTTTACATATGTAATCTACATCTACATCACTTCTTCCGCACACACGCCTTTTAGCTCTCCACGATCCACTAGTGAATCACACTGCATGAGGCAGAGTGTGCGAGCGAGAGAGAATGACGTTAGGCAGCATAACTGCTTAAAACAGCTGGACGGGGTGGGGTAACCACTTTCTTCATTCTGGCTATAATAATGATCCAATCTGATCCCAATTTCGTGATCTGATAGATATGGCCATTCCCCACGGAATGGCGTTTTTAGTTTCATTTTATTTTCGCCCTGAGACAGAAACAGACCACTAGTTTAACCTCTCGTTCTAGAATTCTGCAAGCGAGTTGTCTTTGGTCTGTCTTCAATTAATAAAGGAGGGGTTTTTGACCATTTATTCTTACATTATATTAGTAATACCTAGACAAAAGTATATCCACATTTAACACTGTTTGTGGGGGGAGGTTCCTGCCAGTAAGTTTCGTGTTTTAGTCTTCCTTTGACTTGCTTCTGGTTGGCGGGGGAAAATTCGCGGGATTTTCGGCCAAGTAAAACAGCGCGCGTGCGTATATGTTCAGTTTATTCGTGACACTATTTCTTCTATTCTTAGCTTACTTCTTACTCTAGTTGGGCGTGCAGGCCGCTGCTTAGAGCTTAGAGCTTTCGAGTTGTAGGTGAGTTTTGTTTTTGTTGTGTTTGTTGAAATGTTAGGGCGCATGGTGCATGCTTTTCGGCATGAACATCCTCCCCCCCTTGCAATACAATTTCAACAAGAAGGAGACGCCCAGGAACGGGGGAGGACATTCGTCACTTCGTTATGTCATGCTGCATGTTCCGGAAAGGGTCCAACCGAACACCGTGTTCTGGGCCACAGGGAGGCCTTCTGTTCTTGGGATCACTCCCGGCAGAATAATCTTGGGGTAGACATCTGCTCCCAGTACCAATGAAACGGTGCTCGTCCGATGAAAGTTCCCATCCGCCAAATGCATGTTAGCGAAGTGGTCCTTGACGTGGTCGCCCAAGGGTCTCTCCGGAGTCCTTATCAGGAGTTGAGGTCGCACAGACAGCACAACCTCCAGCCTAACATCGCTCCTTGTCCTTGATTGGATGAAAGCGGTACAAGCACATTCGGAACCAACGGGAGTGACGGAAAGCCCAAAGGCCGTTGCCAATGATGCGTTGATGCAACTGATTGGGCTGCACGCATCATGCCCTCGGAAGGATGCTGGTGCTCCTGGATTGAAGGAGCGAAGCCAGTGTCGTCGGAGGAGGAGCGGATCTGGAGGTCGATCTCGCTGGTGGCGAGTCTTCCCTTGATGGAAGAGAGCGTGACTTCGGACTTGAAGTCTGGCGCGATCCGCCCAGGTGGAGAAGTGTGTGGTGGCCTTTTCCGCACACCCGGCATCTCTCGCCGCTTCGGCATGAGCGCCCGGAGTACTGGTAAGCCAGGCAATTGTGGCAGTAGTTGTTAATCAGCACTGCCCGACGACGTTTCTCCACGGTCAGCTTCAGGAAACGTTGGCACTTCCTTAGCGCGTGGACTCCTCGGCAGACCCGACAGCGGAAGCTGTTGGATCCCCTCGGCTGGTTGCGCTGTACTGGACGTTGGCGAGGTGTCATGCTTGAAAAAGAGAGATCATGGAATATTAGCGGATGGATCATTTTCGACAAACAAAATCAAACATATTGGTTAGTTGGATACTGGGACGTGGACAGCACTGTCTACCGGAAGAAGAATGAGTTTTGCTACTGGCCGCTTAATGGTGCCGCGGACCGTTAAAACGTCGACCACGCGGACCATGCCATCGACCCCTGGATACGTTCGCTCAATTCTTCCTAGGCGCCATTCATTGAGGATTAGGTTGTCTTCCTTGATGACAACCATGTCGCCTGCCTAAAGAGTTCTTGTTGGGAGTTGCCACTTATTCCTTTTGTGTAACTCTTTGAGGTATTCGTGTTTCCAACGGAGACAAAACTGCTGGTTTTGAGCCTTCACACGCTGCCATCTATTGATTATTGACACTTCTTCCTCTTTTCTTTCTGGCTCTTCAACCAGAAAGTGGCCTGGACTGAGGGCTAGGAGGTCAGTCGGATCTTCTGACATGGGAAAAATCGGCCGCGAATTCAAGCCCGCTTCAATCTTGGAGAGGAGGGTCGACAACTCTTCAAAAGTGAACTTCGATGTCGACGTGGACTTTTAGAAAAGCGTCTTGAAAGTTTTCTCTCCCGCTTCCCACAAGCCACCCATGTGAGGTGCGCTTGGAGGATTGAAGCTCCACGTGAGGTTCTGTTGAGGATATGCGGAAATAAAACACTAACTTGTGGCTACTAGAAAGTGCTGGGACAGGGCTTTTGAGGCTCCTACGATTGTTTTTCCCATGTCGGAGTATATTTGCTGAGGACGGCGGCAAGGAACCTTTCGGTTGTGAGATCTGAGGTTGCTTCTAAATGGATCGCCTTCGTGCTGAAGCACACAAAGACACAAACATATCCCTTGGTTATACGGCAGGCTCGACCAGTGTATGTCTTGATTTCGAACGGTCCCGCAAAATCGACACCCGTTCGTATAAATGGATGAGAGAAGGAAGTCCTATTCTTGGGCAGGTCCCCCATAATCTGGGTTTGCAATTTGTATCGATAAATCGCACAAACTCGGCTTCACTAAGGTCCGCAGTTTCGGGACCCAGTATTTGGATCGGACAAGTCGCATCACAAGTTGGTTCCCACTGTGCAAGGAGATGCGATGAGTAAACCGAACTAGGAGACGCGTGTTTACGCAGGAATAAGGAAGAATGATCGGGTGTTTCTCATCATAACTCAATGACTCGGAGGTTCGCACCCGACCGCATGCCCAAAGGACACCGTTTTGGTCGATAAAGGGGTTAAGGTTATTTGACGCTGGTGCTGGACGCTGGAAGTGATTGCTTGTCTAGCAAGCGATGGAATTCTTTTGCATACTCGGCACGTTGAACACAGATGACCATACGCTCTTGAGTCTCGGAGAGCTTTATAAAACGGAAGACAAATTATAGGACCCTCATGGCCTTTCCGAATTCTAAGAAGCGGTCGATGACATTGGGTTCCGGGGACGGCTTGCACAAGTTGCACTTCACCGCGCTCCAGTTCCGTCTCGTGCGGAGGTTCAGCTGGGATGGGCCATTGGTCTTGGTTGAGTTGCAACCATTCTTGCCCGTGCCACCTTAGATTGCTGATCGCCAAATCTCGGGATGAAACCCCTCTGCTAGCTAGATCCGCTGGGTTGTGCTCCGATCTTACGTGAGACCACGTTCCCTGGATGACGGACTGGGTGATTCTAGTCACCCTGTTGGCCACAAAGGTTTTCCATCTACATGGAGCTTTGTTTAGCCAGGCTAGCACAATTGTGGAGTCTGTCCAATAAAAGTATTCGTAGCTATCAAGGGACAGTTGAAGAAGAAGAGACGAGGACAGCTCAGCGAGAAGAACGGCTCCACACAACTCCAAGCGTGGTAAAGACACGGTCTTCACAGGAGCAACTCTCGTCTTTGCTGTTAGTAGATGAACGGAGACCTGGTTGTCCATCTCTACACGAACATAAATGGCAGCGCCATTGTAGTTTCGTGCGAGGGTGATACTGCACCCATTTCGGTATGCGAATTTGTTGAAGAGCAGGATAGCTAAGGAGGAAGTCCTGCCATCTTGTGAGGAGGTCTTTTGGCAGAGAGTCATCCCACCCGAGCTCTTAAAGCCAGATTTCCTGCATAAAGATCTTTGCTCGGACAATGAAAGGATATTTGGGATACAACTTATCTTTTTGTGTAAGAGGAGCTAAAGGCTACCCCAGATGGCCGAAAAAAGAATTCATCACTATCCGCTTGCCACCGTATACCTAAGGTCTTCGCGGAACTAGAGTCCTCCATCTCAAGGAAATCGGCACACAGTAAATGGTCCGTAGGAATGTCCTGGCTTTGCATTCGAAGTCCACTTCTTCAGCGGAAAACCCGCACTGTCGAGTGCAGCGCGAAGCTCCTTTATAGATGCGATTGCACCTTGTATTGTGTGGGCAAGCAAGGACATCGTATTGGATATGATGTCGCTAACCAGTGGGAATCGCTTTAGAACTTCCTGCACAAGTTCCTTCAGCACAGGAATGGCCAAGAATAGAGAGCAGTTTACCCCGAACTTAACAGCTCATAATCACAGAGCTCGCCATGTATATTCCTAGACAGAATTCGTTAGAATCTTGTATGCGAAGGGTCGAGGGTAATTTGCCGATACATTTTTTTGATGTCAGCAGCAAAGACATATCGGAAGAATCGCCATTTCAGTATCTGAATGGTTAGATCGGATTGGAGAACAGGTCCTGGATGGAGAATGTCGTTTAAGCTGTTGCCGTTCGAGGACTTACTGGAGGCGGTACAGACTACCCGAAATTTTTTCGTGTTGCTGTCCGGCTTTTGGATAGCGTGATGGGGCAGATATAAGCTATCGGAATCGTTGCTTGGTGGCACTTGGCGCATATGACCTAAGTCTAGGTACTCCGGGATGACTCGATCGTACTGCTCGTTCAACGGAACGTTTCGTTTCAACCAACTTTCGTTTTTCAGGAACTGAGCTAGCGCGATTGATCTTGAATGCCCTAAGTTTATGTATTCAGGATTCCGAAAGGGCAATGACACCGTATAAATCCCACTTGCTTCTCTACGGGTGGTTCGATCAAAATTGTTCTCGCAGAGGAACTTCGAAGAGTCTTCAACCCGACTGGCTGGAAGATCCTCCACCTCCCAAAACTTCGTTAGAAGGTTTTCTAAACGCTGTTCTGCGCTGACATTTATCCTTGTAGTAAAGGACTGGTCCTGTAATGATCCATCCAAAAATGGTCTCTTGACCGAGTAGTGATCCGCAAATGTTGTGTTGAGAGCAGCCAAGTAAAATGGATGGAAGGATATCTGCACCTAGGAGCACATCTATCTGCGAACTTTTGTGGAAAGAAGGGTCAGCCAACGGAAGATTTGGCAGGTCCTTTATGAAACCTTGCGGAATTGGATGCGAAGGTAAGGTGCCTGCCACATTTGGAAGTACGAACGCCGAGGTTTCTACATAAACTCTCGGTTTGGAGGGAGAGCCGATTTGGAAGTGGCATATCTTTTGAGGCCTGGCGGCGATTGCTTGGTTCAAGCCCGCAACTTGAACTTGAACTGGTTGAAACGGAAGTTGAAGCTTTATAATTAGTGCCCAAGTGGCACACGTTTATTATAGCCGTGCCTAGCAGAACACTTTGTGTGTTTGCTGTGTAATAACTTTGGACTTTGGAGGATGAAGTGTCTTAAATTGGGTTTGATTTGGGAGGAACTGCTGTAGAGGGATCTGAAGGAGGGCTGCCACGGTGGAGAAGCGTGTGGTGATGACGTTTGCACGTGAAGCAATTATGCTGCTTGTGCACTCCTTTATTTGGTGCCTTCTTGCAAAACAGTTCATGCATAGCTTTTGCTGTTTGATGTAGTTGGCTCGATCATGAGCTGTCATTTGGAGAAAACGTGGACATTGGCGTACCGGGTGGTTTTCTTTGGAACAAAGACTGCAGGTGCGAATCTTGACGGAGCTTTGGCGGAGGTCGGAGCTTACTTTTGCCTCAAAAGAATTGTCCTTTTTTTTCGCCCTTTTCCCTTTTTTCGGGCCTGGAAAGCGCTTGCATGGAGGCATTCGCGTTCTCCATTGCTTCGAGAGATAAATATCGCTCACTCAGGAATTTGTTCATGGCGCTCCACGACGGTATATCGCTCTTGCTCGGAAGTGACTGTTCCCAACTTCGAGGAAACCAGGAACACCAGAACGCCGTCCGCGAAACGATTGTCAATGGGAACCGGATTGTCTAAGGGGCACTCCGTAGGGACCTACCGTGAAACTTCGAGGAAATTTCGCCGGGGCCTAATTAAAACTTGGATTTATCCTAAGAATCCACCGACAACTGTTCTCAAGAGTACAAGAGCTTTGCAAGAAAATCCCGCCAGGTACGCCTTGACTTAGGACGGAAGCAGTCGCCTCGAAAAAGGTGATACTGAAACCGAAGTTGCGGTGTTTTGTGGCAGAGGTGATATAACATCTCCACTTGAGTCAGCCTTGGATTGCTTATGTAGATTGCGGAAAATACATCTCAGAAAGTGGGCCACTTTAAATAATCGCCGTGGAAGACCTCGATTTCAATTGGGGGCAGACGACTGTAGCCTCCTTGATGAGAGCTACTCTACTTATTGTCCCCTCCCCGGCTTCGCGAGAGTTAAACGAGGACATCCCAAATCAAAGTTACTCTCGGAACCACGTTGCGAGCGTAAGATCGGCATGGCATTTTAAGCGATTACGGTAAGAGAACTGGAGGCGTTCAGAAACACGGTCCCGCGCTTCCTAGATACCTGTATTATTCGATAGTCGCTGCGCATACTCTGTGAAACGGTGGAAACAAAACGGAGATGGTATGAGAGCGATAATTTGGAAAAACGAGAGGTTAGCTTGCCTTCTGAACAATTATATTCTTTATTTATTTTGTATATGTACCAAAAAATCTGCAACGATGGAATGGAACATGTACCGGTAAAGTGAAAGATTTAGGAGTGTCAACCAACAGTAATTGGCACAAAGGATTTTTTTTGTTTGAGCCCTCTTTGATTTAGTATTATTTTCTCCACCCGGAACAGTGGAATGGAACGTACCGGTTTAGTGAAAGGTTTACGGAGTGCCCCCAAAAGTCCTTGGCACAAAGGTTTTTTTAAAAGCCCTCTTTGATTTCTGTACTATTATTCCTCCCGGAACAGTGGAATGGAACATTCAAAGAGGTTTTGGCAACTATTGGCAACAAAAAATTATTGAGGAGGCCAAAAAAAAAAAATAAATTAATATGTGAAAATATCCAAAGTGCCGTACCCTTTCATTAAAACTATATACCCGCGTCGTACGGGGTATCACTATAAGCACAAAGATGAAAGGAGCATATGCTTTAAGCTATGCTCGCGGTATGTATGTATGTACGTATGTAAGAGCTTGGAGCGGATCCCGCACAGTGGGGAAATGCATGCATGTATGTATGTACGTATGTATGTAAGGTGTTTTATATATGTGGTATGATTTGTTTTAATGGAAGAAAAACGCTGTGTATATTTTATTTTATTGCAGGCTGCGGATTTGAGTTTACATTTGCTGAAATATTATATGAATGCAGCATGCACTTAAATAATATAAGGTGGATTGGGTGTATGGAGTTAGTTTTTGCCGAGAAAAGGAACAAAACATAAAATACACCTTTAAAAGTGGTACTATGTACATGCACTATAACTTTATTTTCTTTTATGAATTTCTATTATTGTCTATTATTTAAAATAACTTGTGCGGATTATGTATATGTGCGTATGTGTGTATGTTGGTACAGTGCACTATGGGGCATTTGACCACTTTTTGTGGCATTAATTAATAACTTCCAAACGAAACAATATTTTTTTATTTAGTTTTCTGATATGAGTGAAAGGAAGGTTTTTTGAAAAAATCGAATTTTTATTTTATTTTTAAATTGAATCAAACAAAAAATGATGGGAATATGTAAAGCAATGCCATATTATCCTAAAAAAGTTGTGCCTGGATTTTAAAAAATGGAAAAGTAGAAGATAATCAAGCAGTGCAAGCAGCTTCTTTTATTTGAGTTGTTGAATTTTGGACATAATTGCACTTCCCGTCAGTGCAGAGATACTGGAAAAGTCTCAACGTTATTATAATTGTACGATTATATACGAATTAAGCCAATCTGCACATTTTCTTTCAATTTGTTTCAAGTTTGTGGGGTGCAGGTTTGGGATAGATGTATTTTTACCCAAACTAGTACAAAGAGATTTCGTTTGCACCTCTAGCTATGCTCTAGCTAAGCTGCCAGATTGTCGAGGTTCTTTCTACTCTCTACTATATTATGTACTGACACACAGTCGCATAATGTTTTAGGTGCACATTTAAAAAGAATCAAAAATCAAAGGCAGAACACAGGTTAAACTGGACTCAGTGTCTGGAAAGTGGATTACTTATTTGTTGTTGAGGAAAAAGGGGGATGATACTCTATTCAAACCACGGGAGACTTAGGTGTCGTCAAGAATGCCTCTTCTCTACCCTCCCAACCTATGCTATACTGGTAAATCGAACCGTATAGACCCTAGAACAATCAGGCAGTTTTCATTCTACCACTTCGACCTTGCTTGTCTGAGGACGGACGTTAGAATTTAGAACATATTAAATCTGTGTTTCAAAACAAAGGCTTTTAGATACATATATTTCCATGACTTCCTTATATTATAATTCAACATCTTCGATATTTCTTAACCTATACAGGAATTCGGTGATACGCCTCTCGTGGGGCACCCCGTATATGCACTTATACGCACTTAGGCTGCTACGAAAGATAGGTCTCTGTCCTATAAACTTAATTCGCAAAAATTGCACTGGTTACTTTCCTAGCTCACGGAAGACATACCTTGGTTGGTTATTATTTTCACAAGGCACTAGCACAGATTAACACAGATCCTTTGAATTTATGGCTTGCAAGACAACTTCGGCACGAGGGATTATGTATGTTATGTGTAGGTTATATCTACATACATTTATATGGCTTGCCACAATCACGTCTGCTTTTGTTGATAGACTCTTTGCTAATAACTCTAGCAAAACTCATCCCAGTGAAGCTAGGCTGTAACGAGCATAACGATCGGAGATCTGATGATGTTTGGGAGCTTTAACGGTACAATCGCGTGATCTTTCGCTGACTTGAGCATAAAGAAACTATATAAGGAGGCCTCGTCGGTGGCAGAGTTACTCGCTGCTTTTCCCAATTCTCAGTGCTCATTTGCTTGTCGACGCGGAAGGTTGGTTGCGGACAACATTTTTTTCACATTTTTTCAAAATGTTTATTTTTTCAAAACACCGACTGCTATTATGTAGCAAACTATTAAAAATTAAATGATGAAACAATTATTTTGCTCAAAAATGAGCCCCGCCCCGCAAGGGTGGCGAAAACCTCCCAAATCTACAATTTTTAAGATAAATGAAAACGCCATTCCGTAGGGAGTAGCCATATCTATCTGATCACCAAATTGGGATCCAATTGGATCATTTTTACAGCCACAATGAAGAAATTTATTTGCAGTGGCTAAACCCACCCCGTCCCGCAGCTTAGATTTGTTTTTTGCACATTCTCTCATTTACACTCTGCTTCGCGCAGTGTGCGACCTCTGCCTCTGCCGCGAGTCTGGAGTGTGTGGGTCTAGGGAAGGGGGGCGAGCTAAAGGAGTGTGTTGGTGTGAGAAGTGTTGTAGATGTAGATGACAGATAAAGAAAAAATGTAAAATTAGACAAAACACCGCTAAGGTGCAGATGTAGTCCTGAGTGCCGGGTATAAAAGATGTGACGCGTAAGAAGCGTCTCACACGTCCCTTAACGTTTTTAGTGTATATATGGAGCAGTTTATGGCCGAGTTATTACCACAGCTGCTAGAGTTACTGGTGTTTCTATAAAATAATGGTCTATATACATATGTATGTATGTATGTACATACATAGTTGTCGACGAACATGCTTCCGAAAATTCAAATCAACAACCACTCCCACGCTCACCAAAATCCCGACAACTTCATTTCAGAGTAAACAAATTAGCGAAAAATATTTGTACACATGGAAAGCTTCCTTTCCTCACTCTCACTCTCTCTTTGTCTCTCTTTTATTTTTAACGGTCCCTCCCTTGCCCTTCTCAAACTTGCATTGCACAACGTGTTTTTCATTTCGAGTGTAAACAAAATTCTAATACGTTTAACATATTGCTGGAAAATTGCTTTCCTTTCGGCGTTCGGTATTCAGCAAGCAGCAGCTTGAAGGAGCCGAAAAGCATTGTTAACCAACAATAGCAACAACAGGAGCAAGAGAACAGCAGCGGGAAAGTAAGTCGAAAATGAAGGGTGGATCAAGAACAGTCTGTGAAGCGATACACTTATAAAAGCAATGGATACTTTTTGTGATGATCCCAAAAACGATCTAATCACGGCCTAGGCTACCCAGCGATGGCGATAAATACCTATGTATGTATATTATATTTTAGAATTGGAACTGTTACATTTTCATAACCTTTATGTTCTTGAGCGTTTTTCCCTGTGTAGTGTTGTGGGTGCGCAACGACAGAAAGAAAATGTCAAACTTTTGATGCTGCAATTTGTAATTCAAGCGGTATGTATTTTGTAACTGTATACCTGCAAGTCGATTTTGAGGAAGTCTTATGTTAGGGTTTTTCGCCAGGCCTTTGATTCTAGAAAAATGACTGCAAAACCAAAACCTAATGTTGTGTTCTATGCGGCCAACGGAAGATTAATTGATCTAAGTCTATAAACGAGTGGGGTATAAATACTTATGAATATGAATACATACATATGTACACCTCTTAGAATTAATAGATTTGAAATTAGATGATTTAAGAAAACACACTTGAATGAATTCAGGTTACATTAATCTAACCGACTTTTGTTGGTCCCCGAGACAGAGTACAAACTCACCAAACCCACCTCATTCTGGTGCGGCTCTATCTAAGGTCGGTGCCATGGTAGAATTACTAAGTTAGTAATTTCACCAAGGTCGGTGCCACATAACGTGGTGGACATAATGAAAACGAAGCAACAAAACAATGTTTTCAAATAGAACGAGGAAAAGGTGATTCCTAAGTGTCACAACTTTTATACCCGGTACTCAGCATATGTACATATGTAACTTCGTACGCCAAAACGCCCTCTAGCCCACCACCCTCCCCCAGAGCCACACACTGCATGTGAAGAAGGAAGCGATTCCGACCCCATAAAGTGTACATATGTACATTACAAATGTATACTTGATCAGCAGCAATGGCCGTGTCGATATAGCCATGACTGTATGTCCTTCTGTCCGTCCGTATTGTTTGACGTCTCGTTCTCAAAGACCACAAGAGCTAGAGTCAACAAATTTTGTGTGAAGCCCCTTGTGATATCGCACCTAATCAAGTTTGTTTCGAATATCCGCACAGACCCCTTCCACCCAACACATGACGAAAATCTCTCAAATCCACAATTTTGAAGACAAGAGAAATTTAAAAATTCAATTCCGTAGTAAATCAGATCACCGAATTGGGATTTATAGTCAGAATGAAAAAAATGTATTTTTAGTTACTTAACACACCCCCGTCCGGCTTATTATTTTTATTTTTTGCGCATTCTATCATTCTACGCTCTGCTTCGTGCAGTGTGTGGCTCTAGGGGAGGGGGGCAAGCTAACAGATCGCGCTGGCGTGAGAAGTGATGTAGATATAGATCACAGATATATAGAAAATGTAAAATGAAACAAAAACCCACTAAGCCACAGCTATACTGACTGAGTACCAGGCTCACACGCTACTTTCCTCAATACTTCATACTTTCCTTAATTTCTTTGAATATTATAAACGACTCTTACGTTTTTAACAAATTTCAGACAAAATTCACATCTCCAAATCAAATTACGTTTAATGCCCTCTTGATTGGGCTCCGC
The DNA here is from genome assembly GCF_900245975.1 of Drosophila guanche. Classification (NCBI taxonomy): domain Eukaryota; kingdom Metazoa; phylum Arthropoda; class Insecta; order Diptera; family Drosophilidae; genus Drosophila; species Drosophila guanche. Next base: position 217,696 of record NW_022995744.1, on the reverse strand, counting down.
GCCACTGCGTCCGCTTGGTTTTTGCTAACCTTAATTTCAAAATTAATTCAATTATTTAATTTCCTTTGGAATAGACACATATTTTTGAAGTTTACCCCGCCAACCTCTGATTATGTCGGTCAAAAGGCAACAAAAACCTTCGTTAGTGATTGCGGTAAATGAGATAATAAAGTTTTTGGTGGTTCTCCCCACTCATACATATATGTATGTACATATGCTACACCGCTATTCTCGCAGACTCCCCTGTTTGATTTTTACCATCGGAGAAATCTGAAAAACACACACAAAATACACAATCATAACCGTAAATAGTTAGTTCACCTTTTACGTGCGTTAATGATGTTTTCTCAATCAAAAAGTTAAGTCTTTCGTAGCGGTTAAGGGAGAGGTTTTGTAAGTAAAGTTTGGAAAAGGCAGCAGCTTTGGTGGTGAGGGTCTAGAATGGTGGGAGGATTGGGGAAGAGGGAGAGTAAACAAGCATATGGCGGGGGAGGGACTATCACCTTTTGGCTTCTAATCGGACATGAAAAGCTAATTACAAGTAGCTGAAAGTTGTGCGCTTCAATTGTCCAAAAGGAGATTGGATCTGTGTCGGGAGAAGGAAGGGAGAAAAATAGGAGGGAGTGCGAAACAGAGAGGAAAGCAACACCTGCCAAAATAAACGTTGATTGGGTTTTAAATGATTTAACAGATGCAGAAACCTGCTCTGCGTATGTACATGCATACATACATATGTATGTTTGTATTTTCGCTTAGGTATGTCAATAATTTTCCGAAAGCGATTAGAATACAGGACAAATAATTACCTATGCTAAGTTTTAGACAGCATAAAAAATAAGAAGTTGTTTTTCCAGAAAAAGATAGACGGGAAGAAGGCCGCCGATTTAGTCTCTTCATTCTGCCCAATATCAAATACTATACGTTTCCTTTTTAAGTTTTTCGATAAATACTTTGCACTCATCTGGTCAATATCAATGCCACATTTTCGGGTTTCTCGTGGTTTAATCAATAATTCATTGTTTTGGGACCCAAGTCCTTCCGTAGATTCTCGAAAATCAAGTTTTAAGCTCCCCAAAACCATTCCAATACAATGCTGATTCATTCAACCTTGTTTATTAACAGCCCAGCTCATTGCTTTAAAACTTGAATGACATAGAGTTTGGAGATACAAATGAAAGCGAGGTAAAGGGTAGAATGAGAGGTGGAGACGCTCAAATCCTTACTTACAAAAGTATACTACCGTTACGCTTCCCCTGTCTCTCCCTTTGTGGTAGGGTTGGGGTAGTGGTGGGTATCGTTTGGGTTGAGAATTTTCATATAAAGCTAAGCTGTCTCTGCTTCTTTTACAGTATTTTGAGAGTTTCTTGTTGAGTTTTCTACCCCTGCCCAATGTGGAAAAGTTTTTTATCTGCAGCCAAATAGTTTTAGACTATTTCTCTATCAATTTTAATGGTAATACTTAGACAAAAGTTTATACACATTACACACATAGGGACAGTTAGATAAAAGATGAACAAAGAGGAAGAGAGAGAGAGAGAGAGAGAGTCCGGGATCTTTAAATGAAAGGATTCAATGCGTACACTGTTTGAGTTTGGCTTGGGATTTCTTTTTTTTAATTTGATGGAAAGAGAGAAACTTTTTGTGTCAGTGGATTCGTGAAAGGAATAAACCAATAAAACAGATTCCAAAGGCTCGTCGACCTTATTAAACCCGATATTCGATGAGTAAATGGGGTATATTGTAATTTTGAGGAAAAGTTGATGTATGTAACGCAGAGAAGGAAACGGTTCTGACGCCATAAATATATATATTCAGCATCAATAGCCGATAAACCCTATATAGCCTACCCGTCCCTATGACCGCCTTATACTCAGAGACCATAAGAGATACGGCAACCAAGTTTTGCATCCAGACTTCTGTATGCTCACACTGTTACAAGTGTATTTCAAAAATCAATTTTGAATATAAAGGAAACTTTAAACATATCATTACATGACCATATCCATTGGATCACCGATCACCGATAAGCCAGAATGAAGAAATGAATTTGCAATGGCTACCCCCACACCGTCCAGCAACTTTTTTTTTGGCTCATTCTCTCATTCTACACTCTGGTTGATGCAGTGTGTGGCTCTAGGGGCGAGGGGCGAGCTAAAAGAGCGATTGTGCGTGAGAAGTGATGTAAATGTAGTTAACATATGTAGAAAAAAACGTAAAATTTTAAATTTGAAAAAAACCACTAAGGTACAGATGTACTACCGAGTACCGGGTATAAGAGTTGTGATGCGTAAGAAGCGTCTCACACGTCCCTTCCCGCTTTAATTTCTATGTTTGGTATTCGTCTCTATCTGTCTCTTTGTTTTTACGCTTCGACAATTGAGAGTGCGGACTGATTTTGCAACTTGTAATTATCACTCACAACATCTAGTCGAGCATCCTACCCGTAACCATCCGTAACCACACATCCTTTCTCTCGTTCAACTTCCCTCACCATCATGGTGCTTAATTAATAGACATCATAAAGTGCTGCACCTCTCAGTGGTGAGTATGGGTACCCATATATTTTCCGTGCCCCAAGTTTGACATGATGAAGCACAATCCTGGCCACAATACTAACTGACATTTTGAGCCAATTTGAAAATGGCAACACAAAAAAAATAGTTTCCATTTCCACAGTCAAATAAAAATTAATTACAACAATTTATCATCGTCGTCGCAATAGTCTCAAAACATGTTTGGTAATATTGGCTTGGAGAGGTATCGACAGGTAGATTACTCTATAACGCGGGGCGCAGTTTCATACTTTCCGTATAGCTAACACATATACATTTTATAAAAACTATAGGCCATATAAGAGGATAAAACTGTAAGAGCTACAGCAGTCGAACATTATGTGGAGACTCCTGTGGCATCACCAGTATCTAAAACATCCGTGGGCTCTAAGAGGGAAGTGCAGAATCAGAGCGTATCTCAGAGGTAAATTATACTACCCGAAACGATTTTCCCTCAAGCAACCAAACCAACTTTTCTTGAAAGATATTAGGCCTGATAATTTATTTTTTTTCCTATGGCAGAACATATTTTTTGATTTTTGTTTTTATTTTTTTTTTTGTAAAGCTCTAGGAAGCTGATAAATACATCTTTAAAGTGTACCCAAACAATTTGTGGTGTTAACTTACCGTCTGGGAAATAGTAGGCTTTGAAATGCACAAAATATGATTTTTGGGCGGTAATTTTTACGAAATTTTGACTCTAAAAACCAAAACTTTACCCTGACGGTAAATTAAAATAGCTAAGTCAACTTTTAGCTGCATCAGATGGAATTTCAGAATGGTCAATGTTCTTTACAATAAAAGCTAAGTTAGGTACATAATCAAACCGTTACCTGTAAAAACACAGAATTAACAACAAAAAACAACTTTTTACAAATTCTTAAAAAGAAAACTTTGGACATAGAAAAAAAAAATAAAAAATGTTCGATTTTCTCGAGCAGTGTTATCGTAAGCATATATTTTTTGGAGTGCAAATTGGTACGAAGTAGTTTTATTGTACCAGCGCAATAGAGTTTCAACGAATTAAGACGATCTACCTCTTCTTTAGCCCTATGGTCGTTTAAAACTTTATAAAGGGTACACAAACGAAAGCAGTTACAAGACGAACAACCTACTGGACAATTGTCCAGCTTTGATATGCTCCACCTACCGCACCATTCCAAAGCCGGTCGTTATGTATAAGCGGCTAGCTGCTGTAAAAACGCAAATGTAAACCCTTTCGGTAATGCAAAATAATTGCTATGGCTCGTGGTTCGAGTTCACCAGAGTGCCTCAGAAAAAATATGCAAAATAACGAGCAGATAAAAAAACGTCAAAGCGTAAAATAATGTTCTGTGCCCCCTCCCTTCTTCTGGCTACAGTTTAGCTTAACAGTAATTAAAGCAACGGAAGATAGGGCGTTTCATTTAGTTTTCAGTTTCCACCTAATTTACCCAATTGGGTAAAAGTGCTTTATCATAATCAGCCCGGGAGCAAGGTTCGCATATCTAATGAATCAAAAGAAGGCTGAGACGTGCAGGCAAGCTACAGAGGAGGTGCTGGACCAGGGTCCATGGAGTAAATGTTCATGAATGGAATGGGTGGAATGGGTATTAGGTTTTCGCCTTTCTCCGCTCGGCACATATTTACCGAGTTGCTAATAGGCTGTCACATAATTAGCCCTCAAACAACAGACCTAAAAATAAAAAAAGAAGGAAATGAAATTAGTTAGAATAAAAAGGATACTGACATTAACATTGGCTTTGATGGAAGTCGAAGATGACCAAACGATAAGGTCCAAAGATGTTCTAACGAATCTTACGAAAGATTCAGGATTCTGGCTTTTTTTCTGATAGGGCTGATGCTGCGGGGTTCTGGGCGTTAGCGAAGGAAGTGAGTTGGAGTTAATATTTAGCCCGTGTGCATATGTACATATGTACGTACATATGTATGTGCAACAAACAGGTTTTTCTTATGAATACGCAAATTAAAAATAATAAATCCTTTAACTACCATTTAAAGATTAGGCAATGTAAATGTTCCTTGGATGGGCTACCGTCCTATGGCCGTGAATCAGTTTCTGCTTGTTGGATGCCTTTTTGTTCGCTGTTTCCTTCTTTCGCATCCCTGACAACCCATTTCCTTCCTAATAAACTGATGGAGACGACCTCCTTTTTGAATTCAAAATGTCCTGAGCCTTTCCAGAGGTCGCATTAGCCAGAAACCAGAGGGAATGTGGGAAATGGCCTGACCAACCAGAAAGTCTCACCCCAAATACCTCAAGCCAGGGGCTGCATAAAAAAGTTGCTTGACTGTGTGGCAATTAACGAAGCAGTGCAGCTGCAATCAAGCAACATATGAACATACATGAGCATAAATATTTCTGATATATGTATGTAAATATCTATGCACATATGCACATACGTAAGTAAACAAAAAATTTTATAATTATTGTTTCAACGCCTCAAAAATTCTGAAAATGTGTTTTTGGTAAAAAAATGTAACACAAAGAAGGAAGCGTTTCCGACCCCATACAGTGTTTTTATTCTTAATCAACATCAATAGCCGAGTCGATTTAGCCATGTCTGTTTGTCCTTCTGTTCGTCCGTCTTGTTTGACGCCTCGTTCTCAGAGACCACTAGAGGTAGAGTCAACAAATTTTGTGTGAAGACCCTTCGGATATCACACTGAATCAAGTTTGTTTCTAATATTCGCAAAGACCCCTTCCACTCAACAAATGGCGAAAATCTCTCAATTCCACAATTTTGAAGACACGAGAAAACTAAAAATGCTCAAACGAAAGGGAGCGAGGTAAAAGAGCGTGTTGGTGTGAGAAGTGATAGACGTAGAAGAAATTTAAAATGTAAAATTCGATTAAAAAAACCATTAGGGTACATAAGTACATATACTGACTGAGTACCGGGTATTATAGTTGTGACGCGTAAGAAGCGTCTCAAAAGTATCTTCTCCTTTTTTTTCAAAATTTTTTTAAAAACATGGAACACAAGCAGAGATAGAAGGAGCAAATATTGTGAAGCAACCCAAACTCTGTTCTCTGTCTGTGCCTTTGTTCTGGCCATGTTGTAAGTTGACCATAAGAGATGACCATAATGACCATTGCACTGATGTTTGCTATGGCTCCTGCACATGTACTATGTTGGTACATGCATGTATGCACATGCACAAATGAGTATTAAATTAAATTAACCCCTTTTTGTGCTGATCCCTGCCTGATATCCTCCCAAGCCGAGCACACAAAAATCCACATCTGGAATCCTAAACCGCGTCATCAATCAGCACCAGCAACCAGTGAAGCAAGCAGCAACAGCAGGACAAATGAGGCGACAAAACACAAACTACGCGTTGGGCGAATATGAAATATTTGTGCCCACATTTCACTGAACTGTTACGGAACGGACACGCGGCACTTTCGAATTGATTGAAGGGTGGTTTCGTGCCACTTAACGAAGGGAAAAACAAATTTCTAGCATAAAGTAGAAAAATCTTCCTGAATAAATTTGTCTATTAAATTCAATATATTTGCATATTTTACATGTTAGTCGCAGAGTTAAGGGGTGTATTTAAGCCCAGAACTCGTAGAAGTAAAGGGTTTATTGGATTTGTGCTCGAAATGGATGTACTTATATACACACGTATGTTACGTATGTATACGTATACGTACGTATTTTACGTACTACAGACGGACTAGAATATATGTACATATATACTTTATGGGGTCGGAAACGTTTCCTTCTGTGCGTTACATGTGTACATACATCCAATCCCTTCTCGTTTCTGCTGAATTTGACTCAGAGGCTCTCAGAGATCTGGAGGCTGGACACAATATGTGGAATTGATTTTAATCGAAATGAATATATTTTTACCATTACCTACTTCATTCATATCTAGATTATTTGACGTTTTTCCAATCTCTTATAGAGTAACCAACATTAAGCAATTAGTTTTTCAAAACCTTCACACTTTCTCATGTCTTATTCAACCAAATTAAAAGCAAACGGATACGAATATATACATAGATCTGAAACTGTCAATTCAAAGCCCAGAAAGCAGAGGAGAAAAAACGAAGCCTATAATACCCGTTAACACGTTAAGTTTCGAACAGAATCGGAATGATTTAGGCCCTATTAACCACCATTAATTAAATAAATACGAGTATATATTTATTTAAATTTCATTTTATGATTCATGTTCAAAGCTGAAGCTTTAACACTTTTAACAAAACGCATGGCGTCAGATTATTGATGTTTGGTTATGACAATGAATTTGACACGGAGCAATTACATATATTCCTTTTTCGATGCTGCTGGTCCTGGGGCTTGTTCTGGCAGCTGACACGAGTAAATGGGTACCGCCGTTTCAACATGATTCAGAAAATACTGCGTACATTGTCTTAACGCATCAGAGACAATCGTTGTCATTTAATTCAAGTGAAAAGCTCTGAACGGGAGGCTAAAAAAGCAGACGACTACAATAAAAACAATTAAAAATTAGGAAATCGAAAATGGGGTTTCCCAAAAGTAGGGCCACGAATTAAATACGTATGGCAAATAAAACTAAATTTCGAAAGGAAGACATTTCGATTTCTTTGCAACGCCACTTCACTGATTACCAGGCCGTATCTGGCCTAAGGATTCTCTTCCTCACCCAGCGCATCTTCTGAGGGTGCACGCAGCACTGTCACCGTATAACCCCCCGATGGCCCTGTACGGGTGTGAGTGCTCCGCATATTGAGGAAGCGATGACGCATACGTTCCCTTCGCTCCTGATGGCGCTGCTCGATTAGCTCATCAAAATTCACTGGTGGATGCTTTTGTAGGTATGGTTGTGAGGAGATGGAACTAGAGAGCTTACGGCTAGCTGATCCTGATCTGGACGGTCTGCGCTGGCATGTCTCCGAGTCGGCCAGAGTTGGCTCATTGAAGGTCAGTCGTGAATTGCTCTCCCTGGTGTTCCGACGGCTCGGCATCTGATGCTGGTAGTCCGCGAAACTGGCGCTGGTGGACTGCCTATCCAAAATATGACTGAGAAAGTTGTCGCGCCCACTCCTGTTGGTTGTAGTAGAGTCTCGGGACATATAGAATCTCTGCACCTGAAAATCAAGGGTATCAAATCAGAGGTAGACTAAACACAAAGAGGAGACACCAATGGAAATTTTCGACGGTCCGAAGCCTAACAAATCCTTTATAAGAAACTATGCGTGTACATACTCGTATACATTTGTATATATGTATGTATATATGTATATATAGTGGGCCAAAAGCACAGACGTAAGGACGAACTAATAGAAATACCTTTTGATCCGAGCTATTTACTTTATTGTAGTCCAGTTTGGCCGTAGAGGCCTCGGGCGGGCCGGTCCGCTTCGCATCCTCGGCATAAGGTAGCTCGTTGGGGAAGACTTCGTCCCAATACTGATCCTTTACCAGTTCCGGATGCTCCTGATGCATCTCGTCTACTATCAGATAGGAGACTGTCAGGTTACGATCTATCATCCAATTGAGCTGCGAAGATCAGAGAGCTGTGGAATAGTGTAGGGGTAACTATACACAATCCGAAAAACCTCAAAGTCATCGTCATCCTCGCCAAAGGGGTTGATCAGCGACTCTGCCACCTTCAGCCATCCCATGTAGAAGAAGAATTGCAGAATGGTCAGGAAAGGAAACCACTGAACGACTCGATTGGGCTCGCTTCCAGTCTCACTGACTTGTGTCCACTGCTGGCCGATCACACTAAACAGAAAGAAGGTATAGGTGGCCAGGGTAACCACTTGGGTGTACACCAGCGGAACGCTGACCCAATCATAGTACAAAAGGAATCCACAGTAGCCGCGAAACTTGTTTAGTTCATCAATGATTGTTTTGACGGCATAATCATCTCGTATCTTGTTCTCCTTTCGGGCTCTCATCACAATGCTAGCGGCCCAAACAATGGGCATCCAGTGCTTGGGATAATGGGGGAAGGCGACGTCCAAGTTCTCGATGATGGCTTTTTCGTTCTCCAACAACAGCCCGGACTCGATGATCTGACTGTAGGTTGGGAACCGCTTCTTGACATTCGGCGATATCATCGTGAACACAATCACCTGGCACAGGCACACATATCGCAGTATGGTTCGACGCATAGCCCGAGCCCGATCGTCGAATCCCTGTATGCTGGAGCTGACCAAGATGGCTATAGAGTCGGGCCATGGTATGGTCGTATACTGCTGCCACCAGCGACCCATCACAATGGAGACATAGAAGCCGAGCACAAAGGACAGCGGCAAGAGGTTTCCATGAGTACTGCAATAGTACACAATGCCTTCGAAGACCCTAGCAGTTGAGGTTGGTTCTTAGTTAGGGGAGGATCTGAGATTAAAGAGAGACCAACTTTTGGGCATTTTCAGTCATAAGCGCTCGATAGGAGAGGGCCACTAAGCAATATAGTCCAAAGAAGATTACCAGATCTATCCAAACCAGCTTGTAAATGCTGCCACGCCATCTAAAAAGCGGTGACAGGGATTTTGGACGCGTTTAATCTCATATGTTGTCTATACAAACCTGAACAGCAATTTCAGAAAGTTGCTTATAACCTTCGAGGTGTTTACGTTAGCCGTATAGGTCACAGTCATAATTAAAGGAAAGGTCAAAATTTTTATATTTTTGATGGAATCGAACAGAAAGTTTTACGTTTGACAGTGAAAGCAGAGAACTATAACCTGAAAAGAATGCTTCTTAACTTCAATTCTGACAAGACTAGATGCTTGTCCTTGTACTTGTGAGTGCCACATACATGATGTATGTATTTACTTTGACAGTTTCCTACTGGGGAGTATATGATATGCTGACAACTGTTTCTTATGTTGTCCTCCTCGCCCTCCCTGAATAACGTAAACAAAACAGCTTATTGATCAGTGTAACCACACAGAATTAAAAGAAAAACCCGTTGGATACGTTCTCATTTATCATATGCATTTATGTGCGTTTCGATCAACACAAAGTCACTTGCCCTTTTTTTTGCTTATGTGACTCTTGTCTGTCTGGATTTCTGAGTCCTTCCGCCTGCCATGGTCTTCTTCCGAGCCCAACTCCGAGCTGGTTCTTGCTGCAATTTCACCTTTCATCAGCTCCAGGGTCATGGCAGCCTGATGGATTTGGCGAGTGATGCGTTCTCGCTCACGCTCCTCCTTAAGACGATCGAAGTCGTCTTTACTTGTCTCTCGACTTAGGTTCTCCTCCTCGCCAAACTCCTCATCGACCTGTGAAAAGCGGCCATCCGTGGAAAATGAGATAGAAACAGAGCTCCTGATGGAGCGGAAGTCCCGCGGGGCGAATCGAATGCGGAGTTCGTTCTCGTTCTCGCCCTCGTCCTCCTCATCGAAATCTGTCCAATCCTGCTCCAGATCGAGGCTGTGAGCCTTGTTCGGAACCGAAGTCACCGTGTTGATCTTAGACAGGTCCATTCTAGCTGTAGAAGCCTCAGGATGTTCGGCCCGTTGTCCCTCCGCTGCATAGGGCAACTCATTCGGGAAAACCTCGTCCCAGTACTGATCCCGAACCAACTGCGGATGATCGTTATGCATCTCGTCCACAATTAGATAGCTCACTTGAAGATTCCGATCTATCAGCCAGTTGAGCTCAAAATCATCGTCGTCATCCCCAAAGGGACAGATCAGAGTCTCTGCCACCTTCAGCCATCCCATGAAAAAGAAGAACTCTAGGGTGCTGAATAGGGGAAAGTAATAATTGATGACGTTCGTATATCGGCTCCCGGAGGCAAACTCCCTGTCGATCCACTGATGCCCAAATATGGCAGCCATAAAGTACGTATAAACCGCCAGGGTCACCACCTGTGTATAGACTAAAGGAACGCTAATAGTGTCGTAGTGAATAAGCATGTTGCAGCCTGCCCGAAACTTGTTCAGCTCATCAATCATAGACTTTAGGGAGAAATCGTCCCAGATGCGTCCTTCCTTTCTGGCACGCGTCACAATGCTGCTGGCCCACATGATGGGCATCCAGTACTTAGGATGCTTGGGAAACTTGGTGTCCATGGCCTTGATGATATTTGCCTCGTTCGCGTTGAGCATGCCCGCCTCAATGAGGTAGTCATAGCTGGGGAACCGACGCTTGATCACCGGCGATATCATGGTCAGGACCATTGTCAGTGAAAGGCACACATATCTCATAATGGTGCGCCGCATGAGGCGTCCGTGCTCGTCCTGACCGCGTACCAGCGCACTCACATACACCGCCAGGGGATCCGGCCAGGGCACTGTGATATACTGATTCCACCAGCGGTCTACGATAATGGATACGTAGAAGCCCAGCACAAACGAGAGAGGGATCAGGCTGCCATAGCTGTGGCAGTAAACGACAATATCCTCGAAGATCCTAAAAATCATATTTCAGAGCTTCTTATGGGTGAGGTGGAACAAACGCAAACTTACTCTTTGTCACTACCCCTGAGAACGTAGCGGTACAGCAGGGCCATACAATAGAAACTGGCTAGAAACGCCAATAAATCCACCCATATAATCTTGTAGATACTGGCGCGCCATCTGCCGATTACGTAGTTCATTCGATACACAGCCCTTTTTCGAAAAATCAAAGTCATCTTACCTAGCCAAGAGTTTCCAGAAGCAGCCAAAGTGGCGGCATGAGGCCACCTCAGCTGTGTACGAAACAGTCATTTTCTTTTTACCAAATTAAGAACTTTAGTATAATATCCCTAAGACACAAACTGAGCCTTGACTATGGCGATACAAAAACACTTTGTGAGGCCATAAGCACAGCCAACTTTGAAATTAGTTTGCTTAAAGGCAATATCCTTCCTCGAGCATTAAGCTAAGATAGTCGGTAGGCGCGACACATTTGTGGGCGTAATTATTTAAATTGGATCATTTATATTTGCCAAAAGACGGTAGACAGCACATATCCAATTTGCGATAAAGTTTACCATCGAAATCTTCCTACTTTCAAATACATAAATGTACATACATACGAGAAGGGACGTGTGAGACGCTTATTACGCGTCACAACTTTTATACCCGGCACTCAGGACTACATCTGCACCTTAGCGGTTATTTGTCAAATTGTACATTTTTTCTTCATCTGTCATATACATCTACAACACACTTCTCACACCACCACGCTCCTTTAGCTAGCCGCCCTTCCCTAGACCAACACACTGCAGACTCGCGGCAGAGGCAGCGCCCGCACACAAACAAAAAAAAAACAAATATAAGCTGTGGGACGAGGTGGGTTAAAAGTCGGAAGAGCCATCGGCAGGGGGAAGGAAGAGGCAGAGGCCGAGTGAAACAGAAGCAGAGTGTGAATGAGAGAATGTAAAAAGAGCAACAAAAGCTGCGGGACAGGGTGGGTTTAGCCACTGGAAATTAATTTCTCCATTGTGGCTATAATAATGATCCGACCGGATCCCAATTTGGTGATCTGATAGATATGGCATCCTACGGAATGGCGTTTTTAGTTTTTTTGTATCTTCAAAACTGTAGATTTGCGGGGTTTTCGGTCGTTTGCGGGGGCGGAAGGGGGCGTGGCTCATTTTTGAAATACACTGGTTTCAGTGTGAGCATACAGCAGTCCGGAGCCGAAATTTGGTGGCTCTAGCTCTTATAGCCTCTGAGAACTAGCCGACAAACAAGACGGACAGACAGACATGGCTCTATCGACTCGGCTATTGATGCTGATCAAGAATATATATACTTTATGGGGTCGGAAACGCTTCCTTCTGTGCGTTACATACAACCGTTATTCCCCACAAATACAACATACCCTATTTACTCTTCACTGCACGAAGCAAAGTGTGGAATGAGAGCCATTCTGGATATAATAATAATCAAATCTGATCTCAATTTGGCGATCTGATAGATACATATGTATGTATATGCATGTAGTTTTTTCCTACGGAATTGCGTTTTCTTTTATTTTCAAAATTGTGGCTGTGGGAAATTTCCGCCCATTGTGGTGTGGAAGGGGGCTGGGCTCAGTTTTTAAATACACTTATAACAGTGTCAGAATACATCCATCTGAACGGACTTGGTGGCTGTAGCTTTTATAGTCGCTAAGATCCAGGCGCTCAACAAGACGGACGAACAAACAGACATGGCTAAATTGGCTCGGCTATTGATGCTGATCGGAAAAGTTTCATTCTGTGCGTTACATTTGTACATCCGTTATTCCCCACAAATACACTATACCCTGTTTACTCTTCGAGTACCAGGTATAAAAATACTAACTTACGCTAGTTGACCTTTGTCATTTTCTAGTACTGCAGGGTATACAAAAACTCTGCTTTTAGAATATAACATTTGACAGTTACATATTGTTTTAAAAGAACTGATATATTTTTTCTGTTATGGAAAAAGAGGACAAAACAATCTAAAAGTAGTTCAACTAAATTGTATATTATTTTATTGAAGGCTACGTACTTCTTAAGATTAACTAAAAATGCCTTAGACAACATTTGTTGGCTTAACGACTATGTCACGTATTAGTATTTACCCAAATGCTTACTTATAATTTCATTCTCTCATTCTTTATAGAGCGCATCCAAGCTTATTAACCGAATCAACCACTTCAGACGAGCAAAGTGTATAAATTGAAACTCAACATCCAATTAAACAATTCTAAAGCGCATCTACATCCATATGTATTTACATACATATGTTCGTACTCTGTACTCTCTGTACTTATGTACATATGTATGTATATATCAGACATAATATTATCTTACACTTTCAGGTAACGTTATGCGCTGAAAACGTCAAAAACAGAATCACAAAAGTGAGGAGAAAGATTTGCAGCGTGCAACAGGTACATATAAAGGCGTGAGTGAGAGTGGGAACAAGATACGGTACGGTCGAATTTGTATCCAAAACGGTAGATCGGAAATAAAGTAAATGAAAACATAAAACAATAATCTTATCTGATATAACAGTTTGCGGTGTGTAGGTGCGTCGTGACGAGCAAAAGGGAGTGAGCGCGGTAAAATCTGTTATTTTTGCTATCGCAAAGATCATAGAACGCAAAGGGAAACAACAAGAAAAAACAACGGCATTCGACGTCACTCGGCGTGATTCTTTCAGTCTCCCTCTCTCCCACCATATCTGCTAATTATACCCGGTACTCTGGGACTAAATGGGGTATATTGTATTTGCGCTCGAAAAATGACGCCTCGTTCTCAGAGACCCTATGAGCTAGCCAAATTTTATGTGAGGACTAATGTGATTTCACACGGAATCAAAGTTGTTTCATGAAAAACTGAGAGCGCAGTTCTGTAGAGAATGTCTATGTACATACATATGCATGTATGTATATCTCTCAGATCACCAAAGAACATAGGTCATTATTATAGCAATAACGAAGAAATTCATTTGCGGTGGCTTACCCCACACCCTTCAGCATATTTTCTAGGGCTTGTTTGCTATTTTCCCGCTCCCACACACTGCCTCATGCAGTGATCGTCTTGGGGGGGGGGGGGGGGGGGGGGGGGAGGGTGGCGAGCGTGGTGACGTAGATGTTGATAACATACATATGTAGAAAAAATGTAATATTTAAAATTCGAAAAAACCATAATTTACTTACATATGTAAATATGTGCGTATTTATCACACGTACCTATGTACATATGTATGTACATACATACATATGAATGTATGTGCATACACCTTCTTAAGGTGTTCACGGAGAGGGAGTCGTAGTCGTCGTGGTCGTATCAGTTCGGTTCGGGAACACACCAGCAGTTTTCAGCTCTCCGGCTCTCTCCATCCTAATCTTGGCCATGAAGCAATTATATAAGGAGGTCTCGTCGGCAAAATCTTCCCTAGCAATGCTGTCAATAAATGCGAGTGAAACGGCTCTGCGCTGTAAATGTGAGTGAAACGTCAATGGAGTGTGCTGAATAACACTTTGATATCATGAGGTTTAAAATTGCACATTGCAAGAAAAGGAGTTGAAGTTTTCTTCGACAAGCAAACAAGCACTGAACTCTAAAGAAATAAAACGAACGAAGATGCGCAGCCGACGAGACCTCCTTATATAATTGCTTCATGGGCAATGCTCATGCTCATCCGGCTGAGGTTCGGCTTTGTCTTATCTTCAGAATAATACGAAGACGAACTCGCGTCCGTAATACCAAGTGGTACGACACCCGTGGGGCCTGGTCAGAACAGTCCAAGATAGAGACAAAAACAGACACAGATCGCCAAGTGTGTCAGTCACACGTTACTACCCATTTATTTAATTTCTTGTGTAAAAACAAAGGCACGAGGCACACTGTTCATTCCGATAATAAACAACTACAAACGCTGGACACAACCTTGCACTTACATACATACATTTTAAAACCCTGGTAAGTGTTTTCGTGGAAAGTTCCGTTAAAAATATTTAGGTTTAGAATAAGTTGTAATCTCCTTTTTTTTTTTAATTCACTAAACCCACTTTGAAAAGATTTGCAAGGAGAAAAAAAGTAGAATATATGTATGTATGTAAATATGTATGTACGTATGTATGTATCTAACAGAAACACAAACAAAGTTGGGGAAGATATCTTAAGCATCAGATCGTTTCACCAAGTGCGTGGGAGGCTGAGTTCTATGCCTAGTCACCTGTTGGATGACATTAACATTCGGATTTTTTCGAATTCTACACTTTACATGTTTTCTACATCTGGCATCTAGATGTCATCACTTCTCACAACAACAAGCTCTTTGGGCACCCTCCCTCCCACAGATCCGCACACTACTCGAGGCAGAGTGTGCGTCCGAGAAGAAACGACAAACGGGTACAAGCAAAGCTGATGATTTTCTCCATTCTAGGCTTAATAATTATCTTAATGAACTTAAAGAGCCGATCTTTTCTCTTATCTTCAAAACTGTGGATGTAACTGATTTTGTCAGCCTTTTTGCCTTTAGCCTTTTTGTCGGCGCGGAAGGGGTCGAAATTTGGAAATAAACTTGAGGCAGTGTGATATCATACAAGTCATCACACACAATTTTGCGACTCTAGCTCTTATGGTCTCTAAGAACGAAGCGTCGGAAGAGGACGGACAGACAGACATAGCTATATCGGCTGGGCTATTGATGCTGAACAAGAATATGTACATATGTATACTTTACGGGTTACGTTGCGTTACATATGTTGATGTATGCACTTTCGAGCACAAGTACAATATATCCTAGTTACTCTTCGAGTCTTTTCGCACGTGGTATTACAAAACCTATACCCAGTTCTAAGTAAAGCAATCGAGTTCGAATTCGATGGCAACAATAGCCTCGCCTAGCCCCGGTTGGGGCTATTATTGCGATTACAATTTGAGCTCGATTATTTGCATAGTGTTCGTATAATCGAAAGCTTCGGCAAGATAAGACATTGGACCAACACATACTTGTATGTAAATATGTACATAGATCGAACCACACATGATCTTGGTACATCGATTGGGTATATTCTCGTACCTTAGCTAAATTGGATTTTGTTCTCTTTCCAGCTTCGGGTTTAATGAACTTTTTGCGCAGTGGAAGATAAAGAAAGAGCGATGGTTCAACAGCTATCTCCCTGGAAGGTTTTGACGCGACGGAAACAGATCCAGGCCGAAGGCAGTGAAGGCGAGACTAAGCTGAACCGGGTGCTGGGACTATGGGATCTAACGGCGTTGGGAGTCGGTTCCACCTTGGGAGCGGGGGTCTATGTGCTGGCCGGACAGATAGCTAAAGATCAGGCGGGTCCCTCGGTTATGATCTCCTTTACCATAGCTGCTCTGGCCTCCTTGCTAGCAGGTAAGGATCCATGGCGATCTCTGTTATTCGAATATTACCATCAGTTCTCCAATTTTAAGGTATTTGCTATGCAGAGTTTGGAGCGCGCGTCCCCAAGGCGGGTTCGGCCTATGTGTACAGCTACGTCTGCATTGGGGAACTTGCTGCATTTGTGATTGGCTGGAATCTCATTTTGGAATATATCATAGGCACTGCCAGTGTCTGTCGAGGGATAAGCTTGTATCTGGACTCACTCTTGAATGATACGTTGAAAGAAACCTTTGCGGAGGTGGCCCCAATGAATGTCAAGTTTCTTGGCAGTTATTTTGATTTTTTTGCGTTTGGATTGGTGCTCGTGTTTGGTGGTACGTTTCGGAAAAGATTCTGTTCACATAGATTGCCTAATTTCTGACTCCCTTAGTGGCGTTGGCTTTTGGCGTGGAGACCTCGACAATGGCAAATAATTGCATCACTTGTCTGAACATCTTCATACTGGGGTTCGTCATCATAGCTGGCGCCATCAAAGGTAAAATATTTTATTATGTGCGTGTTTCGCAATCACTAAGTTCATCACATTTCCATCCCAGCTAACTTTACCAACTGGACTGTGGACCCATCCACTGTGAGTGCTAATGCCACTATTGGCTCTGGAGGTTACTTTCCCTTTGGCTTCGAGGGGACTCTCCAGGGCGCTGCCACCTGTTTCTTTGGATTTGTGGGTTTCGACTGTATCGCCACAACTGGGGAGGAGGTTCGCAATCCCCGCAAGAATATCCCACAATCGATCCTTCTCTCCCTTCTTATAATCTTCCTGTGCTACTTTGGCGTCTCCACCGTACTGACCCTGATGCTGCCCTACTATCTGCAGGACGCCAATGCCCCGCTACCCTATGCCTTTGAGTACGTGGGTTGGCCGGTGGCCATGTGGATCGTCACGGTTGGTGGCCTGATCGGACTCCTGGCCAGTCTCTTTGGGGCCTTGTTTCCCCTGCCCCGTGTTATGTATTCGATGGCACAAGATGGTATGCTGTTTCGGTTCCTGGGCAAGGTGAGCCCGCGATTCCAAGTACCTGTGACCGGTTCGATTGTGGCTGCTCTCTTTACGGCCGTTATTGCTGGACTGTTCGACCTTGCCCAGTTGGTCAGCCTCCTGTCCATTGGCACTTTATTGGCGTACAGCGTGGTAGCCATTTCCATAATGCTGCTCAGGTACATGGAGTACTATGAGCCGGATGAAATCTATCCGCAAATTGATAGTAGAGCTTCGGAAATGACTTCATTGACCTCCAGGGTGGACCGTTTAACTTGCGGATCGGTATGCACGCAACTCTTCAACGTTCATCGAGTGTCCGAGCCCAATACGATATCAACGAGAGTTGTAGGAATGCTGACTGCACTTTTCTGTGAGTATAAACATTACAGAACCACAATTAAATATACAAAATCCATATATTTCAGGCATTCTTGCCTTAAGTCTCGGGCTGCTGATTATGCACGCATATTCCTCAATCATATCCCAAAAGGCGTGGGCACTTACTTTGCTGGTGGTGTTAGTCGGGCTAATCTGCCTGATCCTCCTGCTGATATGTCTGCAGCCCAGGGAAGCTCGTAGTCGGCTGTTCAGAGTGCCCTTTGTTCCGGTTGTACCGGCCATCAGCATATTCATTAATCTATACCTGATGCTGCAGCTAGACAGCTGGACATGGGTGCGTTTTGGGGTGTGGATGATTGTTGGTAAGCTTGCGATTTGACTCATTCAAGTACTGAGCATAAGGTAGACTAGTGCATGTCACT
The DNA here is from genome assembly GCF_900245975.1 of Drosophila guanche. Classification (NCBI taxonomy): domain Eukaryota; kingdom Metazoa; phylum Arthropoda; class Insecta; order Diptera; family Drosophilidae; genus Drosophila; species Drosophila guanche. The sequence continues at coordinate 199,594 of NW_022995744.1, read as the reverse complement.
TCTTAAACTAACTTTGCGTTTAACACAATGTCTGTACTAACATAGGTATACCCATATTCCTTGCATGCCGGTATCTTCACGACTGTAAGAATCCACAGAATCGAAATCAAAAGCGAAATCGCTTTGCCTACTTTACTGCCCTGAAAGGACCTTCGACGACTGCAGACAATGGTCTGTCCAAGGAAAGCATAATAACCCAGGACACTCAACTGAAGAGCAGTTCCTTCAATAGCTTGGATCGAATACAGAAACTCAGTGAGGTGGGAGAAGATCTCATCGAAGTGAAGAATGCCAATGGAAAGATCTTCTACGTGGAAGACACCAAGAGCGAGAACTCCACTGTGACCTTGGGTGGGACTGAATCGCCATCGCGGGAGGATGAACAGTCCGTTATAGCAATGCTGGATGATGTCCTAGACGCGGAAGGCATACAGCATCAACAAATGGAACTGGATCAGCAGAATCACATCTTTGAGCGTCACTTTAGTCTGGACTCGGAGATGTATCCGAGTGTGATAGAGACCGTCATCGTGGCCACTGTGCATAGTAGCAGTGAGGATGACGAGGTTGTAAGTCATCAGTCTTTGCAGTTGCGAAAATACAAGGAATGCAGAATGTTTGCTCAGCAAATGCTCGATGAAATGTTCAATAGCGTTGTATTTGCTGAGCAGCTGAAAGCGGCCTTAGTGTCCCAAGGGGCGGCTGAACCTCAGGAGAAAAACGATTCAAAGGATATTTTAAGAGATAAGTCAAAACATCGATGTCTAGAATCCGATACGTCCGTCCGGTCTCAGGCATCGGCTATCGAGTATCCCATGCATTCAGACAAGTTTAAAGAGCGCTTGAGCCAAATTATTATGAATGCCAGTCCACTCAAAGTGATTACATCAATGAAGAGGAAAGGGGAGCCCGAGCCCGAGGAGAGTGAAGCTGAGGTAGAACCAGCGGTAAGGCCAAAACGGCCGCTGCTAAATCAATCAAAAAGTGAAACCGATGTGCGCCGGCTAATGCTTAAGGCCATCAACGGGCTTAAAATCGACCATAGTGAGGATGGTAATGTTTTTAATGTCTCCTGTAATTCATATGCCACCCACACCTACTCAGCGAAACAGGATCCGAACAGCAGCATCGTCAAACCGGCTGGGCATATTCCTCGGCCACCGAAATTCGATCCAAATCTCCACAAGACCATCAAAAGCATTAATTTGCGCAAACATCGTCCCAGTTTGAGCCAACAGCAGGTTGTGGATGCCAAGAACCTAGAGGTAGCAGCAACTTTAGTTTCCTCAACGGAACTAGAGCCAGAGCTGGAGCCAGCGCAGGGGCAGGACCCGCAGTTGGTTCCATTCAAATCGATATTGGAGGCCATATTGAAACGCGGACCCTCGCACCGCACTCAACAGCGTACGGACCCTGTGCGTCGTCAGCGCCCGCAGTCGACCCGGGTTGGGGCTGAGACAGAGGAGTCGGAACGCTAAATGAGGCTGTTGTGCGTAGTGAAACCAAAGAGTGTGCAATTTACCCAGCTAAAAGTAGTTAAACGTTCATGTGGAATCCAAGAAATGTAGGTTGTAAAGAGTTGTATATCAATAAATAAATAATAAATATATATATATAATAAATAATAATAATATAATATAAAAAAATAATATATATAATAAATAAAATAAATAATAATAAATAAATAAATAATAATAAATAGAGCAAGGATAAACTATGCAAATGCACCAACATTTTTATATTTACAATTTTTGGTATAATATTTATTGATAATAACTATTTATATTAGTTACACTACCCGACACTATTTTTCCTCAAGGAACCAAAGCCAATTTTTACACCCGGTACTCGAAGGGGGGTTTGTGCACAAAATTCTAATGCACAGAAGGAAACGTTTCCGACCCCATAAAATGTATATATTCTTGATCAGCATCAATAGCCGAGTCTATATAGCCATGTCTGTCTGTCCGTCTATCCGTCCGTCTATCCGTCCGTCTTGTTGAGCGCCTGGTTCTCAGAGACTATAAAAGCTGGAGCCACCAATTTATGCAACCAGATGGCTGTATGCTCTCACTATTGCAAGTGTAATTCATATTTCAAATTTTGCCCCGTCCACTTCAGCCCCCGCAAAGATCGAACATCTGCTGTATCCACAATTTTAAATATAAAAGAAAACTAAAAATGTCATTCCGTAAGGAATGATCATATCTATCAGATCACCGAATTGAGCTTAGAATGGATTATTATTATAGCCAGAATGAAGAAATTAATTTGCAGTGGCTAACCACACCCCGCCCAGCAGCTCTTTTTAGTTTTTTGCACATTTTCTCATTCCACACTCTGCTTCTGCTGTGTGCGGCCACAGCCTCTGGCGCGAGTCTGCAGTGTGTGGGTCTAGGGAAGGGGGCGAGCTAAGGGAGCGTGGTGGTGTGAGAAGTGTGTTGTAGATGTATATGACAGACGAAGAAAAAATGTAAAATTTGACAAAACACCACTAAGGTGTAGATGTAGTACTGAGTGCCGGGTATAAAAGTTCTGACGCGTAAGAAGCGTCTCACACGTCCCTTTTCGTTTTTAATAATTTTCAAAAACTCTTATTTTTTGTAAGGCTTATTTTGTCTAAGTTTTTGTTGTTTTTAAAGTCAAAACTTTGTAAAAAATATCGCCAATCATCATTTTCGCATTTTAAAGCCTAATAATTCCCAGACGGTAAGCCAAAACTACAAAGTGTTTGGTAAGCTTCCCAGACGTTTCCCAGACGGTAAGCCAAAACTACAAAGTGTTTGGCAAATTTTATTAAAAACAGATGTAGCATACCTAATTTATGTAAAAAAAAGCCTTTAAAAACTAGTTCTTCCATAGAACGAAAAAAAATCATCCTACCATTTCTAAGCCCCATATCCTTCAGAAAAAGTTGGTTTTGTTCCTTGAGGAAAATCATTACGGATAGTGTAATCGGTATGCTATAAACTTAAACAAAAATTGTATTGTATGATTTTTAAAATGTGCCTTATAATGAATATGGTCCCTGGTATTAATAGTTGAATTCTTAGTTCTTATACTTATAACTGGAGCCTCTTTAAAAATCGCCAAAAATCAGATTATTCTAACTATACAATTATTCACGCATGGACTAATGTTGTATTACAAAAGACCTCTTGGTCTGAGATGATAGAACATTTTTACTTGTATAAATGTACATATGTACTGTAATACGATTAATTATACACAATATACAATACGTAGACTATAAAATAAATTAAGTAAAATAAATTTGGGCTTTAAAAGGTGAAAGCAGTCAGCCAAATGCATGCCTAAACTATTTTATCCACACATTTAACTAATTAGTTCTCTATATATATATGTTCATATAGGTCTATCCATATACTTTGCCTATGGCCTGCCCAACAGCTATAGGGAGTTGCGACGACAAAGAGCTGGCTGGCAGAAGCTCAAATATAGTGAACGTCTTTAAACAATACTCAATAACAATACTCCACACGATATTTCCTTAAGGAACCAAACCAATATTTTTTTGTAAAGATATGGGAATTAGAAATGCTCTTTTTTATTATAAAAAAGCTTATAAATGCATCTATGTATGAACAGTACCCAAACATTTTGTGGTTTAGCTTACCGTCTGGGAAATATTAAACTTTCAAGTGTAAAAACTTGTGATCTTAGTAAAAGTAAAAAAAAAATGAGAAGGAACGTGTGAGATGCTTCTTACGGGCACAAATTTTATACACGGTACTCAATAGAACATCTGTACCTTAACGGCTTTTATCAAATTTTAAATTTTACTTTTTTCTACATCATTCATCAATATCTACGTCTACATTCTGGCCCCCCTTCCCTAGAGCCACACACTGCAGAGGGACTGCAGAGACAGAGACTGAGAGAATGTGCAAAAAACAACAATAGCTGCGGGACGGGTGGGTTTAGCCACTGGAAATTAATTTCTTTATTCTGGCTATAATATTGATCCAATCCGATCCCAATTTGGTGATCTGATAGATAGATGGCGTTTTTAGTTTTCTTTTATCTTTAAAACTGTAGGTTTGAGAGATTGATTCTTTATAGGGTCGGAAACGTTTCCTTCTGTGCGTTACATACATTCACTTTGTGCACAAATACAATATACCCTATTTACTCTTCGAGTACCGGGTTTAATTATATACCTTATGTCCTTTTTTATACCCGGTACTCGAAGAGTAAATAGTGTATATTGTATTTGTGTGAATATCGGTTGTATGTAACGCAGAGAAGGAAGCGTTTCCGACCCCATAAAGTGTATATATATTTGATCAGCATCAATTGCCGAGTCGATAGAGCCATGTCTGTCTGTCCGTCTGTCCGTCCGTCCGTCTTGTTTGTCGGCTAGATCTCAGAGACTATAAGAGCTATAGCCACACTGCTCTATGCTCACACTGAAACCAGTGTATTTCAAAAATGAGCCCGCCCCCTGCCGCCCACGCAAAAGGGGGAAAACCTCCCAAATCTACAATTTTGAAGATAAAAGAAAACTAAAGAAGAAAACACCATTCCGTAGGGAGTGACCATATCTATCTGATCACCAAATTGGGATCTGATTGGGTCATTATTATAGTAAGAATGAAGAAATTAATTTCCAGTGGCTAAACCAACCCTGTCCCGCAGCCTTTGTTGTTTTTTTTACATTCTCTCATTCACACTCTGCTTCTGCTTCCCTCGGCCCCCGCCTCTTCCCTCCCCCTGCCGATGGCTCTTCCGACTTTTAACCCACCCCGTCCCACAGCTTATATTTTTTGTTTTCTTTTTTTTTGTGTGCGGGCGCTGCCTCTGCCGCGAGTCTGCAGTGTGTTGGTCTAGGGAAGGGCGGCGAGCTAACGGAGCGTGTTGGTGTGAGAAGTGTTATAGATGTAGATGACAGATGAAGAAAAAATGTAAAATTTGACAAACTACCGCCAAGGTGCAGATGTAGTATTGAGTGCCAGGTTTAAAAGTTGTGACGCATAAAAAGGGTCTCACACGTCCCTTTTCGTTTGTATTAGGGTAGGGTTTTGTAGGGCTGGTTCACCAATTTTTGCTCAGCCGTCTCTCCATAGATTTGGATGAACAGTAACTTAAACGACGCCGAATGGCTGAACCTATACAAAATAGAACCCAGGAGATAATTTATTATCGACTTTTCCTGAGGTTTTAAAGTCAAAATTCGTTTAAAATACCACCCAAAAATGTCATTTTTATATCTGGTATTCGAAGAGTAAATAGGGTATATTGTCTTTGTGGTGAAAAGTGTTTGTTATAACGCACAGATGGAATTGTGTCCATCCGTCTTGATGAGCGCCTGGATATCAGAGAATATTAAAGCTGTAGCTACCAAATTTTGCATCCAGATGCCTTGGCAACAGTGTGATATCTGTAACAAGTGTATTTCAAAATTTCGGCCCGGGCCCCTTCTGCCCCGAAAATCTCTCATATCCACAATTTTAAAACAAGAAGAAACAAAAGCGCAGTTCCTTAGTGAGTGGCCATATCTATCAGATCACCGAATAGAGAATGTAATTGATCATTATTATAGCCAGAATGAAGAAATTCATTTGCAGTAGCTTTCAGCTGCATTAATAAGCTTTTCAGAATGTCAATGTTGCTTACAATCAGATCTAAGATACTTAAGTTGTGTGAAAAAACGAACCGCTACTTCTGAAAAAAAAAACTAGCATCAAAACAAGTTCTTAAAAGGACTCGAAAAATAGTTTCCCAAAAAAAAAAACATAGTGCATTAGAAAGTTTGAATGCCCCACATCTTTCAGAAAAGGTTGGATTGATTCCTTGAGGAGAAAAATCCAAAGATTATATTTCCTTCCGAACACACAAAAATTATAGATCTATAAATCGATGTACATATATGCATGTCTTTATGATCACCAATATGTAAAATTATCGCTAAGATGACAAGTTAAATTGTGAAAAATTAGTTTGCTATAAATAAATGAAACCAGTCGTAATTAATGAAAGTCAAATGTTTGACCTGATCGAGCGAGAAAGCGAAGAAATGGAAGTTAATAAATATAAGAAGCAACTGAAGTCGCTTCCGGAATCGATCCCCGGATGATCATTCTGAAAGCGTGTTGTACCATTAATAAGCTTATGAATTAAGGTCGTTCATTGCCGTTTAATTCTCAATGCTCTTGGCTCAACTGGCCGTATCTCCCATGGGTCGTGGAATGGCTGACTTTGATTAATTAATTTATTTGATCCTCTCTTTAAGAGTGTTTAGTGTTTCCCTCCCACGAAAAGACCCCTTCCAAAATGTTATGATTCTCTTTTGCTTAGATTTTGATAAGTTAGAAAAACCCCCTTGTGTCCTGATTCGAGTGGTAGATGCCAGTCTAGAGATTTGTCTAACCACAAGCCGAAAAAACTGGCGACTATCTGGCGACGCATCCCCTTACCAGAACTGGATCTTTCTGTTGTAGTATGGTATTCTTCTAGGGTGGATGACGTCGTTTCTGATGCGTAAGTGTAACAAATTGTTATCGTATTTGGCGGGGACTTTGTCTGGGGCGTTCCTCAGAGTCCGGGGGAGACCCCATCTCCATGTTCTTAGTACGTTTCCCCTCCGTGTTCCCTGCTCCACCACGATTTGCTTTATTATTATTAACTTTGTTATGGGAGACATAGGAGTTGAAGAAGCTGCCTCAGAAGTCACCCGGTGGTTGTTTTTGTTGTTTGTTACACTTGCACCCTGGCTGTCCGCCCTCTTTATCTAGCCAACCGTTCAAATAGTTTTATGGCATATTTATGGGCGCCAAAACTTAAATTTTCTTTGGCTAAGACTTTAAGACTGAAGGCAGTCAGTTTGCTGGTTTTGGGCTCAGGCTGTAGGCGACGGTGAGGGTAAGGATGGGCCCAAAAAGTATTGACATCGGACTCAACGAAAATTCGGTAAAACGGGGAAAATAATTATTATAAAGGGAAAGACAGGGAAGAAGAGACCGCAAATAATATACCATTATATTTCGAGTATGCAATCAAAATACCAGTTTCACTTTAATAGTGAAAATGGAATGGATACCTATAGAACAGTTAAGATATGGATTATTTTCGTTTCAAAAATATGACAAAAATGATAATATACCCGGTACTCGAAGAGTAAATAGTGTGTATTGTATTTGCGGTGGAAAGCTGATGTATGTAACGCATAAAAGGAAACGTTTCCGACCCCATAAAGTGTATATATATTCTTGATCAGGACTAATTTCCGAGTCGATATGTTTGTCTGTCTGTCCGTCTGTACGTCTGTCTGTCTGTTTGTCCGTCTTGTTTGACGCCTCGTTCTCAGAGACTAGATACTAGAGCTAGAGCCACTAAAGTTTGTATAAAGCCTCATGGATGTCACACTGAATCAAGATTGTTTCAAAATTTTTCCTCATGCATTGTGCAAGCTAAAAGCACGTGTTGGCGGGAGAAGTGATGTAGATGTAGATGTAGAAAAAATGGTACAGATATACTGACGCAGTACCGGTTATAAAAGTTGTGTTCGAAGCGTTTTTGTGGTTTCAAAATGCTTTTTAATGAAGATATTTAAGTCAGCATTTATAATTCTAGCATAATTACTCCCTTTGACTATCAAATACTCTCTTTAAGTGTGTATGTTTTGTACATGTTTTACAGGGAGTACGGAATACATGTTTAAGGTTCAAGCTGGTTAGTTTTCCATCATTCATTTTTCTTTTTGCTAACTAAAGCAGCTTAGCCCATATTCATAAAAATTGGGAGTTTTACCATTTCCTCAAACATATATTCCTTGACTCGTTCTCATTCTTCGTCCACATAAATTCATCCTGCAACAACAAGTAATCCTCTTAGCGTTGCAGGACAACTCTCATCGTATTCGTTCGACCATGTTCGTCCAATCTCCCTGATTTTCTCGTACGTATGTATGTACATATGTATGTATTTTTCTTTGCTGAATTGTTTCGAAAATTAAAATATGGGACAGAGGGACTGGGCTTAGACAAAAACGGAGTGGTCACCATAATTTTGTGGAGGGTAGGTAGAAAAAATACTTCAATATGCTGTGCTGAAGTTGCAGCTCCTGCTCGCTTCCCTTCGCCTGCCTCTGACCAAAGACAATGGCACTCTACAAAAACATTTTGTCAAAACAAGGACGCTGCTGCTACTGTATGCAAAGTGGATCAATTGATTTGTCCGGAAACAATTCAGATATAGTCAGAAGTTACAACAACAATAGCCAACAGATGCAGGCAGAACAAAAGCGGAAGTCCTTAAAAAAAAGGATTAGCAAAAACAGGTCCAAAGACGTATATCGTCTGTGTCAAGGTTTGGGGTTTAAGTGGAGTCCCTGAGTTCTGTGCATACATATGTAGTATGTACACATGCTACACAAGGTTGCTATTGAGTTCGCAGGAGATTAACCCATTGATACTTTCCCTGAGTGGATCTGGTTTGGTTGGAAAACTTGGCTGAAGCTTAAACAACTAAATCAAGTAGAAAACCATTAAACTAACGGAGACTATCGCTAAGGTTGGTACAAATAATAATTTTTTCTTTGGGGTTTGTGGAAGCTTCTTCCTTCTAACTTGTCTTGTACAGTTACATATTATTCTTAATTATATATTTATGTAGATGTTAATTATGTACACATGAACATACTATATACGCGGATAAATGTACATATGTATGTACCTTTTCCAATTTCCTTTCCTTTAAGTAGACCGGAATTAATCTATTAAGTAGATTTATATATTAAATAGCTAACAGATTGAATAATGAATTCACTAATTCTGAGTGGTTGAAGATAATTAATATAAAATAAAGCCCTTACATCATCTGAATGCATTAATACCTACAATTTGCCATTTTCTTTACAACGCGTTTCCAAACATCTCTACGTACCTTTCATAAGTACGAATTAAGGTTCTTATTCTTTATTTTCCAATCATGAATAGGACTTACCTGTTCCAATTGAACTGATGTACATACATACATATGTAAATGTTATGGACAGTATACACCTTCTTAAACAAAAGTCCCTTCATTAAACTCTTTCACTTTGCAAATTGTTAATCAACATTATTGGATTGGTGGTATGTCGCTTGATGTTTTAACTCTTTCTGTGGGCACTCTAAACTACTTTCCCTTACCATTAAACAGAAAATGATCTGTTATTTAAAACTACAATCTGTGAATTATTTTAAACTTTCTTATATAAATGTTACGAATAACACTGATTTTAAATTTTGTTTGATAGAAATAAGAAAATATAAAATTAAATATAAAGGAAAATAGTAAAATCCTTAATATTTGTCTTTGAAGGACATGCAATCTATCACATGAAAGGTTTTCGCTCAAGGATCAGGAATATGCATACATTCCGTATAACTCACAACTTAATTCAAACGATAATCAATTTAAATTCTATTTTCAACTTTTAAAATAAAAGTGTCGGAAAAACATCAAATCTTACATCTTATTTATGTTTAAAAAATTTAAAAATAATAATTAAAACTTTTTTATAAATGATATATTGCAAATATACATTTTTGTCTGATTTTATGTTGCTGTAACATAGTTTCTTCACATTGATATATTTACTTGAATTTAGCCTACATAACTCTTATTTGCGTTCCCTGGTATACATTTGTATGTGCATATAATACATATATTCTACATCCATATATTACTAATTTCACCATGGCACTGCCTACTCACTCTCTGGATTTCGCAAGAGCTGCACTCTTGCTCTCACTCTCACCATAAGCCGCCTGCATTCTTCGTTTATGGACTCATTGTAGAATTACTAATTAGTAATTAGTAATTTCACCATGTATGGACTAATATCTCGGCGTCTCTGTTTTGCTTTATTGGAGTTCGCCGTTAGCTTTTGTCACTTCGCTGCGCCGTCAGCTGAGTGAAGGAGCACCAGCTTATTCACCACTCTCTCTCAGCTCTCAGAGAGGCAAGCGCTAGAGAGAAATAGCAAACGTTTATTAGTAATTTCACCATGATTTCACCATGAGCTGTTGTTCTTTGAATGAGAAGGATGTGGTGAATCCGTCACTTATTAGTAATTTCACCATGGTCTGCCCTGTATATATGTACTCTGTACATGTACGCGCTGATCATCGCGCTCGTTCTGCTGCTGCTGCTGCCTTGTCTCTTATCTAGCTTGTGCTCTCAGTGTGTCTTTTTTCTCACTGTGCACCGTGACCCTACGGTTGTTGAAAATGGCTATTATCTGCAGTGCAAAGAAATGCGAATTTGGTGGCACCATTAACGGTGATTCCTACCTCAGCTGCTGGCTTTGCGATCATTACGCTCATATAAAATGTGCTGAAGGTGGCATCTTTGGACATCTAAATGACTTAATATCGAAACGCGTGACCAAGAAAGCTTGGTCATGTTTGGCCTGCAGGGAGATTGAGGCGGAAATGCGCACCCTTATGAGACAAAAGAGGAATGGTTTCCAAGATGTTCGGAAGCAATTCAATGCTCTCAATGAGAAGTTCCTTACTTTGGAATCGCAATTTCTGGGCCTCAAACTCTTGAGCGAGTCACCAAGGAGGAAAATACCGAACAACAAATTACTGCTGGTCTTAACTAGTGGAACGCCTTCACCGATGGATATCCATCTGCCATGGAAGGATCCAGCCTTTCTCACGCCTAACAACATAGTAGTTGACTCAAAAATCCATACCCCTGTCAATTTAACTTCGGACTCAGTTGCCAGTGATGGCATCCACAACAGCAACCAGCTTCCAGTTGCGAATGATTTTCCGGTCTCTGTTACATTGAATGGTGATGGATCGGCAGCCTCTTCTAGCTATTCAGCTACCGCTCTGAGACTTTTAGGAGTATCTCCACCAGCTCGCTTATCTGGAATTCCACTCAGGGCGGCGGTCCCCCGTAAAGCAATCTTGGTCTTGCGTCTTATACCAGAAGCCACACCGGATGATGTCAAACTACATCAAAGCTCTTATCTCCAATCGCCGCCTGATGACTTTATTGTAATTAAATTTTATTTTACATATAAGCGTAAGATCTCATATTTCAAAATTCTTCTTCCCGATTCTATTGTATCCTAAGCTTTGGAACCGTCTGCATGGCCTGAGCACACTATTATGCATGAATTTCTGCCTAGAGACTCTACCCAGAATCCTCGAGTCACCCTCCTTAAGATTTAAAAAAACTAAGGAACCATTTATCCATCCGATATCAGAACGTACGCAGTCTTTTAGGTAAATTGTCTAAAATATATACGGACAGTTCCTCTTTTGAATTCGACGCTATCGCCATAACTGAAGCCTGGCTTAAATCCTTTGTCTGCGATCACGAAATTCCACTTATTTAATGGATCGTCCATCATTCGCTGGTGGGGTTCTTATTGCAGTGAACACGGCATTTGCGTCCGAGCTGTTTCCATTCCACAACACCTGTTCTTATATCCCACCCAGATCTGATGCCGTTGTTTATTTGAACCACCTTTCTGCAATTTGATCTGTAGTTTCTGCTTTAGGCTGTGCTGATCAGAGACTAGTCATGGGTGACTTCAACATCCCATCTCTACCTTGGCAACAGGATGATTCAAATATGTAGCTACCTGGAAGTCAACTTGATTTTGTCGAAGCGGTAACTGACGTCTCGCTTGCCCAAATTAACTCTGTCAGAAATAATAGAGATAGACTGTTAGATTTCATCTTTGTCAGCGATTCTTCTCGTGCAACGGTTTTAAGAGGAAATCCGTTATATTTTCCTGAAGATCCGCATCACCCTACTATATCTATATTTTTCGAGGTCTCTATTATTTTTGCAAAACTAATTTGATCGATCTTTGTCTACATCTCTCGCAAGTTGATTGGTCCTTTGTTCAGACCTCATCACATATAGAGCCTACTGTCAATTTGTTGTACGAAACATTATACTCTGCCCTCGATACCTTCGTCCCTGAAGTCACCGCATATGTTTCCTCTAAGCCTTAGTGGTTTTATGTCTTACCTAAAAAATAAAAAATCCCGGCTCCACAAAAAGTACCAGATAACTGGTTCCTTGTCTGTCTTTGTCTAAGAAATGTTATAACCTATATCTTTCCCAATTTCCAAAAAAAATTGTTTCGTTCGTCAACTCAAAACGCAAGTCTAACGCGATCCCTTCTTCCCTTCAGTTACAGTCTAAAACAGAAACTTCAGATCAAGGAATTGCAAATTTATTTGCCACATTCTTTCAATCGATGTACTCCTCGGATGCTTATGACTCCTTCACCCCTAATCCATACCTTCTACCTCATGTTAATAACTTGTTTCTTCCCTTCCTTGAAGAAAGTACAGTCTTCAAAGGGTTGTCATCAATTGACATCTGTTTCTCTGCGGGTTCAGATAAAGTTCCGAGCTGTATTTTAAAATATGGCGCTCAAGCCCTATGTCATCATTTGATCTGTAATGAATCCTTCCTTACTTCTCTTCACAAGAAAGGGTCTAGATCTAATATCGAAAACTATCGCGGTATTGCTAAACTATCTGCCATTCCGAAGTTGCTCGAATCCCTTGTTACTCGTCAATTGCAACACGCTATATATATCCGCTATATTATATCCCCGTCGCAACTTGGTTTTTTTAGACATCGATCAACATCTACTGACCTTTTAGAATTCTCGTCTCTAATCAACCGACGATTTCAAAGTGGCTTGCAGACTGACGTCATTATTACAGACTTCAGCAAAGCTTTTGACTCTGTTAACCATAATTTGCTGATCCATAAACTCTCTTTATTACGTTTTTCCACCAATCTTTTAAATTGGATATGTAAAGTGGTTTGTTTAACAATGTCTTGTCGAATGTTGTGAAAGTACCGTCTGGAGTTCGCCAAGAAAGTCATTTAAGTCGGCTCCTTTTCAATTTGTTTGTGAACGACCTGCCTTAAGTTATTTTGCACTCAGTTACTTTAATGTATGCTGATTACGTTAAAATTTGTTTTTCCTTTTCCGACTGGTACTTGCATACTCTCCTACAACTTGACCTTGATGAATTAAGCATTTGGTGTTCGAATAACTTACTTTTCTTGAACCATTCCAAGTGCAAACTTATGACTTTTCACCGCCGTGCACCACATTTTGTCTCCTATTCTCTAGGACACCATGTTCTGGATCGAATCTCCACATCAAATGACTTAGGAGTAATTTTCGATCACAAGCTATGTTTTATTAGCCTTATTGCTTCAACTCTTAACAAAGCTAAGGGAGTTCTTGCGTTTATTAAGCGTTGGTAAAAAGAGTTTGACGATCCGTATAAAACTAAAATACTGTACGTCTCGTTGGTTCGCCCGATATTGGAGTATTGTTTTTGTGTGTGGAGTCCACAATACAACAAATTATTATTGAATCCATACTCTAACAGACTCCTTCCACCATACCTATCTAGGCTACAATTCCTGGACCTACCCTATTCACACCAACGCAGAATTTGCAATGGGGTATTCATGCATAAGCTCATTCTTGCCATTGTGGACTCCCAAACCCGTCAGCAGTTTTAAAGTGCTGAATAAGTCTCCTAGGCGCAAAAAAGTCATTCCTCGTGATCTGCAAGTGCCTGTCCCTCGACCGCTCGCTGCTGATCAACTGTCTCCGTTCACTCCGATAGTGCAGCAGCTAATTTCGTTAGCTACTCCAAGGGCAACGACAACTGCTGGTGATCAAGTTTCGGCTACCGAATGGATCATCTCGGAGAACATGCAGCCAGTTAGCACTGTAGCGCCCGTGTCTGTCGAGTCCGTTCCAAAGCCCAAAACCTCTGGTGGGAGTGGGTGGTTTCGCCGTTCAAAAACAGAGAGCCGAACGGGGACTGGAGTGTAGATTACTACATTGACGAAAATATGTTTCGTTTTATTTTCGGCAACCGAATTTCCACCTCTTCAAATTAAAGAGAATACGGTCCCTCTATAGGAGAAAGTTCTAATCGCACAGAGGTTGAGTAAAGCTCTCCATTTGCTCTTCCAAATTTGGGCCAGAGCACCTGGTTGGAAAGAGTTTAAGGCCAAGAAGAAAAATATGCCCCCGTAACTCTTCCTAGTAGTGAGGCCAGTGGTCCTTCCTCCTCTGCTCCATCCCCCTCTTCCCACTGCAATTCCTTTCAGTCAAAAAACTAACATCCCTCTTTGTAGCCTTTCAAAATGCTCGCGGCTTACGTAGTAAACTGAGCACTCTTTTTATGGATAGTTTCACATTTTCATCCCATGTTATTGTGTTTATCGAAACCTGGTTAAAGCCGGACATTCTTAGTTCCGAAGTTTTGGCAGATCGGTACACAACTTATAGAAATGATCGTTCGTCTCGACGTGGAGGAGGGGTTCTGATGGCAGTAAACTCTAACTTTACGTCGGAACTTTTCATAGTCCAGCAGAGTGTTCTGGACCTTAAGGAGACACAATCAGACTAAGAAGGGCCGGTCAGATAAATACAGTGAACGAGCATATAAGGTGGCAGAAGCCTACATGATTATATGCTCGTCGTAAACAGACGGAATTTTTGACAAAGAAGGAGCGATAGTCTATTTCTGGTAAATTATCAAGAACCCCTAAAGTTGGACGGTCCAACTGCCTGATCTTCGGTTAACGAGAGTTTGTTGGAACACGGGTACAGTGCTGTACTCAAATAACTACCGAATAATCTGGACAGGGACAGAGTTCAGTTGGTACATTTTTTGAGGAACCCAGCTAACGAACTAGACACGAAACAGAGCCTAGGCTGGCATCGCAACAATTGTGCTCGTGAGGGCGAGTGATATGGACTTCTGACGATAGATCCTACTTTCGAAGGGTCAATAGATATTGGACCTACTGTATCGGATCGTGCGGGTAGGCTATCTGAACGAGTCCGCTACTTTCGTAAAGCCGAGTTTACAAAGCTCAATAACTTAATTAGAAATTTTGATTGGTCCACTCTGTACTCGTGCACTGACGTCATTGAAGGCACAAACATTCATGTCCGACTAGATCTGCAAAACCTCCTTGGTTCACCAAAGAGTTATCCAGTCTAAAGAACCTAAAATCAAGACTATTTAAAAAATCTCAAGAAGTTGGTTTTCCCTCTTCTCTTTCTAATTACTTAATAGCTCGATCAAATTTCACTGTTCTTAATGCTCAATGCTATAGGAACTACCTCCTTCGATGCAGGATACTTTTTTCACAAAACCGGGCTCTGACGGAGTTCCCGGCTGTGTACTCAGGTACTGTGCCGAGTCTCTGTGCGGACATTTGCTTAAACTATTCACTCTATCCACCCATTCTTCTAGCTTTCCCCCCATCTGGAAGGAATCCTTTATAATTCCTCTCCATAAGAAAGGTAGCAAGTCTGACGCTAAAAACTATAGAGGTATATCTAAGTTATCCGCTATTCCTAAAATGTTCGAGAAACTTGCAGCATCTCTGCAAATCACTTATATCTCCAGCTCAGCACGGATTTATACGGCGACGATCAAAACCACTAATCTTTTAGAGTTCACCTCCTTTGTAATTAAAGGATTCCAAGGTAACTTGCAGACGGATGTTATTTACACAGACTTTAGTAAGGCATTCTATTTTGTAAACCATTATCTTCTTGCACAAAAGCTCGACCGTCTAGGGTTGCTACCCAATCTGTTGAGATGGATTTCTAGCTACCTGTGTTCTAGGTCTCAAAGGGTCCTTATGGTCCTCCTTATCTTTACCTGTTATGGTTACTTCTGGAGTACCACAGGGTAGCCCTTTAGGCCCCTTACTTTTCACACTCTTTATTAATGACCTGTCTTCTGTATTATTTCACTCTCGCTTGCAATCTGATCTCAATAGCTTTCAGTCATGGTGCTGTGCAAATATGTTACAACTCGGAATGCCTCGAAGTGCAGTGTAATGACTTTTCATCGCTCCAGCCCCTTCATGGCTCCTTACACCCTCTCCGTACACTCCTCTTGAGAGAATTACATTGGTTGACGATCTAGGTGTTAAACTAGACCCAAAGTTAAAGTTTTCTGAACACATTTATACCATGGTAAATAAAGCCATGGGTGTGCTTGGGTTTATAAAGAGGTGGTCAAAGGAATTTTATGACCCCTATATAACGAAGACTCTCTATATCTCGCTTGCTAATTTTTATGCACAACTTAATCAAGGGGGATGTAGACAGCCCTGACTTGCTGAGCCGCATATACTTTACGATACCCATTAGACCCACTAGAAACTTTATTCCTTTGTTCCTTCCACTATGTAGATAGAATTATGCCTCACACGAACCCTTTAGGGTTTTATGCTCGGATTATAATTCCCTCTACCACATTATATCCTCAACAAACTCCCTTCCTCTTCTTAAATCTCTTATACTAGCCTACCTCTCCCGTAGTTAGTTTCATTTTAGTTTTGTCTTGTTTCTGATTTTGGTAATTTTTGCTTGCTTAGCTATAGTAGCTCTAGTCTAGTTGTGTTTAGCTCTTATTTTCCTCGAATATTAGCCTAGCTTCTATCTTTCCTGCATGCTCGCGACCGGTTCGGTTAATGGCCCCTCGGTCGGTTGGGCGGGAGGAGGGCTGCGTTCTGCTGTGTTCCGCGCGTAACAGGTTTTGGCTTGGTGTCGCATGGGCCACTTGAGGGTGAAGTCATTTTATATTAACGCATATTAACGACCAGACCAAAAAAAAAAAATTGTATATAACATTTATCATTACCTTAGTTTAGAAAATGTGTAAATTGTATCTTTCCTTTCTCTCTTGTACATATGTATATAATTAGTTTATGTTTATTCCTATTCCATAATATGCAGATAATTGTTAATTGAAATAAATAAATATGCAACCTTTAGATTCTTTCGAATTTTACATATTAAATTTGTTATACATCTGTCATCTCCATCTTCATCTGCATCACTTCTCACACCAACACGCCCTGCCCTTTATGGTCGTCACCAGAGCCGCTCTGAAGTACCAGAAAACAGCGATGACATGTCAACTAGCGTAAGTTAGAATTTTTGTTTTCTGCCGCTGCGGCAGCTGAGCAGAATACGAAGTCAACCAAACTATTTTTTCTTAGTTTTTTTTTCGATTCCCCATGGTGCCTAACATAATTTGGGTTTGCCGACAATATGACAATATATGAACATATGTACATATAATGCATTATTGTCAGGTAAGATCAGATAATTGTATCAAATTGTACATATCTAAATTACACTACCCGAAACGATTTTTCCTCAAGGAACGATACAAACTTTTTATGAATGATATGGGGCTTTAAAATGGTCTGATAACAATTTTATTATGGCAGATTTTTTTTTTTAAGAATTTTTAAAATTTGGTTTATTTTTTGTAACGGTTGTTCAGAGGTAGCGGTTTGTTTTTTCACAGAACTTCAACTATTTATCTGAAAATCTGATTGATGCAGCTAACAAGTGGATCATAACACTGTGAATTTACCGTTTCGACTGCGAAATAATAATGTTTCGTATTTTTAGCAAAATGTAGACTTAAATGAGAAAGGGACGTGTGAGACGGTTCTTACGCATCACAACTTGTATACCCGGTACTCAGACCTACATCTGTACTTTAGCGGTTTTTTGTCAAATTTTAAATTTTTTCTTCATCTGTCATCTACATCTACAACACTTCTCACACCAACACGCTCCTTTAGCCTAGGAGCTCATAAGGACGGACAGACGTGGCGCTATCGACTATCGCTATATATATGTATATACTTTGTGGGGTCGGAAACGCTTCCTTTCGTGTGTTACATTTTCCAAACACAAATACAATATCCACCTATTTGCTTTTCAAGTATCTGGTATAAAAATACGCGTTCGCTGTTGATTTCTAATCGACTTTAATTATTTTAACGAGGTCTCTTCTGTTTTTATCCCATTTATCTGGTATGGGACAAAGGGTGAGTGCTTGATATTGCCTTTCCTACTCCGCCTTCTTCATCTGAAAATAAATTTCTTAAAATGTGTCCCTTCCTTGTTCATTGAATCCTCGGGCATTCGAACATTTTTAAAGAATAATAATATTTACAAAGCCACGCACAATAGCCGCTCATAGTAGAATAGGACGGAACAGAGTAGGATTCTAGGTTAGGGTATTGTTTTCGAATTCCATTCCCCGACAACAAGCATTATTGAGAATCTGAAATGTGGCCGATGCAAACAAACAGTCTCAGAGTCCCACCACTGATATCTTCCCCACCCACCTTTTGAGTGTGAGTGCGCTTAGAATGTTAACCAAGCCAACCAAGCAATTCAAATTCAATTTGCCCTATTATGTGAGGCCCATTGTTCCTGGCTAAATTCTTCGGGGCTGAGTGGCATTCAAAGAGAGCCAGGCCAAGAGTGCAAGCCAAGCTAAGTGCAATACAATAGACGGCCAGATTAAAAAATGTGCAAAAGACACCCGTGGAGGATACATAGGAGGATGGCGAAACCACTCTTAAAGCTAAATGAATGCAATAAGTAAATAACAAAATGTCGTTACCATTTTCTGACGCACTCACTCTCCAGTTACATTTATCGTTCTGTCTCTCTCTATCTTTTCTCTTTTTCTCTCTCTATCGGATTCTCAACTCTTCTTTCCAGTTCTCCAGAAAAATGGGAATGTTCGCATTTTCAGTTGCATTTGCCGTTGACATCCTGGTCAGGCCTGTCCTGAATACAAACAGCCCAACAGTTATAGAAACAGGAAAAAATTCTCCCTTCTCACAGATGTCAGCGTCAGCGGCAACAAATTGAGCATAAAAGTTCGCATTAGAAAACAGGGCGAGGGCTGGGTGCTGAGGGATAGCCCACAGGATGTGCAGTTGTAAGTAAGTGCAAGAATCGGCTGAATGAAATTTTTAATTAGTGAGGAATGGCCTTACAAATTTCATAAAATATGGGAGAATTATGGGTTACTTAGAGTACATATGTACATTTAAAGATCAGTAATTAATTTTTAAATATGTATTATTTTCAGTATTATCGAACTATATTAGTTTAAGTTCTATAAAGTCCACTTGACTATTTAATCGGAGGCTGAAATATATTCTTACTTATTTTGATAATGGAACTCCATTACTGGAACTAGACTTACATACATATGTATATATCATAAAATTACGAGTATCTTTTATTTCATAAATATGGCTATGCACCTTAATCTTAATTTTTATTCCCACTTTTCCTTGTATGCGTTTTGATACTGTTAAAAAACAATCCACCGACTCCTACCCTTAACGTGGAGAAATTGGGCTTTAATTTTAGGTCCGCATTGCGCTCGCTTATGTGCCAGCGGCATTAGTAGCTTCATCATCATCATCATCCGCAGCAGGAGTTATCATCAGCCAGAAGCCATCATTCAGCACATCAAGTGGCAATCATATTAACTGGTTTAATTGTCAACACATAGCCCGAAGTAGGAGCAGCGGCAGCGGCACTCCTTTCCTTGTTACGGGTTCCAGTTTGTTAACAAGTTGCCAAGAGCTGTTGATGGGGGCTATTTAAGAATAGGAACTAGGACGTGAACGAGTGAAGTCTAAAATTCCTGATTGCTCATTAGCTGCAATTTTTCGGCACTCAACATGTGGTTTGTCATTGGCAATATAATTGGGAACAGGAATGGGAGAGGCCATGGTTAGTTAGTTAGGCCATGGAAAGGCCATTGCTAAGCATAACCACGCCCGCACTCCCTGGTAGATGGTGGTTAGAAAAGAGGGCGGCCATAAGGCAGGGTAGACTTTTAATGAAGTTCTGAATGAAGTACACGACGAATCTGATACATTATAATTAATTAATCACCCGGTTAAGAGATTTGGGAAATATATCGACTTGACTTAGGCTTAAAAGTTTTCCTGGAAAATTGCTATGTTTCTTGAAGTTAGGAAAAGGTTAGTTATTTACTGGTTTAGATATCATTGTGAAAACTAATCATCAAAGCTAAAATCCATAGATTACAGATAACATACGAGTATACGAGACACAAAGGGGATCTAGTTAGAATGTAGACTTATAATGTTGGTAATTTAAATATTTCTAATCAAATCCATACTGTCCGTTGGTTAGACGCTGTAAGAGAGGGAGAGGAAAAAGCATATGAATGAGTCGCCAATTGGAAATTGTCAGCAGCATTGATATGATAGTGGAAATTGGAAAATACCGGTAACAGCAGCTCCTCCAGAATCAAGGCCTCAGAGACAGGCAGTTTTGATGAGAAGCAGTGGGCGTGACCTTCCATCGTCTTTGCTACTCAGACACGCTGCATAATAAAACGGCTTGTAAATGCAATAAATTTCCCATTGAGTCGCCCTCTCTGTCAGAAGAGAGGGAAAGGAATTGAATTTAAAACGAGAAGGGACGAGTGAGACGCTTATTAAGCGTCATAACATTTATACCCGGTACTCAGTCGAATTTTATTTTGACATTTTACATTTTTTCTACATCTGTCATTTATGTACATCTACATAAATTCTCACGCCGAATCCAATCTGATCCCAATTCGGTGATCTGATAGATATTGTCCTTCTCTACGGAATGGCGTTTTCTTTTATCTTGTGGCTTTGGGAGATTTTGGCTCTTTATGGGGGCGCAACAGGACGAGGCAAATCATATACATTCACTTTGTGCACAAATACAATATACCCTATTTTCTCTTCGAGTACCGGGTATAACAACTTTAAGTCCAGAACCTGAAATCTCATAAAGTTAACTCCCCAAAAAATGGGTTCTTCACTTAAAAAATTCAAAAATTTTCCGAATGTCACTTTCTGTGAGTGAATAAGAAGAAGGTAGAGTGGTAAGGTGGATGAGCCGGTCGACGGGGCGGGGTAAGTGTCGGGCGAAAACAAAAAAACAAATCACGTTTTAATTTTGTTTAACTAAATACGAAAATCGCATACAAAACACAGTACAACAGAGAGGGCGTTAATTAGGTGTTCGGGTCGGTCGGTGGTATACGGTACGTAGTGTGTCAATGGCAAGTGTCAGCCCCGGCCTGGTGACATGCAACTCTCGACGCCATTTTGTGCGTTGTCATGCCATACACAATTAAACCGCCCAGGATCTAGCAAGCCTCAACAGTAGAGTGAAGCCATGTATGTACGTATGTCTATCCTATATAGGTCGGTGGGTGGTAGGGTGACGAGTTCGGTGTGGTTGGGGGTCAGGAATAGGGGCCACAGGGGTTCTTTTCTAACGTCTAGCTCACAGTCTAGTTATAGGGAAAATAAATTAAAATTCACTTGCACGTAAAAAGTCTGGCCCAATTTGGAATGTAAGGGGCTGGTCCAGAGCAGTATGGAGGAAGGGAGCGGAGTAAGCTGTGTGGCTCTAAGAAGGGAGAGGAGCTGGAATTCTGTTGGTTAAGTTAGTAATGCAGCGGGTGATTGGTGCTGTGCAAATATTTCTCAGATCCTATATTTTATCTTTTTTTGGGAGTGAAACAACAAAATTAGTTTGTTGATTTTGGAATAACAATTAATAAGAGGAGAGGGAGTGGTGATGTATTGGAAGAAATTAAGCTAATAATGAACACAAATTGAAATTTCAATAAAACATTTAAATTTGGCGTGAGAATTTTGCACAGATATTTTGAATACGGATAATGTACGTTAATGTATGGCTAGATACATAGCTACATAAACATCAACTCAGACTTACATTTTATACTCCTATTACTATTTCGGATTACTAACTTTTGTCTGTTATTAATTATTAATTTAAGTTGCAGCTATCAGACTAGCGTTTTAAATAAGAAACGTATCATGAAATTGTCAGCTACTTGTTTCTGTGACACATTACTCTCCGAAATATGTACTTCATGTACGTCTTCACTGATCGCATTATCTCTTGGGGTGTCTCTCCTTCCCTTTAACCTCGTTTCTTTATTTCAATAAAAGAAGGTCTATTTTTAGTAAAGGTCATGATAAATGACACCAAAAGTATTAAAATACAATGGGAACTACTCTAACGAAGAGGAAAATAAATATACTCTCAAGTGACATCAGCTGCCGATAAGTGCTCAACGTTTGGGGGCGTTAGATTTAGTGTCTGAGCTCTGATACATATGCAGATCATTCCAAAGATTAAACAGTCGTAGAGGAAGGGTAGGGGATCTGCTGATGGTTTCGAGTACAAGAAAAACCTTTTTCCCCAATAGTAACCACAGAAGCACAGAAGACCTTTGAACGCGCTTCAACTTGGAGAGCCCACAAGGCTGTCAGCATCTTATTGAGCGTACATAAACACATTAGCTGCGGTCTCATCCATGAGATACAGAGACACCCAAAACCGAGAGCGCCGTGCTGCGGCGATTTTAGTCTTTAGTCGATACAAGCCCGAAAAGGTATACCTAATTTGGAAACAAAAGAGAGAGAGCGTTCGAGAGAAAGAGACAACAACAGGCGTAACAACAACCTTAGGCAAAGGATAAATACTAAAAAAACATATGGTGGGCGATGGAACTCAGAGTTCTTGCAGGCAGAGGCGGTGCCGAAGATCTGAACATGAAATGCCATATGGCCTAGTAGAGGTCCCGTCACACAACCAATTCTCAGAGTAACAGCAGGCAAAAATAAATCTTCGTATTTTCTTCGGTATGAGTACATATGTACATATATATCAAGTCATATCCTTGAGACGTCACTCCGTCAGCTGACTAACTCTGGGATCTATCATGATCTTTTTTGTGCTGGCCATCCAGATTGATAAATCGGTTTCTGGTGGTTTACTTATGGGTTACGCATGAAATTAAATGACCAGAACTTGTTAGTTCGATCCACGAATGACTACCCTAAAAAGATAAGATAGCTAAGATAATTGTTAGAATGTTAAGAATGTATTCTACGTGCTAAGCACATCTATCTACATATTTTATCGAAAAGTTTAGGTTGACTTTTATGAAATAATATGGTTGATACAAATTCTTGCTTCAAAATATTTTTAGCTGGCCGCTCTGAAGACTTGTTGACAGCGTTGGTTATTAATGCAAAGCCAATTATGTAGCAGCATCATTTCCGTTCTTTTCAATTTCTTAGGGGGTAGTAGGCAACCTTAAGCATGAAATGATGTAATAGGATCTGTGACCTTTTCGAGGAAGGGCGGCCCTTGAATTCATACATAGGTTGGCCTTTGCAGGCCGGCAGTTGCTGACACAACAAGAAACACTACACGACACGATTTTGGCGCTTCGATCCATACTTTTTATACCCGGTACTCGAAGAATAAATAGGGAATATTGTCTTTGGGCAGTTGATGTACATACACATGTAACGCACAGAATGAATCGTTTCCGACCCCATAACGTGGCTAAATCGACTTGGCTATTGATGCTGATCAAGAATATATATACCTTATGGGGTACGAAACGTTTCCTTCTGTGCGTTACATACATTCACTTTGTTCACAAATACAAAACACCCTATTTACTCTTCGAGTACCGGGTATAATGAGATCATTTTAGTTGGTAAGAAATTACTTTTAAGGATGTATTATTTAAAAATATGTCATAAATTATTTCGTTTGGCTTCTGTATTAATTTTTCAGAAGATAAGTAGAGTCCAGATCTTCCCCAATCCATCTCATTATTTAAACATCCGTTTAGCACATATCAAACATTTCAAAACTTTTCGCTTCACAAATTTCCATTGGAAAAATAACAGAACCTTGCGTTTTTTTGTGCTCGGTTATGGTTTTGCCTTCTCATCTCGTTTTGTGGACATCAAAATTTGATAGTCCATACCAATTGAATTTGGTTTTTGTCTCACTGCTGCCAATTTTAGATAGCTCCAATTACAATAATCGAAATGCGTATCTGTCAAATCGTAATGGTGGGCCAAACACCACTCACAAATGTGTCAAATCGATAATTAGCAAAATACCATTCTCGGTTTCGTCCAGTCCAGTACACACCATCAGTGTGTGCGGGGAGAACTCAAATATGAAAATACTCTTAAGGAAATTGAGGCAACAGTTAACAATACTTGCGGACTTTCAGTCCATACATACATATCTACGTCACGCTGTAAATTCATTTCAGACCACAAACGTTGAGTTCTAGAAAGCCTAAGTAATGTCCGAACTACTACATAAATCGAATTAGGCGAACACACAATGGAGAAGGTACTAACTGTCTTTACTGTGCTTTAAATTTTTTTCACTGAGTCTGAGCCAAATACAAAATTGTACTTAATTTGTCTAATTTCTAGTCTGATGGGGACCGAAGAGTCACAAATGAAAGTAAATCCTTGGCCTTAGCTTTGACAAGAGTCCTTCATTCGTGTGTATGTGGGTGTAGCTTAGGATAATCTGCATTTTAATAAAAGCATTTTAGTCTTTTCAACTGCATGTATACGTGCATTTGTGTAAACTCTTTTGTCTCATACTCACTCCTGAGGACTGTTTCTAAATGTGTGTATTTGCCTATTTAGGACACCCTCTTTGTGGACTCCCTTGAATGAAATGATTGTCAATTTTTAGAGAGGAACGCAATTTCAAATTATTGTTTTAGATGTCCATGAAATCCTACAAATGTAATAAAATAAGCCATAATTCTTATTCATGTTCCAACTAACTCTACTCTATTTAAATGCGAAAAAAAATCTATAGATTTTGATGACCAATACCTTAAGCGACGCGTACTTAATGCACCTGTGCATTCGTAAAAAATACAGCATGAAAATTAAACGAGAAAGGTGTGAGACGCTACTTACGCGTCACAACTTTTATACCCGGTACTCATTCAGTATACCTGTCCCTTATTGTTATACCCAGTACTCGAAGAGTAAATAGGGTATATTTTTGGAGTAATGGTTATACGTAACGCACAGAAGGAAACGTTTCCAATACCATAAAGTATAGATATTCTTGACCATTGATAGATAGATAGATAGATAGATAGATTTGGAATGGGGTTTTTAGTTTTCTTTTATCTTCAAAACTGTAGATTTGGGAGGTTTTTGCCCTTTTGCATGGGCGGAAGGGAGCGTTGCTCATTTTTGAAATACACTTGTAACAGTGTGAGCATATGTACAGAAGTCTGGATGCAAAATTTGGTGCCTCTAGCTTTTATGGTCTCTGAGATCCAGGCGCCCAACAAGATGGACGGACAGTCGGACGGACGGACAGACGGACGGACAGACGGACAGACAGACAGACATGGCTCAATCGACTCGGCTATTGATGCTGATCAAGAATATATATACTTTATGGGGTCGGAAACGCTTCCTTCTGTGAGTTACATATTACCGTTATTCGCACAAATACAATATACCCTATTTACTCTTCGAGTACCGGGTATAAAAATTCAATTTTATTTTCAAAAATTGTCAAGCAGAACAATTTTGAAAAGTACAGCTTTATAATTTTAG
Source organism: Drosophila guanche (assembly GCF_900245975.1). Taxonomy (NCBI): domain Eukaryota; kingdom Metazoa; phylum Arthropoda; class Insecta; order Diptera; family Drosophilidae; genus Drosophila; species Drosophila guanche. The sequence continues at coordinate 174,247 of NW_022995744.1, read as the reverse complement.
AAGTAAGGAGTTGAATTCTAGAAGATTGGCTGTTTTTCAGACTTTGTAAGAAGGAGAAGAAGTGAGGTCTGGGCGAGATGGATAGACAGACACACACCTGGAGGTTTGACTTAGAAGCGAGGGCAAAACCAAAGTATGAAAAACAACAACAACGGATAAAAATGCCAGAGGCGGTGTGGAAGAGTGTACAGCCACAGCTGAGACTGTGCTTACCCCGCAGTCCGCAATGATCTGAAGATTGTCTGTGCATGCAAAAATATAATTTAACACAGATTTGCGCTATTAGATTCATTCGTGCAGGATGAGGGGCAGGACTGTCGGTGCAGAAGTCGTGTGACATACAAATGTATATCTATGAGTGTTGGTGCGGACGTGTACTCGTCGTTAAAGAGTGTGCATACGGAAGTGTTGGTGTGTATCTGTTTGAGTGCTTGCATGTGTGTAAATGTCACAATTTGAATACATAAAATGCAAATAACGGTGCGGCAAGGACCCAGGATTGGGATTCGGACTCCTCTATCCTGCTTTTCTACATTTCTTTGGAAAAAAACGCATAAATTCCTTTCAATGCAAAAATGTATGTACATATACATACATATCTATTAAAAGGAAATAAAAAGCATAAAGACGGAAATGATGTATAGGGCATGCCCTAACACATTCCACCTTTTTCGGCAATTTAGCAAAAAAAAAAAGGGAAAGTGAATGGTTCAGCCGAAGGGGATCTGGTCTAAGCCTGCCTTGTGCGACCTGTTGCCCCACGCAGGCCTACGGCCCAACCCCCACAAAAATAATACAATCCGCCTCTCAGCACGGTGTTTACGGTCGGAGCATAGGTTTTCCGGCTGCTTCTGCATGAAATATTCTTGGGCAGATTTGACTACAAGTTTAAACCACAGCCTGGGAACGTAGCCCGTCAAGAGTTGCAGGTGAAAGAGGAGGCAGCTTCCCTCCTGCGCTGTAATTGTTTTTTATGGAATGTTTATGGATAGAGACGGTTGGTAACCGTTGCACTGCATTTGACACTGTCCAACCAATTTGTATGCTACGAGAAAATATGTACATATGCATACATAAAATATGTATTGGTATAGGAATAACGGTAGATAATGTTCTATAAGGTTTCGACAGCTATCGACACGATTTTTCCTCAAGGAACCAAACCCCTTTTTACAAAAATTCGAATGACAATTTTGATTTTTTCTATGGCAGAACTTTTTTTAAGACTGTTTCAAATCTGGTATTTTTTTTAACGGTTTGACGTGTCGCGTCTTACACATCACTTCTCGTTTGTTTTCTAAATTCTTAGCTAAAATAGCGTGTTGACGTGAGAAGTTATTTAGATGTAGATTACAGATGTAGAAAAAATGTAGTGTCTAATGTAAAATTCGAAAAAGAACCAATAGGGTACAGATATACTGACTGAGTACCGGGTATAAAAGTTGTGACGCGTAAAAAGCGTCTCACATGTCCCTTCTCGTTTTTATCTGCAGGTGCATTAATTGCGCGTCGTTTAAGGTATTTCTTATTAAGATCTATGGACAGACGGATGAGCTAAAATTGTTCAGTTGGTCTGGATCGAAGCGGCAAATTCGCGTCGAGTAGTGTAATTTCTTCTTCGTACATTACAGATAAGGAGCCGAGACCCGCTGTACGTTATATTGCTGTGTTATTATTTCCAGTTCCAACATGAATTAATTATTTTTAAATTTTCTAGCTCCCATAAAATTGTATTAATCTTTCATAAGTAGAGACCAAAATTCACATGATAAACTCTTTAAGCTACTTTAAGCTAACTTTAAGTATTTTTATTATTAATTTTAATGCTATTTTTCCATTTAATTGGCGTTTCCATTTTTCTTTTTTCCTGTATTCCTCCAAGCCTAGATTAGATTTCAGACTATTCAACCTATTCTAGGTTAACGACATCAGTCGGTGTCGCTGGTAATACCAGGAAACGACCAAACGGAAAAATATAGGATGAAGAAATAAATTCAATTTAGTTGGCCTAATGGCACCCCTACTACTTTCTGTTTTTTCGAATTATTTTAATTAATGTCCCTCGAACCCCAAACGCTCCGCTACCAAAGCACTACACGTTTTAATTCTAATTGCTCTAACGCCCTTTTCAAAAAAGGTATACGCGGGAGATCTGGTAAAAAGAGTTCTTTCATGTTATTTATTTACTTTGATTATGGTTGAACAATTTTGGCGGTTTGTATCGGCATACCATCATAGGTTGGCTGCCAATTTAATAGATTCCATTTGCCGGGATGGGGTGGATGGGGTGGGGAACAAAAGAATCTTATGAACACCACCCTCACAAAGCCAACTTAGATAAGAAGAGAAGAGACGTGTGAAACGCTTCTTACGCGTCACAACTTTTATACCCGGCACTCAGTACTACTTCGTCACCTTAGAGGTGTTTTGTCAAATGTAACATTTTTTCTTCATCTGTCATATACATCTACAACTCTACTCACACCAATACGCTCCTTTAGCTTGCCCCCCTTCCCTAGACCCACACACTGCAGACTCGCGGCAGAGGAAAAGGCACCGCCCACACAAAAAAAAAAGAAACAAATATATGCTGCGGGACGGGGTGGGTTAAAAGTCGGCAGAGGCAGAGGCAGAGGCAAAGGGTCGGCACAGGCCGAGTGAAGCAAAAGCAGAGAGTGAATGAAAGAATGTAAAAAGAACAACAAAATCTGGGGGACAGGGTGGGTTTAGCCACTGGAAATTAATTTCTTCATTGTGGCTATAATAATGATCCAATCGGATCCCAATTTGGTGATCTGATAGATATGGTAATTCCCTACAGAAAGGCATTTTTAGGTTTCTTTTATCTTCAAATTGTAGATTTGGTGGGTTTTTGCCTTTTTGCGGGGGCGGAAGGGTCGTGGCTCATTTCTGAAATACACTGGTTTCAGTGTGAGCATACAGCAGTCCGGAACCAAAATTTGGTGGCTGTAGCTCTTAAAGTCTCTGAGAACTAGCCGACATACAAGATGGACAGAAGGACGGACGGACGGACAGACGGACAGACAGACATGGCTCTATCGACTTGGCTATTGATGCTGATCAAGAATATATATATTTTATGGGGTCGGAAACGTTTCCTTCTGTGCGTTACATACAACCATTATTCACACAAATAAAATATACCCTATTTACTCTTCGAGTGCCGCGTATAAAAATTAGACAACTCCTCGACAATTGGCAGGAAATTTCTGAGGCATAATGCGGCATGGAGACAAAGCAACCGCGCCTTTGGGCAGAAGTATAAATACTTCGAGCTCCTACCTCCACGCCATACTGAGCACTAACGGGAACCCTTTAACAGAAGGAATCCTTTAAATATTTTCTACATCTGTCATCTACATCTACATAAGTTACTTCTCCTGCACCCTCAGTGACGCTGCATCAGAGTGTGCGAGCAAGAAAGAATGAGCAACAACAAGCAAGCTAAGCAAAGCTTCTGGACGGGGTGGGGGTAGCCACTGCAAATTAATTTATTCATTCTGCACATAATTATGATCCAATCCAATCTCATTTCGATCTGATAGATATGGCCACCTTATGGAATTGCGGTTTTAGTTTTTTCTTATTTTCAAAATTGTGGATGTTTGATATTTTCGGGGCGTAAGGGGGTGGTGCGAAATTTTGAAACTTGTGACAGATATCACTCTGTTACCCAGCCATCTGGATGAAAAATTTGGTGGCTGTAGCTTTTATAGTGTCTGATATCCAGGGGCTTATCAAAGCGGACGGAAAGACAGACATACATAGTATGTATGTATGTAGACTCGGCTATTGATGCTGATCAATAATGTACATATGTATATACATACTTTATGGGGTCGGAATCGTTTCTATCTGTGCGTTGCATATGTATGTATGTACATCCACTTTTGACTACAAATACAATATACACTATTTACTCCTCGAGATGCAAAAGGTGCGTGTAACGACAACCAAAAATCAGTGTCAAAAGGCACAATATCTCTATTCTATCTCTATATTTTTAATGGCAATTGGCAAAATTGACTCCTGCTGATTTTCCAGAAATGCAATCACATAGTTTTCTCGTAAGTTTGAAGAAATTAAAATTGTTCCGAAAATGCCGACTTCAAAAAATGTGTCACCTTCACCCCAACTTTCAATGAGAGGTTAGCGTTAGTGTCTGAGAGCGTCTGAGAGAGAGAGAGAGAGAGTAAGAGAGAGCGAAAATAGAAGTGAGAAAATTTCCCGTGTGACCCAGTGAGTCACAGTGCCATTACGCTCTCAGTGTGGTGTGGTGAAAATTTGCCCAAGACAACAACAGCTGTCGCTCTCACACAACTTCTGAAGTATACATATATATTTATACATATGTATCTACATAAGTATGTATTTGAATGCATGCACAGACACCCATATAGTGACCAAAAAACTTTGGGTCGTCACAGTTTTTCTACAGGAAAATTCGTTGTGCACGGTATGTACCATAAAGTGCATTGTGTTCGGCCGACTCTGAATTCATGTTGGTGAGTTTCCTTCATCTATTTTCGCATTTCTATACATACCACTGTTCCATCATTGTCTCAGCCTATGATTTAGTGAGTTTTCCTTTTGGTGTGAAGTCCTGTCCTGCGGAGCTCCTGCGACACCTCAGTCGCCTTCCTGCTGTGCATAATGGCCTTATGGTAGCTGTCATACCGTTTATTCCATTCGAATCTTTGTCAATCCAATCCAATCGACTCGAGTCACACTTCACGGCTGCTGGACAGGGCACAAAATGCACACACACTGAGAGGACAACACAACAATGAACAAAGTGCCCCGTCTTGATTGACAGTTAAATGTTAAGCTAAACAGTGTGAAATCTCCAGGAGTGAGGACAAAGGCAGCACTGATTGCTAGGCGCAGTGCCAAATGCCTTCGTATTGTGATCTCCCTCTCCTAACCAATTGCTAACACAGCCTTTTGTTTCGAGTTCAATTTTTGATGTAGAAAAAAATCAACCATCACATATGAACATATGTATGTATGTACATATATACGTACAATATGTCACAACTGTGTATGAATAAGGATCTCCGTTAGATTTTCATTAAAAGTACATATGTACATACGTAACTGCGACACACAAGCAAAGCTAGATTGAATCGTTTGGAAATTGACACTTTCTCCCCTTCGGCAACCATCTATCAGGGGTCCTCAAATTTGTATACCCGGTACTCGAAGAGTAAATGGGATATATAGCATTTGTGCAAAAAGTGAATGTACATATGTAACACACAGAAGGAAACGTTTCCGACCCCATACAGTATATACATATATTCTTGATCAGCAGCAATAGCCGATTGAGCTACATATCTGTCTGTCGGTCCGTCTGTCCGTCCTGATAAGCGCCTAGTACTCAGAGACTATTGACCACAGGCTCATTTTTTAAATACATTTGTAACCGTGTGAGCATACAGAAGTCTGGATGCAAAATTTGGTGGCTCTAGCCACCAGACGGACAGACAGACATAGACTCGGCTATTGATGCTGATCAGAATATATATATATACTTTATGGGGTCAGAAACGTTTCCTTCTGTGCGTTACATACAACCGTTATTGGCACAAATACAATATACCCTATTTACTCTTCGAGTTCCGGGTATAAAAACAGGAAATATGTATTTTAAATTGAGAAACATTTCAAACGATACATACATATGTACATTTTAACCTCTCCCATATTTTTGATCCCATCTGATCAATCCATTTATACTGATGTTTCCAACTTTCCATCTTTTTAAGATTTGTGCAGATCAGGAATCTGATTAAATTTTCCAAATTTTTGTTAATTCCAAGATAACCATCTAATCTCATATTTTTGTAGTTTTCCTTTCAGGACAGAACCAGCCATTTTTTGTTGGGTAAACAGTGGTGCATTTTCATCACTTGTACCTGAGATTGAAGAGGACACAACAATATTTTCAGCAAAAAGAAAATTAAACTTATCTACAAAAATCGCTGCCCTGACTGCCCTGGGGTTGTCATCTCGATGAAGATTTGATCACTTCTATGCATATTTTCCCTCTCTTCCCCACATCTTCATTTTTAAATGCAAAATTCAATAGTCATGCACACAATCCACAATTTTGAAAGACGATTTGGGAATCTAAGGAAGCGAATAAAAGGCAAACGCTTGCGGATGTTAAGGATTAAAGGTGGTCCAGTTATCCTCTTATATTTGCTTTAAAAGGACATTTTGCAGCATTGCCAATGTCAATTCATCTTCTCTGTGTGTGTCTTCGGAACAGTCCTTCTTGCTTTTTTATAGGATTGAGGTATAAAAAATGTATCTGTTAGTTTGTTGATTCCCAAATATCTTTATGAGCCCTGTGCATTGTCTCTTTTGACTGTCATTTTAGCGGAAGCAGTATCATGTAGGTAAATGTCAAGCCAGCCCAGTTGGAAGCATCTTTTCTTTTGGCTTTGTCATGACCGATATTTCTCTCAATTCAATTGAGGCTCAATGGTCATTGATTGTTTACATTTTTGCGTATTTTGACAACTAAATTGGTGGATGGGCAATGGCTCGAAACTCATCCCACCCAAGTCACGCACCCACCCATGCAGACCTGCCCTTTGTAAATGGAATTCAATTCAAGAAATATTGCCCGCCTATCCTTCCCCAGGTACTTTTCCGTTTCCGTTTTAGATGCCCACATGTCTGATTTCCGGTTTCCACATATTCATAACCCACAGATCTGTGGCCAGTTTTGTGTATGTGTGGACCAAACCTAACCGAACTAGCTGAACTGGGACTGTGGCCTGTTTTGAAGGTCGACGGGGCCATAACTTACCTGTAATTCCAACTACCTTTTTTTCCTTTCCGTCATATCCTTGTTTGGCATGTCCTTGGCTTGTACAATATTCTTTTTGGAAAAATTGTCATTATGGAATTCGGTCGTACCATACTTAGGATTAATATGTTTCACTGGGAAACCGACTCTGTGCTCTTCAAGAGATGCAAAATGATGAGTAAGTTGTGTAATACAATTTTTCTTAGTTTGCCTATGCAGGCCCTTAGTATTACATGACAAGAAGCTTCCCTTGAGCAAAACAATGGTTTTGACTTGCAAAATATTCAGGGGGATTTACGAAAATAGATTTACGAATATATTAACATAATTATGTTCATATTAAAAATATGAATCAATCAAGACAATTCTGTATCATTATTGATTGAGTCTGAATTTGACCCCATAGCATTGCCTATTGAAATGTGGTAAAGCATCTGCTATTGCTCAATCCGCCGAAATCAATGAAAAAGGTACATAGTCGAGATGATATTTTTACAAGTGTAGAGATTTGTAGCTTGTCTTCGCTATCTTTCCTGGCTGATTTATATCCTGCCGCCTAGTCAGAGAGAGCTTGTTTAAATTATAGCTTTAGTTTGCTGCTAATGAACAATTCATGTCAATTTCTAATTAGTGCGACGAAAATTTCTGCTGTCTGCCTCAGTGACTGACTGACTTATCTGTCTATTTTTATGGCTGAAGCTCAGGACTGCAACAGACAATGAGACACAACTGCCAAGAAATTAGCAAATCCAAGGCAAGATAAGTCAATTAGTTTCGGCTTTATAGCTGCCGCTACGTCTGCTCTGCTTTGAAAACAAAAGACCAGAAAAGCAGTGGGGTAGGAATAGCAAAAGAAAAGCCGAAGGAAAACCAAATCAAATAAAATGAGGCCAAATAAAGGCAACAATTAATAAACGCAAACATAGTGAACAGAAAGGAGACAACGAGAAGAGACAAATGCCCCAAAACGGGATGTAGAGAGATCCTTGGGATGGGGATAAACACTGAGGGTGAATGTGTATGTGGCTGGCATTGGAAAATCAACTGAGAGAATGCTCCTGCTTCAACTCAGCCTACCTCTTAATCCCTCAGCTTCTGTTACTACGATTTCATGTGGTGCGTTTGTCGTTCATGGCCCCCAGAGACGCAATTGTAACATATAATTGTGATTTTTTTCTGGATAGAAAGGAGACACCACCGTACCATTGCTCTGAATCCCAGTCCTTTTCATTGTCTCTGTCTAAGACATCGAGTTACAAGTAAAGCTGCTATGTTGCCATCAAATATGCAACCTTTTTGTGCTGTTCGTCTATCCACGGAAGCGTTCCTTGAAAATCCCGGGCCCTCTTTGAGTGAAAGTAATCCGTAATTCTGTCAATAGGCCGAGTCTACGCAGCCAAAATGAAGACTGACGTGAAAGACGCCCAGCCGTCGCGATAATATCATTTCAAGGGCACCCAGTACCCAGAATCGGCCATGAAACCAATCCAATCTCTCTGAGAGTTATGGCTTTGTCGAAAAGTGGACCAGTACTTCGCTCTTTATCTGGTGGGTCATTTCTCATAATTTTCCACAGCTCCAGAATTATTTCAAAAGTTAATATTAATGACGTTGATGAAAATCTTGTCATTCGTGTTACCACCAGAGAAGGAACCACATTAGAGAAGTAGCCAGAAAAAAACAGAAAGTAACCTGCGAAATTATGGAGCACATAAATAAAGGAGCCAAGACAAGGACCAGGACCAGTACCGCAAGCACGACCAGGACAAAAGCCAGAAGCGTTCGCCAAATTGATAACCCACGAAAAAGACCAGAAAAATTATTTTTCCTTGGTTCTCTGTGCCACCACACAAAGGAATCACAGTAGCAACAAAAACGTCGTCGCCATTTACATTTGAAAGAGCCGCAGAACACAGAAGGCGGTGATGACAGTGGAGGAGCTAAGGGAGGCTTATAAGACTTGGCTGCTGTGGCTGGTGGTATAATTTTAATAACTTACATAATATATTCTTTTGTGTGTCCCGGTTCCATAATTGTTAGAAGCATTAGGCAAATCATTAGCCCTGCTGATAGCGGGGTCCACCACTGACGCAATTTGCTAAAAATGTTTTTTTCTGTTTGTGTTTGGGTCTTGATGGTGGACAAATGCCTATAGAACGAGAATATGCATGATCTCATATGTACATATGTATATATCGGGAAAAACTTTCCTGCACTCTAGGAGAAAAACTCCGAGAATAGGCGTATGCCTCGTCCGAGTTTTTGGAATTAAATTAGTCGTGGGTTATCAGTCAAACAGGGTTACACATTGAAATCTATTTCAAATGGAAGGTGCCAGTTGTACACACATATTTATTTTATACACAAAATGAACTATTCTGGATAATTTATTTACTTTATAAATAATGCATGATTAAAGGAAGCTTTGGTAAATAATACGATTTTGTGTAGAAGGGAGAATATGTTAGAAATATACTAATATACTTCAATTTATAAATACTAATGAGTCATATGACTATAATAAATCTTTAAACAACTAATCAAATCACTCATCACTTCGATTCAAAAATACCAACAACAGAACAACTAATTTTGCTCGAATATTAGAATAACATCAAGCGCGATGCGCGTCATGCGGCAGCGTTCCTCGGTTGATTGGGCGGGAGGAGGTCTGCGTTTTGCTGAGTTCCGCTCGTAACAGTCTTCGGCTTGATGGTGTCGTCATTGCATATCAAGGTAAAAAAAAAATGTTCCCAACCTTTATGCTAGTTCCTATCGTAGCAATATTTTATAAGCTCTACCAAAATGTCTATGGTTTTAAAACCACCAACACTGGACCTAATTCAGTACATCCATATAATCGCTATCATAATCATCACCGATAGCCTGATGATAGAGAATTTTCTAGTTGTTTCATTGGAGATAAAAAGAAGTACAGCAAAAATTGCTACATGAGCCGCAAAACAAAAACAGTTTAATTATAATTATTATTGTAATTTAATGCTTTAATTTTTAAATGAGACCCAGGCCCACAATGTGCCCGCCCCACACACACACACTCACATACACTCATAAACACGTAGTAGTGAAATAAAAATAAATTACATTTGTATGAAGATTGTCGCTGCCGTGGCCCATGCACATAATATATTTTCATTATCAAAGCAGAGACAGCGACAGAGAGTCCTATACGGGGGACGCGCCCAGAGAAGAAGCCGACTCCCGAGTCGGCGGCAGAAAAAGGATACAACCGATGAAACACCAACAACAGACAGAAAAACAACAGGAAAATGCCGCGATAGCCAGCTGTTTGAAGCGATTAGAGGGAAAAAGCAGAGAAGTAAAATAATACATGCGAAGAAACACGAGTGTTTACCACCGAAGGGATTCGGAATCCTAACGAAATCCTGTCCCTCTCCCAGCATCTCAGCCGTTCTCACTGAAGCGGAGCGAATTTCCCTTTGGGAAAAATTGTTCTCTCGAAATTTTCCTTCTGTGCAGACAGCCATCGCCAACGCCATCCATCCTGCGGCAAACGTTCTATTTAAGTGAGAGTTTCAGTTACTCGACTCTCAGAACTCGGACAGCGCGCAACACACACGGTACGGTGCAACGATGCTTACCTCAACTGCATATAAATCACGCACACACACAACCGCACACGCGCACCCACATAAATAGGTTTAGTTCTGTTCCGTTCGGAGAATGTTGTGTTTTTGGAGAGAGGTATTCGCAAAGTGATAGCACACGCGCCCGCAGAAAATTAATATTCATCAAAGGTTCCAACATCAACGCCGCGTCGTGTAATAATTACAAAGTCGAAGTGTCCCTTGAAATGTGCTCGAAAATGTTCCGCGAGTTCTAGCAACCCGGAGAGTTACACTTCGTATATCGAGTATACACGAAGAAAAAACGAAACGAAGCTTCGCCACGACAAAAAAATAACTATATTGCAAAAAGCTGAAAAAATATATTTTGCAGGCTCCATTAGACGCAGCAGCTAAAGGGAAGCCGAAAATATGTGCGCGGACTTTTTCCTGGCAATCCAGGGGAATTGATTTCCTTTCGTTTTCCCCTACACACCTCCCACTCACCACTTACTCACCCTATATATATGAGTTGCATATAGGGAACGGAGCCAACCTTTTTCCCCAATTCACTCGTAAGCTGCAATTGATCCATCACTATGCTGATCCACTACTATCCCTGGTGCCTGCTTGCTGTGGTCTTCAGCCTAGCACAAGAACAGCCCCAGCAGCAGCAACACACGGAACCCCTGTCAACCAAGCACCAGCAGCATCAGCAGGCACACTCGAATGCCATCATGGGCGAGGCCGGTGCGTCCAACACTCAGCTCCTGCAGCCCTCCACTCCAGCCAGGACGCTGCGTCCCCTGTCGGAAGGGTTCCCTGGAGCTGATGGCTTGAGGGATCCCGCCCTATACGATGCCCCCGATGACTGTCACTTTATGCCCGCTGCCGGCCTGGACCAGCCAGAGATTGCACTTACCTGCAACCTGAGGACGGTCAACAGCGAATTCGACACGACCAATTTCAGTGTGATTCCAGCGGATCACACGGTGGCCCTTCACATCCTTTGCAACGATGAGATCATGGCCAAGAGCCGACTGGAGGCGCAGTCCTTTGCCCACCTGGCGCGCCTCCATCAGTTGTCCATCCAGTATTGCAAGCTGGGGAAGCTGGGACGCCAGGTTCTCGACGGTCTCGACCAGCTGCGAAACCTGACGCTGCGAACCCATAACGTCCTTTGGCCTGCGCTTAACTTCGAGATTGAGGCGGATGCCTTCGCAGTGACCAAGCAGCTGGAACGTCTGGATCTGAGCTCGAACAACATTTGGTCCCTGCCGGAAAACATCTTCTGCGCTCTGTCTGCACTGTCTGCTCTTAATATGAGCGAGAATCGCTTGCAGGATGTCAACGAATTGGGATTCAGGGACCGCAGCAAAGAGCCCTCAGCCACAGCCTCGACGGAGTCGAGTTCCTCCACGGAGTCGGCGAAGCGTGGAGCTGGAGGCAGCAGTACCAGCAGCTGCTCTTTGGACCTGGAGTTCCTTGATGTGAGTCACAATGATTTTGTCGTTCTGCCCGCGAATGGCTTTGGCACCCTGCGACGCCTTCGCGTTCTGGCCGTAAACAATAATGGAATCTCAATGATTGCCGACAAGGCTTTGAGTGGCCTGAAGAACCTCCAGGTGCTTAATCTTAGCTCCAACAAGATTGTGGCCCTGCCCACGGAACTATTTGCGGAGCAGGCCAAGATAATTCAGGAGGTATATCTGCAGAATAACTCTATCAGTGTGCTAAATCCCCAGCTGTTCTCGAATCTGGACCAGCTGAAGGCCCTAGACCTCTCCATGAATCAAATAACCTCCACATGGATTGACCGGAGCACATTTGTGGGTCTTATTCGATTAGTGTTGCTTAATCTGTCACACAACAAGCTGACCAAGCTGGAGCCGGAAATCTTTAGTGACCTATATACGCTGCAGATTCTCAACCTGCGCCACAACCAACTGGAGAACATTGCCGCGGACACCTTCGCACCGATGAACAACCTGCATACGCTTCTGCTGTCCCACAATAAGCTCAAATACCTGGATTCCTACGCCCTGAACGGGCTTTATGTGCTGTCGCTGTTGTCACTGGACAATAATGCACTGATTGGAGTGCATCCGGACGCCTTTCGCAACTGCAGTGCCCTGCAGGATCTCAATTTGAATGGCAATCAGCTAAAGACAGTGCCCTTGGCACTGCGCAGCATGCGACATCTGCGCACTGTGGACCTGGGTGAGAACATGATTAGAGTGATGGAGGAGAGTGCTTTCAAGGGCCTGCGAAATCTGTACGGCCTGCGCTTGATTGGCAACTATTTGGAAAATATTACCATGCACACGTTCCGAGATCTTCCCAGCCTGCAGATACTTAATCTGGCCCGAAATCGAATTGCTGTCGTCGAGCCGGGAGCCTTCGAGATGACTTCCAGCATTCAGGCAATCCGATTGGATGGAAATGAGCTGAATGATATCAATGGTCTGTTTAGCAATATGCCCTCCCTTTTGTGGCTCAACATCTCCGATAATCGTCTTGAGAGCTTCGATTATGGTCATGTGCCATCTACACTACAATGGTTGGACTTGCACAAGAACCGCTTGTACGCCCTGTCTAATAGATTCGGATTGGATGCCGACCTGAGGCTTCAGACTCTGGACGTAAGCTTCAATCAGATTCAGCGTATTGGTCCTAGTGCTATACCCAACTCCATAGAGTTGTTGTTCTTGAATGACAACCAAATCACCACCGTGGATCCGGACAGTTTCATGCACAAGTCGAACCTCACCCGGGTAGACCTGTATGCCAATCAGATAACCACACTGGACATCAAATCGCTGCGTATTCTACCTGTGTGGGAGCACCGTGCCTTGCCCGAGTTCTATATTGGGGGAAATCCCTTCACCTGTGACTGCAACATCGATTGGCTGCAAAAGATCAATCATATTACGTCGCGTCAGTACCCTCGCATAATGGACCTCGAGACCATCTACTGCAAGCTGCTCAACAACCGCGAGAGGGCCTATATTCCCCTGATTGAGGCCGAGCCCAAGCATTTCTTGTGCACGTACAAGACGCACTGCTTTACCGTCTGCCATTGCTGCGAGTTCGATGCCTGCGACTGTGAGATGACCTGTCCCAGCAACTGCACTTGCTTCCACGACCAGACCTGGTCCACAAATATAGTTGAGTGCTCAGGCGCTGGCTACACGGAGATGCCGCGTCGCGTGCCCATGGACACCACAGAGCTCTACATCGACGGTAATAACTTTATGGAACTGGCAGGGCACTCATTCCTTGGCAGGAAAAATTTGGTCGTCTTGTTTGCCAACAACTCGAATGTGGTCTACATACACAACACAACGTTCAGTGGACTGAAGCGCCTGCTGATTCTGCATTTGGAGGATAATCACATAGTCTCGCTAGAGGGCAACGAGTTCAACAACCTGGAAAATCTGCGGGAGCTATATCTGCAAACCAATCGGATTGCCAGCATAGCGAATGGTAGCTTTCAGATGCTTAGGAAGCTGGAGGTGCTTCGACTCGACGGCAACCGACTGATGCACTTTGAGGTGTGGCAATTGAGTGCTAATCCGTATCTGGTGGAGATCAGCCTGGCGGACAACCAATGGAACTGCGAGTGCGGCTACCTGGCCCGCTTTCGCAACTATCTGGCTCAGAGCTCCGAGAAGATTATCGATGCTTCTCGGGTCAGCTGCATCTACAACAACGCCACGAGTGTGCTGCGAGAGAAGAACGGGACCAAGTGCACCCTGAGGGATGGAGTGGCTCACTACATGCACACAAATGAGATTGAAGGATTGCTACCCCTGCTCCTGGTAGCCACCTGCGCTTTTGTAGCCTTCTTTGGTCTCATTTTTTGCCTTTTCTGCTACCGTCACGAGCTCAAGATGTGGGTTCATTCTACCAGCTGCTTAATGAACTTCTGCTATCGCTCGACTCGTTTCGTGGACCAGTTGGACAAGGAACGACCCAATGATGCCTACTTTGCGTACAGCCTGCAGGACGATCCCTTTGTAAATCAGATTCTGGCCAATACCCTAGAGAGCGACATTGGGTATCGCCTATGCCTGCACTATAGGGACGTTAACATCAATGCGTACATAGCAGATGCCTTGATCGAGGCAGCGGAGAGTGCCAAGCAGTTTGTCCTGGTCCTATCCAAGAACTTCCTGTACAACGAGTGGTCCCGGTTCGAGTACAAGAGCGCTCTTCACGAGTTGGTCAAGCGAAGAAAACGAGTTGTCTTTATCCTGTATGGAGACCTTCCTCAGAGGGACATCGATCTCGATATGCGGCACTATCTCCGGACGAGCACGTGCATTGAGTGGGACGACAAGAAGTTCTGGCAAAAATTGAGACTGGCTCTCCCCTTGCCCCAAGGTCGAACCAACAATAACAAGAGGGCTACGGGCTGCCTGGCAGCCCAAGCTCCTTTGGCCAACATGTACTCGTCCTCTCATGAATACCAATCAGGGGGGACTACAGTTGGTGGAGTGCCTGTGCCCCCTCCAGCGGCTCGTCTGGGCGACAAACTCTATGCAGACTGCAGCAGCAGCAACAACTACGCCACGATCAACGAGTGCGGTGCTGTGGGCAGTACCAGAGGCGCGGGCTACAAGCCCATTCCTACATCAGCTTCAGCAGCCGCCGCCGCCTGCAAGTTCAACACGATGAACCAGCTGTCCAAGAAGCAGCACGAGCTCAGTGTGGGCGTCGGGATGGCCAAGACACTGGAGCACCAGCACCATCATCATCATCCCCTGCAGCAGCCGCATCCGAATCGGCGGAGTCAGCATGAGTACGCCGTTCCTGCGTATGTTCCCAATGCTGCTCCAGCCTACGACAGCGTGGACTACTCCAAGCAGCAACTCCAGCAGCAACGCAGTAACTGCGAGTGTATCAGCCAAGGAACCGGTAAGCGCGTCCTGGCTAAAAGCTCCGCGACCACCGTTCTGCCCTCCAGCTTCAGTTCCAACTTTGTGCCGCTACTCGGTCCCACTGGGGGAGCCTACAATTGCAAGAAGCCCTGCAACTGCAATGCGGACGACGAACTGGTTTGTGGTTGCATGGGCTTGGAGAGCGGAACCCAGAGCAGTGTGACGATGAGTAGCAGCAGCAACAATAGCAGGCAGCCGGAGTTAACGCATTACGAGTCCAATCTGAGCCTAAACGAGCTGGAGGACAATGTCCAGGACGGCAAACAACTGCATAATCTATGGGCGTAACGGGCAGGGCAGCAGGGCAGGCGGAGGATATCGCAAAATGGAGGAGATAAGAGGCAGAGACAGTGTGCGAAACCAGTGAATTTATAAATAATTAATAACCGTAAACAAAACACAAGAGCATTCGAAAAACCAACTCAAACTGATAAAACTGATATTGGGATATCTTATTAATAGAATGGATAAGAAGTTAAAAAATAATACTTTTAGGCATGGTTTGAAACAGACTGATACTTTTAGTTATTGAATACATTTACCGTTAAAAAACTCCAATGTAAATAAAAAAAATACGAAAAGATGAAAAAATATGTTGGTAACACTACTTGACAAAATCAAACTTTTTTAAATAGGCGCTGCCTCTAAAAAAAACCGTTACAAAATAATACCAAAAATTAAAAAAAAAAATTCTGCAAAGGAAAACAAAAAACAAAAACAGAAAAAGTTTGTTTGGCTCGAAGCGGAAAAAGAAGTTGAATTTTGTCTAGTAGAGTTATCAAAATATTAGACATAAACAGCAAAAAAAAAAACCTAGAAACACAGACAAAATTCATGAAAAATAGCACTACCCGGCTCGCTTTTCCCTCAAGGAACCAAACCAACTTTTCCTCTTCTACAGAAAAACTATTTTAAAGAATTAAAAAGAGATCTCATTTTTTTAAGGTTTTTTTTATACCCTGTACTCAAAGAGTAAATAGGGTATACTGTATTTGTGGGGAATAACGGTTGTATGTACCCCATAAAGAATATATATTCTTGGTCAGCATCAATAGCCGAGTCGATTGAGCCATGTCTGTCTGTCCGTCTTGTTTGTCGGCTAGTTCTCAGAGACTAAGAGCTAGAGCCACCAAATTTTGGCTCCAGACTGCTGTATGCTCTCACTGTTACAAGTGTATTTCAAAAATGACCCCGCCCTCGTCCACCCCTGCAAAAAGGCGAAAACCTCCTAAACCTACAATTTTAAAGATAAAAAAACTAAAAGCGCCATTCCGTAAGGAATAGCCATATATATCACGTCACCAAATTGGGATCAGATTGGATTATTATTATAGCCACAATGAAGAAATTAATTTGCAGTGGCTAAACCCACCCTGTCCCGCAGCTTTTGTTGTTCTTTTCACATTCTCTCATTCACTCGGCCTCTGCCTCTGCCTTTAAACCAAAACACCGCTAAGGTGCAGAAGTAGTACTGAGTGTCGGGTATAAAAGTTGTGACTCGTAAGAAGCATCTCACACGTCCCTTCTCGTTTTTGTTTGTTTTGAACTGTGTTTCAACTTTATTTAAGATCTGTCTTTCGCAGACAATTATTAAATTTCCTCTTTTGAAGACTTGGCAATCTTATTTCAGTTATCTCATCAGCTGTTGAGTCCGAAAATCATAAGCCGGCTGCTGGACATGCTATTATGTAATTATCATTACTAGTATTTGAACCACTAACGTTTGTTCGGTTCGATTATGGCAGCCAGATGAGAATTTACCGTTCAGAAGCATGGCTTGTGCCATACACAAAAATAAAAGTAAAAACGTGTGAGACGCTCTTATACCCGGTACTTAGCTATAGCTTATTGTTTTATTTTTGGTGTTTTCAATTTTTTCTACATCTGTCAACTTAATCTACGTCCTTTCTAGCTCGCCCCTCTCCCGTAAAGCAGCACACTGTATGAAGACATGGATGTATCGACTCGGATATTAGTGCTGATCAAGATCACACTTTAAAGGGTCGGGAACGTTTCCTTCTGTGTGTTACATACATCCACTCTTCCCCACAAATACAATTTACAATATTTACTCTTCGAATACAGGGTATACAAAAATAACATAGGCAACATTTTTTGGTAGACTTTTCCTGAGTTTTTAAAATCGAAATTTTGTTAAAAAATACCTCACAAAATCATAATTTTTTAAGTTTTAAAGCCATATATTTCCCATACGGTAAACTAAAACAACCAAGTGTTTGGGTCCAATTTTAAGCTGCGTCAAAAATTATTTCCGAATGACAATGTACATTACATTACATTACATCCAAATCAAAGATCCTAATTTATTTAAAAAATCGAACCGCTACCTCTGAAAAAAGCATTAACAAAAAATACTAGTTTTTTTTAAATTTAAACTTTTCTTTAATATTTTAAACAGAAAGTTCTGCCATAGAAAAAAAATGTGAAAGGACCAAATCAATCAGAACAATTTGGTTTGGTTTTGAGGAAAAAAATCGATTTTGTCGAGTGGTGTAATTAAACCTTGGACATACTCTACTCACTTACATGAATATGTGTATGTATGTAATAATATTTACCAATATTATATTACTTTACCAAAACAAGCACAACACTATGTTGAAATAATAAATAATATAAATAAATAAAATTAATATCCCGTGAAAACAAAACAAATCGAAAGATCTAATAAATATTCCACCACCCTCCACAGCATTATCCAAATTACCACAGACTCACTCCATCATTTAAGATAATTTTTCACCGTTCCGCAGACAGTTTCGACTCCCTGTAGCAGATAATCAGACAAATAAAGTAGCATGTAAGGAAATTGTATGATACAAATCAAACAATGCCATTGGAAAACAAAAGCAGGGAAGCACAACCAGCAAAACCCGCGCTGAAAACAGTAAAAGTCATTAAACCTTCTACGAAAATATCTACCAATAAGAGCACACGCACCCATTTATTATGATAATAATATTATTAGATGACACTCAACGAATTGAAAATACAAAAATTAAACTACATCATACTCATTCAAGTCATAACAGGGCGATAATGTTGAGCCGATGCCACGAATTCGGCCCGCGAATCTGCCGTTGACCATAATTAAGTTCCGATTAACACCCAAATGAAAGAAAGTGAATTAATAGCTGTTATGGGTTAAGTTAGCCAATCAGTACCCTATAGGAATGCCAGATATGATAACACGCTGACGCTTTCACAGACGGAGTGATGAAAAGAATCTGATTGAAACTCAAACTCCTTTTTTACATTGATACGTAATCGATAGCTTTTTCTAGGTTTCAACTATACCTTTCTTTCCACAAGCTATTATATACAATTTCTACATAGCTACGACTTTTGCTGCTTCGATCCAGAATACATTTTTCTGAAAGATATGGGGCTGAGAAATGGTTTGATGGTAATTTTGTTGTTATAGCAGAAATGTTTTCTTAAATAATTTTTAAAATGTTCGTGTTTTTTGGCGCTTGATGTTGATGTGTATTCTTGAGAGGTCTTTTTTTTACGAATTTCAATTTAAGAACTCTACTGTTGTACTGTCTACTATTTTTTGTATGTAAAGTTGCTTTATTTAGGCCTTGTTTAAGGTATTGCTCATCAAAATCTATTTAGAGACTGCTGAGCTAGACAAACACTAAAAACCCAAAAAACCCGTATTTTCCCGTTAAATATTTTAGTTTTTTTCAGTATTTTTTCGAGTCTGAAGCTAGAAAAAATCTGGCAATTGCACACGCAACCCGCCAACAGGAAGATTTTTTTATTTTTTTCGTTTTTTGTTGTTATGTGAAAAAAAGAAGCGCTACCTTAAAAAAAAAACGCTAAAAAAACCTATACTTTAAAAATTCTTTAAAAAAAGTAATGTCATAGAAAAAAACACAATTCTTTAAAGAAATTTGGTTTGGCTCGAAGCGGAAAAAAAGTTCGATTTGGTCGAGTAGTGTTATCTGATGTACATAAAAAAAATTTAAAAAACTAATACAGAAATTTTAACAGGTAATGAGAAATGAAAGCCAGAAAACTGTATCATAAGATTTAAAAACAAAAAAAAACAGAATGTCAAAGAAATACCTTTGAGATATGGATGATAAATATAAAGCCGAGCAATTACAAGGTGTCATTCGATGATTTTTTAAGTTTTATAAAAACTAGGGATTGCAGTACATTAAAAGCTAATCCGTTTGACTCGAAAGGTATAGCTTAATTAAAAAGCGAAAGCAGGAAAAGTCATAATAAATTATCGTTAAAGAATAAATATAAATTATTTCAACTAAAGCGCATTTTAAATCACCTTTTTTACAAAAAATAAAAAATAAATAATACAATTTAAAAAACATAAATTTTTTAATCACAGTTTACTCATTTTAATAATTCTAACAAACAGCAGTGCAAAAGTAAAAAAAAAACAAAATATAATTAAAATAAAATACTTTTTAAGGTTGTTTGTGTTCCTAAATACAGTTTTTTCAAATGAATAACAATTTCCATACATAAATACAAGAGATGCATACAAATATTAAAAATACCCTTCATTTTCTAATTCACTGTGTTCAAAAAAACATGGCTTATTATTTAGTTCGTAAGTGGAAATATATTTTAAACAATCGAATACTAGCTTAACAAGCAAGGACGGAGGTGTGGAGAGGAAAAAATATTACTTAATGAGTCAACAAGATAAAAACAAGGAATCGAAAAAAAACAGAATAAGCCAAGCAACAATAAAAAATCAATTTAGTTCAAAAAAATGAAAAATGCAATAATTTTATTTGTTAATGCGGGATACAGAAATACATTTTTGGTGTCATATATATTTTGGAAGTCCGAGTTCTCAGACAAACAACCTCTTTAAAAATTATACATAGATACATATATTAGTCATCTAACTTCGGCAACATTTTTTTAATAAGCCACTCCACATATGTACATCTCTTACATTGTATTTTTTACATACATATTTATTATACCCGATACTCGAAGAGTAAATAGGGTATATTGTATTTGTGCACAAAAGTGTAACACACAGAAGGAAACGTTTTCGACCCCATGAAGTATATACATATATTCTTGATCAGCATCAATAGCCGAGTCGATATTGCCATGACTGTCTGTCCGCCTGTCCGCCCATTCGTCTTGTTGAGCGCCTGGATCTCAGAGACCATAAAACCTAGAGACACCGATTTTTGCCTCCAGACTGCGGAATATCACTCTGAAACAAGTGTATTTCAAAAATTAAACAATTTTGAAGATTAGAGGAATCTAAAAAAAGCGATTACCTAGGGAATGACCATATATGTACACCAGATCACCGAATGGGGATCAGATTGGATCATTATTTTAGCCAGAGGCTACCCCCATCCCATCCAGCAGCTTTGCTAGTTTTTTTTTACATTCTTTCAATCCAGACTCTGCTTCGCAAAGTGTGTGGCTCTTGGGGAGGAGGGTGAGCTAACAGACGTTATTTAGATGTAGATGTAGAAAAGATGTAGAATCCGAAGAAAACCACAAAAGGTAAAGATGAACCACTGAGTACCGGGTATAAAAGTTGTGACCCGTAGCGTCTCACAAGTCCCTTCTCGTTATAAATATGTTTTTTCTATCCATATGCGGATACGTAACAAGAGATAAAATGATAATAAATTTGGACGGAATCATTAAATCGCCCCTAAAGTGTAATTGACCTTTCCTTAGTTCTCTGTCTGAGAGAAAGAGAGACTGCTCCACGTGCTTGAGCGAGTGTTTTTGAATGCACTTCGAGTGCATTTCGCCATCAACTTAATGAAACGCAAGCCATTCTTATTCATATGGAAAGCTCTCTCGATTTAATATAACCAGCACCGAGGTGTCGGCACGCCCTTTTACATTTGCTCCCGGGCTGTTGACCACACCCATTTTTGATGGCGACATCAATTCAGCCTGATTCTGTGGAGTATAGAGAGATAGAGACAAAGAAACAATACATTTAATTTCACATAATGGCTTTTCCAATGTCCATTTAAAATATATTGACTGCAGAGGGCTATGGAGGTAGGGAGTGGCCTTTCCATTGACGAATATTTATGGCATACGCAGACAGTCATCAATTGGTGTTTTTCTGATTTGTTGTTGCATTCCTTGGATTGCAGTCTCTAGCGTTGCAGATGCAATTAGACAACATTTTCCATCATCGACAATAATTAATAGTCACGGACATATTTTTTTCAGTTTATTTTAAAGTTATTGTTGTAAATATTGGCATTACTTCAGATTATTAATGAAATGCAATTAGTGCAAATTTGACAGTTTATGTCATCCAACAGCATCCAACCAAATAAATAATCCCCATCTTTTACATCTCCACAATTTTAATGCATTTTTGCAATAATTAATGTATTTTCTATATCCAAAAAGACTCATTCATAAATTACCAAAATTAAAAGCTTTTTATAAAATAAATAATTTATATATATACTAGTTGCTCTTCTATTTGGCAACAAGTAAATTGCATAAAAAACTTCACAGTTCTAAAGTTTCTTCAAAAGTCCCACCAGCGGACTTTAACAAATTTGCGCTTGTGTACTAAAGATAGAAGAATTTAAGTCCGTTTTCGTTGTTCGTGATGAGGGAGTCAGTAAAGCTGTAAACTGAACAAAGTGGAATAATTATAAAAAGTTCCAGCGGTTTCAATTCTTCTTCTTTGAATACCATCAACGTTTATATATACATATTTATATAACTTTTTAGAACATTAATCAAAAATACAGGTGCCAATGTCCCTCCTCTTTTTTTTTGAAAACTTAACTGTCCGCTTGTGTATTTCAAAAACCTTAGAAGTAATTTTATTTACTCGGTTTATATTCAGTTGATTTGAATCTTGTTCAGAGTTGGCAGTCCGATAAGGTCAGAGTGGGAGACCTCCACCTCATCATAAACCACATACCTCCTCATTCTTGTTTAACAATTCTCCGTTAGTTGAATGCATACACTATACGTAGAGGGACGTACATATATTAATCCAAGGAGCTGGGAATAATTATGTCATGTTTATGTTTTATGCTTACGTTTGCTTAATTGTGAATTTTAACCTCATAATTTAGGCCGAACGAAATAAGCAAAGTGGATTGAGGTAGGTTGGCCGTGGTTGGGTGTGCTAGCACCATTTTCATACTCTTCTAACCGGGGTGGCTATATGTACATAAAGCAACCTGCATCTAGTGATGCAAGGCTCCCGCTCAAGGTCCACTTGGGTTCTCAATAAAAATCTCGTTCGCTGACGAATAACTTTTACTTTTAATTAGTTGTATTATCTCCCTTGTTGGTTGCTAATTGCTTTATTGCTCGACTTTTGTTCGTTCGGCCCGCCTTGAACTGCCATCCTCTTCTGTTTCTTATCCTTCTATAACTGAATCAGCAGCCGTACTGAAGCAAGCACTGTCTTCCATTTTCTATTGATCCCATTTCGAAGTCCTTGCTGACAGTTATTGCATATTTAGTCGTCTTGTCCTTTCGGCTGTAAAATAAAAACCAAAATCGGTTGCCGTCAAGTCAAGTCAGCTGCTGGGAATTCAAACAATAAGAGCGAGCCGAGCATTCGTCTGACATATGTACATATGCTCTCTGCTTGACTCTAGACTCCGAGGGTTAACCCGATGGCCATGTGTCTGGTAGCGGTTATTGTTCGAAGATGGAGACGTCTAGTACAGAATTTATGAAGTGAGTCGAGATTTGTTGTTTGAGTGGGTCTAGGGCCTTGGCAGGTCAGAAAAAACTACAAGATTGAAAATTAAGAAGTCCAGGAGAAACTACTTATGTACGTGCATTTGCTCCATGGATATATTGATTTTTCTAGTTTAAGCTAGATAAATATATAATGGAGAAAAGTCAAGTCCATTTAGAAGTTATTTTTATTGACAACCCCTATAGATGAGTGTGATATTAGTGTTATCCCGCTCAATCATACATATTCATATATGCATGCCTGTGCTGGGCCTCCAAAATGGTTGGCTCTCGTCTCACGTTTTCCGCTTTGCCCATAATTCTGAGCATCCATTGCAAAACTGAGAGGAATTGAAGAGTGGGGTGGTTCGTCTTCCATGTCACTCTTAGTTTTTAGTTGTGTCTCGGGCCTCCGATACGCTTCAGTTTGCCGTTAGTCTCTTTGTTGTTTTATTTGTTGGTA
This sequence comes from Drosophila guanche, assembly GCF_900245975.1. Classification (NCBI taxonomy): domain Eukaryota; kingdom Metazoa; phylum Arthropoda; class Insecta; order Diptera; family Drosophilidae; genus Drosophila; species Drosophila guanche. Next base: position 150,697 of record NW_022995744.1, on the reverse strand, counting down.
TTGTTTGTTGTCTGCTTGTCTGTTTCCTTTGCGTTTGAGTGCGTTATCGTTGTCCTCTGCCACGCCCACATCTGAGAAAGTTGCTGGGTTGATAGTCGGGAGGGGGCAGACACGGGAGCTGTCTTCGTACTCTCATTTCATTCACGAGCAATTTATTCATCCATTAGAGCAAGGGCGAGCAGCAGGACAGGACAGGAGAGACCCCGGCTTGGCCCCTTCTAGGATATCACTGTACGTGTGTGTATTAGAGTGTAGGAGTATCTGAGCGTGTGTTACAGCGCGTTTTTATACCCGGTACTCGAAGAGTAAATAGGGTATATTGTTTTTGTGGGGAATAACGGTTGTATGTAACGCACAGAAGGAAACGTTTCCGACCCCATAAAGTATATATATTCTTGATCAGCATCAATAGACGAGTCGATAGAGCCATGTCCGTCTGTCCATCAGTCCGTCTGTCCGTCTTGTTTGTCGGCTAGTTCTCAGAGACTATAAGAGCTAGAGCCACCAAATGCATACGACTGCTATATGCTCACACTGAAACCAGTGTATTTCAAAAATGAGCCACGCTCCCTTCCGCCCCCGCAAAAGGCCGAAAACCTCCCAAATCTACAATTTTAAAGATAAAAGAAAACCAAAAATGCCATTCCGTAGGAAATGGCAATATCTATCAGATCACTAAATTGGGATCCGATCGGATCATTATTATAGCCACAATGGAGAAATTAATTTCCAGTGGCTAAACCCACCCTGTCCCGCAGCTTTTGTTGTTCTTTTTACATTCTCTCATTCACACTCTGCTTCACTCGGCCCCTGCCTCTGCCCTCCCCCTGCTGATTCCTCTTACGATTTTAACCCACCCCGTCCCGCAGCTTATATTTGTTTTTTTTTTTTTTTTGTGCGGATGGTGCCTCTGCCTCTGACTTGAGTCTGCAGTGTGTGGGTCTAGGGAAGGGCGGCGAGCTAACGGAGCGTGTTGGTGTGAGAAGTGTTATAGATGTAGATGACAGATGAAGAAAAAATGTAAAATTTGACAAACTACCGCCAAGGTGCAGATGTAGTATTGAGTGCCAGGTTTAAAAGTTGTGACGCATAAAAAGGGTCTCACACGTCCCTTTTCGTTTTTTTTGCTTTTTTTATTCCCGTCCTCGTTGTTTCGCTCAAGTGTGTGTAAGCATTTCCAGGCTCTTCTTACTATCATCTCCGTTTCTTTCCCATTGCATCGGTCGCTCTGTCTCTAATTTCCTCTCTCATGGACTTACTTTCTTGTGTAGTGTCTAAATAAGTTGAGAGTCAACTTACAAAGATTCTTAATTGGAATTTTACAAACTCGTTTGTTTAATAGCGCTCTCTATGAGACTATCCTTCTCTCAAACATTAAGAGAGAGGAAGAGAGAGAGAGAGTGAGAAATACTTTCGAGGGCCCTCGAGATCGTGGAGCATTTAGTTGCCCAAAAATAAGAATCTGATATTTATACATTTTTACGGAATCGCCTTGTAAGTTTTACAAGTTTTACATATATAGAAACAGCAGATTTTCGTGGTGGCTGAAGGGGGCGGGGCGAAATTTTGAAACAAACTTAATTCAGAGTAATAACACATGAGCCTTCACAGAAAATATTGTGGCTCTAGCTTTTAAAGTCTCTGAAAAGGAGTGGTCAAACTAGACGGACAGACGAAAAGAGAGACTGATCAAAAATCTACATACTTTATATGGTCGGAAATGTTTCCTTCTGTGCGTTACATACAGCCTACCCTATTTGGTCTTCGAGTATCGGAGAAGGAGGAGGTGTATAAGCAGATGAAAATGGAAATGTGTGACTGTTGTGGAACTCTATACAAGGATTCTGATTGATTGAAGGATTGCCAGCCTTTGAGACTAAGCTCGTTTATAATTTGTTCGTGCATCTGTGTCGGTTAGCAAATAGATTAAAGAAGGTTATTTGTTTGAAATTTGATTAGGGTAGTTCAAAGAAACTAATCTGGTTAGGACTAAATAAAAAGCAGGGCACTGGGCGCATTTGAAAGGCTTGAAAACATTCTGGTAGCCTTAATGGGAAAACATACTTGAGTCAGATTAATAAAAGATTATTCGACAAATTCAAAATAATAACGAGAAGTGAGGTGTGAGACGCTTTTTACGCGTTACAATTTTTTTGCGCGGTACTCAGTACTACATCTGTACCTTAGCGGTTTTTTTCAAATTTCTTCAATTGTCATCTACATACATCTATGTACATCACTTCTCACGCCGAAACGCTCTTTTAGCTACACTACACGAGGCAGAGTTTGATTGAGAGAAAGTGCAGAAAATAAGAAAAGCTGCGGGACGGGATGGGGTAAGCCACTGCAAATTAATTTCTTCATTCTTGTTATAATATAATCCAGTCGGATTCCAAATCGGTGATCTGATAGAAAGTCCTTCCCTACGGAATATTGTTTTCTTTTATCTTCAAAGTTGTGGCTGTGGAAGATTTTCGCCCTTTGTGTATCTCGGCGGTGAAAGACCAAAATGTATCCTTATGAATAGTTATCCTGCTGCGGCAAATTATGGTACTAAGTCGAGTAGCGTTATTTGCACAGCACGAGCTATGAAACTTGCATTTATACTGAATGAATGTTCCCGAGTCCGGCTCCGGCTCCGGGACTCCAGCGGCAGGCCTTGGCGAATAACAGTGGCCTTAGCTGGTGCATGAGCTGTGGTGCAAGGGGCATGGGGATTGTTCGCAGAATAAGTATGTCCATACATGAAAGTGGTTTTAGTTCAGTGGCCCAGGGGTCACAGCTAAAATCCTAGAGAAAAATAAAACTTTGTAAACTTAAATAAATTACACACCCGCTCAACCCTATTTAGAACTTCAACAATTGATCCCTCAACAACAGAAAACAAGAGACATCTGCTATGTCAGAGGATTTCTGTACCAAATTGCGTAGGTAATTATTGTCCGTGTATAATCTTTATTATGGCTATTTTATTCTGTTGTCCTCCCTATTCACAATCCTTTAAATGAAGGGAAGTGATAATGTGATAAATATATTTGCTACTTATCTAGGAGATTCGCCTAATTTTTACACTACCCAATACTACATCTGTCGGAAAGCTAAGCTCAGCTAAAGTTTTCCGATAACACTACTCGACAAAACCAACCTTTTTTGTTCGCTTCAAGCCAAACCGACACTTTCTGATAGATTTATGGCTTTAAGCTTTTTTTAAAGAATTATGGTTTTTTGGCTATGGCTGAACTTTTCTTAAAGAATTTTTAAAGTCTAGCAAAAGCTCTATAGAATGACGGCTCACCAATTCCACAAAGTACCTGTGTGAAGTATCTCGTCATGCACCTCGACCGCAGATTAACATGGAAAAACCACATTAAAGCAAAATGTCAACAACTTAGACTTAAAACACTAAAAATTTCCTGGTTGATAAGTCGAAAATTCGCCTCTACAAATCCATACTGAAGCCTGTTTGGACCTACGATAGACGGCTCTGGGGGACTGCTAGCAACTCAAATATTGAGATACTTCAGCGTTACCAATCCAAAACTTTGCGACACATTGTCAATGCTCCGTTTTACGTATCTAATGCATGTATTCACAAAGATCTTAATATTCCAACCATTAAAGAAGAAATAAAGAAAACTAGTAAGAAATACATCGACAGACTCCACAACCATGAAAATAACTTAGCCTTAAGTCTATTAGACAATAGCTTAACAGTAAGAAGACTGAAAAGATACCACATTCTCGATCTCCCCGATAGAAAAATCAAAAAAACTGAAAAAATGTTATATATAAAAGCAGTGCCCATTGGAAAACTGCCATTTGTGTTAATTTAATATAAATTATAAAATTTACTTATTGTTTAAACAAACATATTGTAAATATAAAGAGAGAGAGAGAAAAAAAAGAGAAGTCTAGAACAATATTCTAGTAGATCAAATCTATGAATCGAGGGATCCAATGATATTACTATTAAATAACACATTGTTTGTGCTAACAAGAATAAATATGTAAATATGTGTGAATATTCTGAAAATTCTATACACCAATATTTAATAGCCAGGACCGCACGCATTCCTAGGTAAATGTTGTTAAATAATGACAGCCGACAACTTATTAGGAAAATAGCTCATGCTATTATGAGTTAATTTTTCCAAAGGCTGCAATTACAGATTTCACACAACAAGGGAATCGATCGAACACCTTTTCGAGGCAATATAAAATATAGCTGAGGGACGCCACAGAAGATAACCATAGAGACCAAAATATTAAAATTTAACATAACAAATAATGCAAGCTACGATTATTTCAACCGATCGAAAACTTATAAAAGGAAACAAATTATATAATCTTACATACTAATCGTACATACAGAAAGAATAGACATAACTTGGAGTTAATTACGTTAGATGTTGCGGTTTTGCTTTCGATGTCATTTTTACCTGCAATCTGGACTGAACTGAACAGAATGGAACATGAAATGGAGAACCTACCCTCATCAAACGTCAGAGACGTCGCCATTGTCTCGGACCGACTCTGCTGGACATTGATGGTGGTCCTTTCTACACTCACTGTTTCTCTTCAACTGCCGTATTCATGCCTCAGAAGGGGCTCTTTGCCATAATTTGTAATTTTCGACACGTCAAAGCCGATTGAGTTTGGGATAGGAAGAAGGAGACTCGAGCCAGCTGTGGGCAGGTGTATGTATGCACAACCAATCCCAAACTGAACTCATGCACTTTTGCCGCACTCAAAGCAGGAAGCAAAGCTGTGCTAGCCGAATATTTAATGAAGAGAGTGGGGATGGGCGGTAAGTGTAGCCAATTCTACTCCTCATTATTTAATGAAAACGCGTAGCATTTTTCGTTTTTCCTCTCCCCTCTGGGGAGAGCCTGTGAGCAAGCATTTACAAGCTCTTATTAAATTAACATGTGTAATAGTGCGTCTAGAAACACGCATATCAGTCATGATACCGCTCAATCACCACTCTCTTCCGTACATAATCCCCCACCATAAATCTGATCAGTTTTTAATAATTCTGATTTCGCAGTATTAAAAATGTCATTATGAGATTGGGTTTATGGACATTGTTTATTTTTTGGCGCTCCAATGTGTACGTGCATATGTACGAGGATGTTATTAACGAGGAGGAACGTTGTGGAGGAGGACGCGTTCGGACGCTCCACAACTTTCATAACCGTTACAGAGTTGGTGTATATGTACATAAGTACAAATGTACATACATATACTTATTTATGCAGAGTATACAAATGTTACGAAGAACTCTGGACTTTGTGACTAAAGTTAGATTTATGCGTCGGAAAAATGTAAGGAAATCAGAAAGGGAATATTCGGTACGTATGAACCTTTTTGTACCAAAACTATCTATACAAAAAATTTTGCATATCAAATAGATTGCTATATAGTTAAAATATTCCAAACGTAACCCAAATAAGCTTCCCCCCTGAAGTAGGCCCAATATATATGCATATGTTTATACATATGTAAGTATATACAGGTATGTACAGACATATACTTATTCCCGCCCATTTGACCAATGCTAACTAGATAATTTTGCTGACACATTTCTTAGCTTGAGCTACTGTAGATAATTTCACGGTTCTTTGGACAGGGCCAGAAACACGCACTTTTTACACCTATCCATTCTCGGTAGAGAAACTGAGAAAAAGGAAACGTGGCAAGGCGCCAGACGTCAGGCAAATTAAATTTAAACGCAGCGCAACAATCAATCATCTGGTAATTACTGCGTCAACACGCCACAAACACACGGAAATACATACATATGTACATACATATGTATAGATATAAAAACTCAGAAATATGGAGAGGCGGTACCAAAATCCTCACACGCACCCACTGTACGAAAATTACTTGACATGTCTAAGTTTCCGCCAAATTAAAGAGATTTGTGAATTAGGCATCAGCCTTAGAACTATCTTAGAACCCACTTTGTTAATTTTCGCACATCTCAGTATTGATTAATATTTTCTTTATCTGGATTTTTCTTTGGTAAGCGAGCTTTTGGTTGAGCAATTAAGTGTTTGTCCCACTTTGAGGAGGCAACTGTAATGACAGTCTGCCATTGAGTTTTCAAGAAAAGAGGGTATGGTTGAAAAGAGCGGAAGAGCCGTGGAATCGAAGAGTGGATGTGAGTGCGGGGGGTTGCCGCCCCTTTGAGGCCTCCCTAATGGAATTGTATCACCAATGGGGTGGATTCTTGCCAAATATCATACAAAAACACCCTGTTCCCCAATGCCTGGGCGTATATTGCGATCAACATACTTCAAGAGTTCTCGGGCCTCACAGCGGGAGATCCTCGCACTCTTGGGCAGTCTGTGCACAAGTAAATATGTATTTACGTACATATTTTTAGGTAGGGAATATAGAGGTATAGGGGTGCCAACAACAGTAGAAACAGTCAGGTACTAGCGACAGCTTCTTATTGTGTTGATGTATTTATGTACATTGACGGGTCGTGGAATTTTAGAGTAGACCAAACCTCTGGATCCACTAAGATGGAGTCGCAGAGAAGTACATATATAAAAAGTGATGATGATGAGCCTCTATTAGTTGACCATAAATAAAATATATAAATCTCGGTTTCCTTCTCTTTAAATTTTGCATGATTCCTGGCCCTTTTTTATATTGGTGATTACTCAAATAGTTTTAAATTTTATGTATAGATTTTTTGTATATTACTTATTTCTTAGAAAACAAAATCTCCCGCAAATTTGTAGTGCCTAAGCAATTCCTGCAGAATCCAACATACACGCATTCACAGCAGGTCATGTGGCGCCTGTGGCAGCAACAGCATACAACTTCTGGTAAATTATAAAATTAAAAACATGCCCATAGTCAAGACCCAGCGCCAGACCCATATATGTACACGCAAACTGTCTAATAAAGAAAAGTAATTTAATTGTCGCAAAAATGTCGAAAGCTGCTTTAGTGATTTGCATTAGCTCAACCAATGAGGTGGGACGTGTGAAACGCTTTTTACGCGTCACAACTTTTATACTCGGTACTCAGTAGGACATCTGGACCTTAGTGGTTTTTTTTCAAATTTTAAATTTTGTCTACATATGTAGATCTGCATCTAAATCTGTTCTTACGCTAACACGCTCTCTCAGCTTGCCCCCTCCCTTAGAGCCGCACCCTTAACGTAGCAGAGTGTGGAATGAGAGAATGTGAAAAAAATAAAAAAAAGCTGCTGGACGGGGTGGTCGCAGTCACTGAAAATTAATTTCTTCATTCTGGCTGTAATAATGATTCAATCTGATCCCAATTCAGTGATCTTCAGAAAGTCATTCCCTACGGAATTGCTTTTATAGTCTCTGAGAATTAGCCGACAAACAAACAGATGGACGGAGGGACGGACGGAGGGACGGACTTTCTTAAAAGATGGTCTGGATCGAAGCGTCATAATCGTGTAGTGGCGAGAGAATAAATCTATATGTAAATAGATGAGAATTGTAGAAAAATTCAAATGTAAAATTTAATAATAATAAAAAAAAAAACAACTAAGGTACAGATATACTGATTTTGAACCGGGTATAAAAGTTGTGACGCGTACAAAGCGTCTCACGAACGTTCTTACTTCACGTAGGTAAACTAAAATGTTATATATGTACATATGTGTTGAAAGAAGCAGCAGCGAGTTAGCAGTGGGCTGTTGTTAACAGCCGGAGCTCGCTCTCACTCCATACGCTCTCGCGCTCTTCCTCGTTCCTGGCGGGCAGCCAGCCCCTAAGCTAAGCTCAGTATTCTACACACCCCCGAACATTCCGGTACACGCGAGTCGAGTTCTACATCTATACATACATCCATAAATACACAAAAGACATACTTTTCAACACCCGCGCCGTTTCGAGTACACAATAAACCTACATAATATTCTCTATACTGTGCCTTTTCTTTTCGGGACGCTTGGACCTTCCGAGGAGTTTATCTGCAGCGACAGGAAGCCGCCCTCTACGAACAATATGTATTTCTAAAGTATTCTCTTTTTCGAAATGTTCTCTTGTTGGGCCAGCGCCCAAAAGTATGCTTCAGAAGATTTAAGTTCTAGATGAAAAACTACTAACATTTCCTCGTCGGGTTAGTTTGTTGAGCATTTTCATGACAAGGCCAAAACGATTTCAGATGAGCCACGCACGCGGTGTTTTAGACAAAGAAAAAAAAGAAGAAAAAAGAAGAGTGAAATTGGGGGCACAGCTGAGATGGGGTTGACGCTGACGGGTTGTTGGGGGTTGGCATTTTCAATGTCACACAAACACAGACTTGGAGGGAGTATGCGAGTATGGCGCCTCATGTGTTTTATCTATGGCACTCAGATTTCACTTGACAGAGGGTGTTTTTGGCTTGGTAAAGTTTTGGGGAGCTTTCCATTCCCTACTTTGTTGGCTTTGGTTCCGGGCCCCCACCCTATGGAAAAATATACCTTCGAGTTGTTTTAGCGTCAACTTTCTGCTTGTATTCTTTAATCTTTAAAATCATTTCTTGACGTCGACTGTGTTCTTTTGGAATTCATTAGATGTTATTTTTGCAAGTCGATGCTCGCCGTTGTTGTGACTTTGCCTGACACATATATGTATGTAGATTCAACTTCAATGCTTCGTGTGGGTGAAGGAAAGTCTTGCTTAGATTTATCACTTGCCTGTGCCGTACATCCATTTGTAAGAACAATAAATAAATTTACTCGGTACAAGTATATATTACGTTTGTAGCCAGGCAGATAGAAGTATTTCAGTATGAACAAATACGATGATCTAGTGCTAAGATATCCTGTTCTGGTAGACAAAAATCAAAGATTCTTTGGATAGCTTTATATTTACTGTATATGTATGTAAACTCCAAAATATAATCATTTATTTCATCTAACTGTGGGGTATCTCACAGTCAGAACTTCAGTTATCCGACTGGTTTTTTGTTTGCTGCTACCCATGGCCACATGGCTTGGCATGCTCTGATTCTCTTCTCCCATTGCAATGGAAATGCATTGTCAAGAATTTGTTTCTTTGTATCTGTTTTGTGGCAGTTTAGCATCTATGTATGTATGTGTGACATTAACAGAGAGCAGGCAAAAATATCTTTATGCCTCATAATTTTAATTTGGCGCAAATTGCTATCTTTTTCACAGTCGCCAAAACAAAAACAACAAAATGTTGGAAAAAAAAAACGCAGCCAGACAGCCAAGAAGAATGGCAAGCGAGAATAGAGTTGCCACATGCATGTGCGATACAAAATGGCGACCTGGTTTTTTTCTGGCATTTCAACAAATTCTTTTCGAATGTCATTAGTATAATTGAAAAAGCTATTGGCACAAGGCCAACTCCAATGAGTAGAAACGTGTGAGACGATTCGTACCCGTCACAACTTTTATACCCGGTTCTCAGTCAGTATACTTAGCTGTTCTTTTCAAATTTTACATTTTACATATTACATTTCTTATACACGGTACTCGAAGAGTAAATAGATAGAATATTGTATTTGCTGGGAAAAAATTTAACACACAGAAACACACACAAAGTCAGTCTTGTTTGTCGGCTAGTTCTCAGAGACTGTAAGAGCTAGAGCCACCAAAGCCTCCATACTGCTGTGATATCACACTGTTACAAGTGTATTTAAAAGACGAGAAAGGAAGTGTGAGACGCTTCTTACGCGTCACAACTTTTATACCCGGTCCTCTGTAGTACATCTGTACTTTAGTGGTTCTTTCCAAATTGAACATTGTTTCTACATCTGTCAGCTAAATCTACATCTACATCACTTCTCACGCCAACACGCTCTGTTAGCTCGCCCCCCTCGCCAAAAGCCACTCACCTCGCGCAGCAGAGTGTGGATGAGAGAATTTGCAAAAAACAAAAAAGGCTGCAGGTTTAGCCACTGCAAATTAATTGCTTCATTCTGGCTATAATAATAATTCAATCTTATCCCAATTCGGTGATCTGATAGATATGGTGATCTCTTCAACACAAACCAGTCGGTACATCATGTTTACAAATGGTTCAACAAAATCCGCTAAAAACCAAAACTAAATGACACAGCACTAGACTAATTATTTAATAAGGAAACAAAAGTCATAAGAAGCCAAGCCTTCAATTCGGCGAAGAAGGTTTCTATGGGTTTAGAAAGTTTAACTAATGGTAGAATTTTCTTCTTTTTTTTTTTCAATTTATTAAGGAAGATACGTATAATTACGAAACCTCGTTTTATATAGATCTCACGATTTATTTGTTTGGGGCATCAAAGGAAAAGTCAATGCCTTTATTTCACAACTGCAATTTGATGTAATGATGCAACAATAAGAAAAAGGAAAATTACGATGAATTACATTACAGTTAGAATATAAAATGTTGCTCTAAATTGCTATAAATGCTTAAAAAATAAAAAATGACTATAAAAAAACAAGTTCTCATACTAGTATTTGTAAAAAGTGTACATTAAATGAAATAACTTCAAAATAATCTTCCAAAGGTAAATATGTACATATGTACGTTATAAGTCGCATTCAAACGCGTCGCTACTTTTATACCCGTACTCTGTCAGTATATACATATGTTAACTCATATATGTATGTATGTATGTTATGGGTGAGGAAAAACTGCGAAATAATTTTTTGATGAATAAGATGTGTTGCTGAAGCTCTTACAGTTTCTGGGAAATTGGCGCTAAAAGGGACGGACAGTCGTACAAACTGATAGGCAGTGATGGTTATGTCAACTTGGCTCTTGATGCTGATCAATAACATTTGCAAATATGCAAAATATTCTTCTATGCGGTAACTACCTCGACTATAAAACTAATATACCCTTCAATTCTTTAGTGGCGTTATACAAATATAAGGACGTGTGAGACGTTTCTTTCACGTCACAACTTGTATACCCGGTACTCAGTACTACGTATGTACATCTGTACCTTAACGTTTTTTTTTTTTCAAATTTTAAATTTTTTCTTCATCTGTTATCTACATCTACATCACTTCTCACGCCAACGCTCTTTTAGCTCGCCATAGCCTTAACTCCTGATCAAAAGAAAGCTAAAAACCAAACCTCAAACGCACGGCTGTAGTTTATTAAATTTGTGGCAACACTTGGATTAATTTACGAGAGGAGATGGAATCCACTCTTTAGGAGAGGCATGAAAAATCACTTTTGTTGGTTAGCGGATTAACCGCAACATTTCTGCGCCTCGATACAGCAAAGCACACGTGAACAGACAATGAAAAAAATGTACACTGATTCTGGGATATATATTCACTAGCAAATCATTAAACGGCAGGTATAGTCATAGAGGAGAGAGCAACAACTGCATAGAGAAAACGAGTTGGAACGTTTGTGAACGTTTCTTATGACCTAGTACGCCTCACAAATTTTATAGCCGGTAAACACTATATACCCTAGGCCAACTTTATGCGTTACTAATTAAATTATTTCGAAGATATGTTCATATATGAATATTGACATACGTACGTACTCTCGTTATTAAGAGTTAGTTTACACGGAATTGATCCCTTGATCCATATTACATTTTCTCTTAATGCATAACGGCCGCAGTTTCAGTCTTTGCCGTAAATCCCAGACATCAGCATAATAATTTCCAGCTCAACGTCATCAGCATCTTCATGATGGGCGGGTTTAACATGTTAATGATAACATGCCATTCGTGTCCTGTCACTGCCCACGTATTTCTCCCTTACTACCCAGCCTTTCTGTTTGGAAAATATGAAATTTATAGTTTTATGATGACTACTGAGTTTGCTTCTGCCAACGCCTTTTACGGCTTCTTGGTTCAACTTAACTTTACGAGCCAGAAAGGCCACCAATACTAGAAGTAGTATAATCATCTGAAACACCACCGCCCTGAAAACACCGCTTTACCTCCTCCTAGTGGCATACATAAAATCATACATACAGGGTTAATTCTCTATCTTTTGGCTTTCTACTACGTTTATTGCCGTCTTCTTGGGCGCCATTGCACTATGGTCTCAATGACCACTTTTGTTGGCCAAAAGCTAATTTTTAAAAGTTAAAACCAAGACGCGGTTTTTGGCGCTCTGTATTGGAAAAAGATTGACAATCAAAGTTGCGTACCACCTTCTCAAAATCTGCTGTGAAACCTAGCGGTCATAATTGCACAGCATGTGCAGTGAAAAAGTACAAATTTTATTGCTGTTTTAAATATCTCATAAATTGAAAAATACGATTAGCTGATAACATTTTTTGGATGCATTTTATTCTGTTGAGAAAAAAAGGAAAAACCGACTTTCCCTTAAAAAAAGGAGCTGCCACGCTAATTTTTTCCAAAAACCTCCTCTTGCTGTTCTTAACTAATATCAAAAGACTATATCCAAAAATCTTGATTCGTGAGCGTGTTATTAATTTATGACAGAAAAAGTGGTCATTGGGACCATAGTGCAACGGCAATGGCACCGTTGCAAATTGCTAGTGTAGAAGTACCTCAGTCATTCCCTGCTCCTTCTCCACTCACTATTTCAAAAAATGAACATTCTTTTTCTCGTTGCTCCAGCATCGCACCCTTTTCCCAATCCTCCCCATAATTCAACAAACCAAAAGCTGAAGTTTTATTGCACGAGAGAGGCTTTTGATTATTATGACTATTCGAGATTATGCAGTTTCGTGAATATGAATGGACACTATGAAGGTATGGCGAAAAAAATTAGTTTATTTTACACTGCTCGGTATCAGCATCTTTTTAGGTTAAGGTCTTAGGTTTTAGGTCTTTGGGTTAAGTTCCGTGAGCTTCTGCTGATGACGATAACGACGTTTTGATGTTTCTTCAAAAGAGAGTACGGTAACGTGAATTCAAAAGCCAAGTATGCACCAGAATTCGTGTTTCCCTTAAAAAAATATTAATTTTATATCATATTCTCCACTGTCGACCCTCTCAACGGGAACGATTGACGCATTCAGACTGAGAAGAGCGGAGGAGTCGTAGAGAGAGAGGAAGAATGATGTGCAGCAATTATAGGGGTGTATCCTAGTCGTAAGCATAGAGTGAATGGTTTTGATGGAGAAGATATAATGCCACTATCATTGCCAAAAGCCAAGTCAACTTCTACTCTGGATTGGGAAATTATAAAACTACGAGCATTAATTCGGTCATAGGCAATCGCAGATGACCCATTAAGTTATATCCATTTTAAAACTCAACATTTCACATACGCTTTTGAAGAAAAATAAGACTGGTGTGAGATCAAACCATGAGAGATAAAACGAGAAGGGACGTGTGAGACGCAGGTATTCGCTCTTTGCGGAGGCGGAAGGGGGAGGTTCGAAATTTTGAAATACACTTGTTACAGTGTACGCATGCAGAAGTCTGTATACAAAACTTGGTTGCCCTATCTCTTATGGTCTCCTAGTACTTAGCGCTCATAAGGACGGACAGACGTACGGACGGACGAACGGACGTACGGACAGACAGACATGGCTTAATCGACTCGGCTATTGATGATGATCAAGAATATATATGGACTATATGGGGTCGGAAACGTTTCCTTCTGTGCGTTACATACAACCGTTATTCCAGAAAAATACAATATACCCTTTTTACTCTTCGAGTACCGGGTATAAAAAAAGTTTGCCAGAAAAGTGGAAGCGAAATGACGGCAATCTGTAGTCTCAACGCTGATGATATTTTGAGTAAATGAACGAACAGACTCGGCGAGCGTACACGGCGCCGCCACTCTATATCCCATGCTCCTGCGAAAGCCCCACACACCCCACCATATATTGGGCCGTCCCTTTTTTTTACAAATTGGTGTGATCCCAGAGTGACACGTCATATTCGCAGACACTTTAGCAGGACCCCTGGATTAGCAGGGGTAAAAGGAGCTGAAATAGTACCAGAGACAGCAAGGAGGGACAACTGATAGACCGAAAGCAGAGAAATTGCAAACGAGCCCAGTCGATGTCCCAAAAAACCAAAACATATGCAGCACTTATAAGGGAGCTCCACAATGAAATTCCAATCCCCCTGAGGGACAGTAGATGAATGGGTAGAACGGGTTCTGCGCATATTGTTTACGCCCACTGACCTCTATGCCATTTTGTATAGATGGACTGTCTGTCGCAGAGCTTTTATATAAAGCCTTACGGAGGTTACGCTTAATTGTGGGACAGGGAGGTAGGCGATTGTGTGTCAAAGCATTTGGTCTCAACGTATTTCAGTTTAAATTTTGTATAGGTGCTTTTCGGGGGTAAGAAATTCACGCATATGTATAAACGAGGGGAAACCCCCTTTTAACCCTTTTATACCCGGTACTCAGACAGTATATATGTATGTACCTTATACTTTATCCGAATTTTACAGTTTACTTTTGTTCTACATCTGCCATCTAAATCTCCACCACATCTCACACCAAAACGACCTTTTAAATTGACATTAAATTGACAATAAAACATTTTTAAAAAAACCCAACTTCATTAAAAGTTAGTACTTTGAATACGTGGTATATTAGGCGGTACATGGAAGCATAATACGTGAAATATTAGAGATAACGACTCTCTGAGAATTAATAGCGATTAAGCCCTCTAATTTATATAATTTTAAAATGGGGTTTTCTAATGTATCGATAGATACATTTCCTTGTCCGTGTTTTCTTGTTGTAGCGCTGTAGCGGTTGACATATGTACATATATACCCATAAAGCCCTTGTCCTACTCCATGAATACCTGTAGATTTTGGGATGTAATTGACCTGAAATATGTAGCATGTGCATCAAAAGTAAGTAAATTGCTGCTCATTGAGAAGGCGGCTAGTTTTCCCTCTCTGCTCTGTACAGAGAGAATATCTCCAGAACTTAATTAGGTTTAGTTGCAGCTGCCATATTTGGAGGTAGATTTTCGAGGTTTTTATATTGTCTCTTCTCGAAAACATCATTATAAACGATGTTAATAAGGCTTTAACTTTAATCTGCTCGTGTGGTAATGCATGTTTGTAAATGCTTTGTTCTTGTCATGCGATAGGCCTCGCAAGTTTTTGTCAGTCTGCTCCAACCCTCAATTTTTGCACTGTTCATTTTGCAACGTAAGGTGAGTTGTTTATACGCACATCTTTCTCACATCAATTGTGTGGTGCAGATATTAAACTTAGCTTTTTTATACTCGGTACTCGAAGAGTAAATAGGGTATATTTTACTTGTGCGGAAAACCTGTAACACACAGAAGGAAGCGTTTCCGACCATACAAAGTATACACATATATTCTTGATCAGCATCAATAGCCGAGTCGATTTAGCCATGTCTGTCTGTTCGTCCGTCTAGATCTCAGAGACTATAAAAGCTGTATCAACCAAATTTGGCATCCAGACTGCAGTAATACACTGCACACTGATACAAGTGTATTTCAAAATCTCGCGCCTCCCCCTTCCGGCCCACGCAAAGACCGAAAATCTGCTGTATCCGCAATTATGAAGATAGGAGAAATCTAAACGCCATTCCGTACGGAAGAACCATATCTATCAGATCACCGAAATGGTATCAGATTGGATCATTATTATGGCCGGAAAACTAAATTAAATTGCACCGGCTACGCCCAGCAGCATTCTGCTTTGTAGCATTCTGTTGATGTAGATGTAAATTTCAGACGTAGAAAAAATGTAAAATGTAAAATTTGAAAAAAAATACAGAAGGTACTTATGTTCTACTGAGTACCGGATATAAAAGTTGTGAAAAGTGCGTAATATGGTTAGTAAACGTGATGCAAGGTGAATGGAAGGGGAATTTGAGCCTAGGCAAACACATTAACTCTTGCAACTATGTCAGTTTCTATTCCCTTTCCCTTTCTATGTGATTCTCTTTTACTTCCATTTGCGATGCGTCTGATTGTCTTTGATTCGCAGCATATATCAGTTAAACGGAATGCAGTGACAGACGGAATTTACCATAAGCCAGAAACGGATGCAAAGGGACGGAGGCCTTGTTATGAAGCCAGTTTGCTGCAGAAATTACATTTAAATTTTAAAATATGACAAATGCAAGGGACAGACAGAGATTAAGAGAAGGGCAGTGACCAGAGTGAGGAACGGTCGCCTCTGGAGCATACCCCTTGGTCATCGCCTCCCACCTTGTTATTCTTGCTGTTTTTATACCCAAGCCGGGTGTGATCTCCCTTTCAGCCTGGGATCCTTTCTGGAATAGGTAAAATGTCTAGTCAGGCATCAAGACAAAAGCAAGGCAAACAGACAGGAAGTGTGTAAGGCAGCATGCCAGACGGTGGATCGAGAAGTTTCAGTATAAACTTAGAATTGTTGGAGTAGATGAAGCTAGATAAACAATAGTAATGAAGGTTACGTTCAAAGAATTAATACAATTTATCCAATACGAAACTTTTCGCGAGCCATCTTGTTTAAAAAATTGTCTATAAGTATAAATTTTGTGTTTAATGTTTGATGTTTCATTGTTCATTGTACATTTCTAAAAGACTTGTTAATTCTAGTCAATGCTATCCACAGAAAGGGGCATGCTATTTATTATCTGTTTGTGTGTGGGTGTTGATAATTTTAACAAGCTTAAACGTATCGGTGTACGTAACTGTTTATATAACATTTTTTACTTTTTCTTCCGGAATGCATATTTATTCAACTCAACACTCATTAATCCACCCTCTTCGAATGTACATTTTGCTCTCTACCACTCGAGGATTGCGCATATTATGCAAAATTGTTTATGCAAATATTTTTTCTTTGCAAACAAATAATTAATTTATTTGATATTCATGCTAATTTACGAGCCAATCAAAGCACGCAACCCAGGGGATGGCACAGTGGAGTATTGAGGCGGAGCATAGGCTAGCCTATTGCTAGTTTATTGTTCACTCCTCAGGTCTGGTTCTTTCAGACCAATAGCTGTCCTGCGTAGACAAATTTTTCAATTTAAGCCATGCGACCAAAACAGAAATAACAGCAACGACACTGATAGTATATAGTAGAAAACTACAACGCTTTGGCTCCGAAAAATCAACAGCTGCTATCCCGCAAAAACGAATAAACAGCATGGAAGGTTCTCCATGACCATCGGAGCTCGCTCTATACCCATTCTAACAGAGTTGTAAAGGGCGTTCCGTGAGGGAAGAAGTGTTAAATACTTATAAGTGTATTATCAGGAATATATATACTCATGGGGTTGCAAATATTTCCTTCTCTGCGTTACATACATCAATTTTTTCACACAAATACAATATACCCTATTTACTGTTCGAGTACCGGGTATAAAAAGCGCCCGCGACGGTTAACACTTCCCATCTGGATAACTCACGGCCATACTGGCCTATCAGTGGCCCCACTGGGGGCCGTCCGGGTTAACCTACCCTAACCTAACCCACAAGAGTTTAAAATACATTTTCAGCTTTATCATATGCTTTCAACATTTTTAACCAATTTACTTCATTGTAATTTTGTTTAATTTAAATAGTTAAATCGGACTAGAGCTGTTTTATACATAAGTATGTAGGTACATGCATACCTAATATTTTTTATACCCGGTACTCAAAGAGTCAATATGGTATGTATAATGTAGTTGTGGTAGAAAAAAGGAATCATTTTCGACCCCATAAAGCATACATAAATATGTATGTAGATGTATATTCTTGAGCAGCATCAATAGCCCCGTCCATATAGCCATGTCTGTGTGTCCGTACGTCTGTCCTTCCGTGTTGATGAGTGCCTGGATATCAGAGACTATAAGAGCTAGAGCCCCAATATGTTGTATCCAGATGGCTGTGATATTACGCAGATACAAGTGTACTTACAAAATTAGCACCGCCCCCTTCCGCCGCCCCACTCCGGTCCAGAGTTATTATTTCATGTGGTACAGCCCAGCCCCAGTCCGCCCCGGTTTAATTGTTTACAATTGTCAAACGGGCTCGCCACGCTTTTTGCGGTTAGCGAAGCTTTTAATAAGGTCGGCTGGTCCTTTGGAAGGGTTTTGCTTAGAGGTATATAATTTTAGGCGTAAAAATACACTATAACCAGGAAGGAAAATTTTCGGTGCTTCATGCGTTCGAAAGGTCCTCATCAAATATTCAAACGGTGCCCGGGTTGTCCTTGCTAACACACAAAACGAGCGGACGAAAAAAAAACGACGTCAACAAAAGCCATGATAGCAATTAATTTGAAAACACGTGTATATTTCTTCTGCGGTTGGCAACAGGATTTAGTTTACGAGAAAGCAGAGCAGGATCAGGGCAGTGAGTGGGCCATGTCAAAGACAATGTCTGAGACTGGACCATTTTAGGTGGCTACAGCCGTCCCTCGACTTCTTGCATGCCCGTGCAATCATAAAACACTTAATGCATGTTTTCCTACAAATCTGTTTGGGTAAAGACACTTTTTAGCAAGTGCCATCCCTTACTCATACTTACTACAACTTACTCTTACTTCAACAAGATGGTTCCTCTGAAACATAATAGAGATTGGCTGTTTGAGGGTCACCGAATTAAGTGTATGAACGAAATTGATGCCAAAATCGAAATTCCTAAGAGATCCTAAAGTGCAGGGTACCCACTGTTTATTAGAAAGAAACTTTTCTTTTTTTGGAAATGTCAAATAAAATTAAAGTCACTTTGCATTGAGATAAAAAATGTGCATATGTACATGGTTCTTCTAGGTGCATATATCGCGGAAATATAAAGAGATTTTCTATTTAACGTTATTATATAAAATTTTTGTTAAATGTTTTCATTCATAGTTCATAGATTACAGACAGTGGTTTTTTTATACCAGGTACTCGAAGATTAAATAGGGATGTATTTGTGCTAAGAAAATATATATTTTCTTGGTCAGCATCAATAGCCGAGTCGATTTAGCCATGTCTGTCTGTCCGTCCGTCTGGTTGAGCGCCTCGGCTATTGATGCTGATCAAGAATATATATACTACGGGGTTTGGAAACGTTGCCTTCTGTGCGTTACAAACATCCATTATTTACTCTTCGATTACCGGGGATAAAAATGTAAAAATTTAACAAAAAACCGCTATGGTACGGATGTAGTAATGAGTACCAGGTCCTTTCTCGTTTTACTTGAATATGTAGGTACATCCCTCTTTTTACAATTGTCAGTGGGTAAGTTCATAGTAGTGGACGTTGTGGATAGTTCGAAAAAAAACGTTGTAAGTATTTAATTCAATTCAATTCGTTAAAAATTAACGACAGGGAATAACAGTGCTGGCAACCCCTGACAAGCTGACGAAAATCTGGACAGAAATGAGAAGTGCAAGCTCTTTAAAAGTAGCAGGACACTCACAGAAAAATTGGCTTAAGATGAACGGTGTGGATGAGAACTACAGCAAAAGACAGAAAACAAATGCAAGCCATCACTGGTAAAGTGCTCGTTGCGTTGCGTATTTTAATTTGGTTTAAAAACATTGTTTCGCAGAATCCCTCGAGTGTACGTCATTCCAACTCTGACGTCACGCCAGAGCTCAAGTAAACTTTTGAGTCTCCCTAGGGGTCTCTTGCAGAGGGTATTAAATATGACGAGTTGGTCACTTTTATAAAAATAATATGTAATACATTTCAATACCTCTATCTACAGTAAGTTGAACAAGCCTTGCCTATCCGACCAGGCATGCCAGAACTTCAACATTGTTAGTTAAGTTAACTGTATTTTAACGCATCTTTGTAAGGGTATTCCGTTTAAATATACGACGCGTCCTTCGTTTCTGTATGTGTATTGTGACAGCAGCGTGAAAACCGCGTTGACAGCTCAGCGAGAGAAATGCGTACTGGCCTTGCAGCTCAGGGACAACTGCAAATGCAAGAAATGGATATCTGGAGCTTTTGCTACGCACTTTATTCGTTATTCTCGTTGTGGTTGGTGTTGGTGCTCATTTGATGGACATATGTAGATGGACAACTCCACAAAGATCGAGATGGTACCAACGTTAAGAGAGCCAGGGTGAACAGGGACCACAGCTAGGGCTGGGTACTGCTTTTGGTTCATAATAAACTCAGAAACCAACTAATAGTTAAGCAGGGAGTTTTGCTGCCAACGGTCGATGCCTAGCTGCCTCCGGGTCAGGGCATGTGAGCATTAAGTCTCGAAAATACTGTTGTTAACAGTAAAAAGTTAAAACTTACTGAATTCTTTCTAGGTGCAATATCTTTTCGTGGAGTTGGCCCATTGAGTCAGCCTTGAAGCTGACTCTTATTGTGGGTCATCAATATCCGCTCCAAGTCTTACGATTGTTTAGCCCCTTTCTAGTATCGAAATTATATATGTATATCAAATACTGATGAATTGATAAACATTTCGAGCATTTCGTAACTCTGCGTAATTACATGCCCTCACGCCCATTTTCATTATTATATTTTTCAATTCGTTCACTTGATCTTTGAAGTCGACTGTTTCGCATTAACATTGCATGACTTGCGCGACGGTCTATGTGGACCCCCTTGCGAGTTGCTGGGATTGTTCACTGTGTCACACTGACATATAATAGATGATCTCGAGACAAAACCACACTGAGAGGAACTCAAACACATAAACATATAGTTGTCACAATACATACTAATAATCGATGAGTGACGAGTGAGACGATTCTTACGCGACAGAACTTTTATACCCAGTACTCAGTGGTGCGTCTGTACCTTAGTGGTTGTTTTCAAAGAGTTCTCGAGTTTTTAAAGTACCAATTTCTTAAAAAATACCTCACAAAAGTCAACAATTTTGCATTTTAAAGCTTAATATTTTTCAAACGGTAAGCTAAAACCACAAAATGTTTGGGTTCTTTTTTAGGTGCATTTATCAGCTTTACAGAATGGGTAAGTTTATTACAACCAGATGCAAGATACTTAAGATATGTGAAAAGGAGCGCTACTATTTTTAGAATTAATGCTTAAAAAGTGGGCTTTTTACCCATAGTGCACTGGCAAAAAAGTCCCGCCGCTTGAAAACAAAAAGACTCAAACCAATCGCCGAAAGAGCCCGGTGCCTAGATGAGTACTTCGAACTTCGAGCAGACTTCCACCAATATATGTCCAACGAAAATTAGGGCACTTAAGCGTGATGGCTTAAAAAAGCACTAAACTTTCCTTCGGCCATTTTCCAACTTTCTTCTCTGCTCTGTGCACTTCCCCTTCATCAAGCCACACCACATCCCTTCAAAACGGCAAGCAGTAAGCAAATGTCAGCCATCCTGAACGTGATGATGAAATGTTTCAGAGCTACAAGGCAGGTTGGGTGTTGGGTGGCATGGATGGTCCGTATGACTGCTGCTGCATAAATATTCAAAGCTTTTACTTGACCTCAGTCTGGCTAAAAATGTGCAACAGCAAAAAGAATCGAAGGTTGGTGGCCTTGGGTTGGGTGGTCGCTCTGGAGAGGGTGTAGCCGGTGATGATGACGACGATGATTCATCTCTCCCTAGCTTTTTGATGAGTGGGTTGATACTGCGATGCTTGCTACAAAATGGGAGCACATAATTATTTCTAATATTTTATATTTTAAGCTACTTTTTATATACTTCTATATTATGTTCATCTTTAAAAAAGTCCTGAACAAATTACACATCTGCCAAGCAGCACAAAAAATTGAGTTTTCCACATTTAAGAATGGGGTTTTAGCATCCCCCTCCGTTATGGAGTCAACCACGCGAAAGCCTGGCGTATTCCTGTTAACGCGTTCTTCCAATAAAAAAACGAGGAGGGACGTGTGAGACGATTCTTACGCGTCACATCTTTTATACCTGGTACTCATTAGTACATCTTTGCCTAAGCGCTCATCAAGACGGACGCACAGTCAGTCAGACGGAAAAACAGACAGACATGGCTGAATGGACTCGCTATTGATGCTAATCAAAAACATATATATTTTATGGGGTCGGAAACGTTTCATCCACTTTCGAGCACAAATACAATATTCCCTATTTACTCTTCGAGTATCGGGTATAAAAAAACTCAGGGGCGACTGAAACTACAACTATAGCAGCAGCAGCAAAAAAAAAACAGTAACAGTAAACAGTAACAGTAACAGAAGCAGCCACACAAAGAAGCAATGCGATGATGGGGGTTCAAAAGAGCAGGAGAGAGAGTGAGAGAGAGCACTAATAACAAGCTGCAGCGATGAGGACAGCCAACAGGCAGAAGCCACTGACAGGACTGGCAGGCAGGGAGTCTTTGCTTTCCTCAGGCAGGAGCAACTGTCAACGAGCTGTGGCAACCACTTAAAGCCTTCAAAATGGAGCAAGTTTAAATTAAAATTTTGGAAGTACACCAACACCCAGAACAAAAACACAACAACAAGGGACAGGAACAACAACCCACAAGTTGAACAACGAGTCCTCGAGGCTTTTTCGGATACAGGACGACACTTTCAAGTAATTTTCGTTGGATGAGAATTGGGCAGGACACGGAGAAGAGTCCTGTTGGCGCTTTAACGATTAAGGCTCACATAGGCTGGCAAGACAGCATTAGCCACGAGAATGAAGATTTATAGA
The DNA here is from genome assembly GCF_900245975.1 of Drosophila guanche. NCBI lineage: Eukaryota > Metazoa > Arthropoda > Insecta > Diptera > Drosophilidae > Drosophila > Drosophila guanche. The sequence goes on along the minus strand of NW_022995744.1, from coordinate 128,226 downwards.
TACAAGAAGATGCAAGCATACATACATACATACATACATACATACATACATATGCATTTGTTTGAACATGTATTTTTAAATTTGGAAAACTCAATTTTTTGTGGTGCATGGCAGATGTGTGATTTGTTCAGGACTTTTTTAAAGAAGAACAGGATCCAAAAGGATAAAAAAAGTAGGCACAAATAATATGCAAAACGAGAAGGGACGTGTGAGACGCTTCTTACGCGTCACAACTTTTATACCCGGAACTCAGTACTACATCTGCAGCTCTTAGCGGTGTTTTGACAAATTGTAAATTTTTTCTTCATCTGTCATCTATATCTACAACACTTCTCACACCAACACGCTCCTTTAGCTTGTCGGGCTTCCCTAGACTCCCACACTGCAGACTCACTGCAGAGGCAGAGGCCGAAACAGAGTGTGAATGAGAGAATGTGAAAAAACAATTATAAGTTGCGGGACAGGGTGGGTTTGGCCACTGCAAATTAGTTTCTTCATTGTGGCCATAATAATGATTCAATCGGATCCCAATTTGGTGATCTGATAGATATGGTCATTCCCAACGGAATTTAGTTTTCTTTTATCTTCAAAATTGTAGCTTTTGTAGGTTTTCGCCCTTTTGCGGGGGAGAAGGGGGCTGGGACAATTTTTGAAATAAACTGGTTTCAGTGTGAGCATACAGCAGTCTGGAGCCAATTTGGTGGCTCTAGCTCTTATAGTTTCTGAGAACTAGCCGACAAACAAGACGGACAGACGAAGGGACGGACAGACAGACATGGCTTTATCGACTCGGCTATTGATGCTGATCAAGAATATATATACTTTATGGGGTTGGAAACGTTTCCTTCTGTGCGTTACATACAACCGATATTCTCACAAATCCAAAAACCCTATTTACTCTTCGAGTACCGGGTATAAAAATAATATTACAAACAACAATGTACTCCCATTTTGTATGAAGCATCGCAGTATCAACCCTACTTATGTATGTGCTTTCAAAACCCATGGCATATGAAAGGATCAAAAAAGACCCTATTCTCAATTGTTACCAAATAATTAAAACTAACCTTAATTTGTTCGTCCAGGACTAAACGCTTTGGTATGACCATATACTCGTACAACATTCTACTACGCTATTGTTATAACTAAAAGAACTCAAAAGAATATAGCATAAAGAATAGCACTCTCTAAACCCAACTGGTATACTGGCAGGAAGAGGGACGTGTGAAACTTCATAAGCGTCACAACTTTTATACCTTGTACTCAGTAGTACCACTACATTTTAGATTTTTTCTACAAATGTTATTTACATCTACATAACTTATCACGCTCTTTAGGCTCGCCCCCTCCCCGAGAGCCGCACACTACACGAAGCAGAGTGTGGATGCGAGAACGTGGGTGGGTTTAGCCACTGCAAATTAATTTCTTCATTCTCGCTCTAAAAATTATCCAATTTGATTCCAATTCATTGATCTGATAGGTATGGTCACTCCCTACGGGATGGCATCTAGGTTAGTTTTCTTTTACCTTCAAAATTCTGGCTGTGGGAGATTTTCGCCCTTTGTATGGGCTGAAGAGGGCGGGGCTAATTTTGAAATGAACTTCTAACAGTGTGAGCATACTGAAGTCTAGATTAAAAACTTGGTTGTCCTATCTCTTACGGTCTCTGAATACTAGGCGCTCATAAGGACGGACGGAAGGAGAGACAGACATCCAGATATATTTCGAGTACCGGGTATAAGAAAAGGAATGGAGAAGAGCCCAACTCAACTGAAAACGAACAAGCAAATTTCACATTCAAGCCACAGCCGCATAAAACAGCCTGCACATGCGATCCCCAAGGGAAACATCTTGAATGGGAACTTTTACTTCGCTTCGCTTCGGTATCCCCCTCATTGCAGCAGTGCAGTACACAAACTTTGTCATTTGTCTGGCAGGATGAAAAGTAGATGATAACGGCTCAGGGGTGGGGTCTGAATGCTGCGGAATTCTTGCGAGGATGAGGTCTCATGTCTTTATGGCACCGCAAGTTTTTACTGCACTTTGCGAGCTTGCCCAAATAACCCAAGCTTTAGACAGTTCTGTCGGTTTAGGTACGAAAGGGGTCCTAAGGGTCCTGAGTTCTAGCATTAGTACCATCAACAACGTTTGCAAATTAAAATGTTACTCTCGTCAACGAACTCTCAAACTTTGGTTTATTCGTTCGGTGCGATTTTCTCTGACGAGATGGGACGTTTGTGACACGTTTGCAAAAAGTAATCAGCCTTACAAATATAGCACATTCCTAACCCCCGATAAATATTTTTTTCGATTAGTATTTTCCATCAGATCATTGCTGAGAAAGTTTCAAAGGGATTTGCCCCATCTCTTTTTCATTTTGAAGACAATATTGAAAAAAGGGAATTTCGTAGGCTAATAAAATATTTGTTTGAGAAAATAATGGTAAAAAATTAGGAAAACATAATTTGGAGAAATGCTAAGTAAGGTATTGTTGACAAACAAACGGTACAAAAAAAAATGTTTTATTCTAAGGTAGGCCGATATACATATCATACATACTTACATACATTACCTAAGATTAACCTAACCTTACATATGTATTTAACATAATCTTTTATTCGAATTATACATTTAAAATTTCTTCTACATCTGTCATCTACATCTAAAAAATTTACCCAAAGACTTCCTTTTAGCTCGCCACCGAACGAGAAAGAATGACAACAATAGGCAAGCATAAGCAATTCGTTCCCTACGGAATTGCACTTTTAATTTTTCTCTGTGAGATTTTCGACCTTTGTGGGGCGGAAGAGGGCGGGGCGTCGATCCATCTGGATGCAAAATCCAGGATGAAATTATCTGGTTTGAGCCCATGGATATACAAATTAACTTTATGGCGTTTTTGGTCCGAGCTGCGGTATGCGTTGCGTTGGCTCCGGCGGCAGCGATCGGGTTCCCGTGGCCCGCTCTTGTAGCGGGGGACGGTGGTTGCGGTTGGCAACTGAGTCTTCTACCGAAGATTATGTTGAGAGGGTAATTGCCCTCTATTTCGTTGGCCCTTAAGGCTCAACAATATAATTATATCAATACACGTTTTACGACTCGTGTCGGAGTTTATATGAACGCTCCGTTCATTTATTCCAGGTTAAGATTTGATTTCGAATGAAGATTTGGATGTGGCTTTGGATCGGCCGCTCGGCAGGCGCGAGTGTTCTCTATTCTCGGCGGATGCGTATTTGTTCTAGTACGCTAGCGACCGCGGGTTAGTCTATTGTCTCGGCGGGCGACGTTGCCGTAGATGACGTAGCCGCGGGACCGTATCGGACTGGATAAGTTAGGGTGATATTTCACATTTCTTGTGCGCTAAGTTAGGGTGTCCCATGTTATTGCTTATGTGTTAACTACTCCCCCCTTAAATCATCTCCGTCCTCGGCGATACCTATCTCTCTGATGACCTTTTGCAACTTGATTGAGGAGTTCCTTCGACTCCAGCATTGATGCAACAGGATAAGGCCACAGAGCTTGAGGCTGACCGCAATGAACCAGGTCTTGGGTGACCCACCGGATGTCATGTCGCTTCTAAGTTCTTGGATGGCCCTTAGATTGTGCTCGTTCATCGATTGTAGTCGTGGTAGGCTTAGGATTTCACCGTGCCCCGTTATTGACAGCAAAGGCGAAGCTACGATTCCTGGAACTTTCCTCAATGCTTTGTTGAGGTTTAAGAACAGGGTGCTGTTGATCACGGTTCTGTCTTCGAACGTGATGAGGTGGGCCTCTCTTGTCGTCCTTAGGGGTCCATTGTCAACGCTGACCGTTGCTCGCTGCCCATTTATGATGATTATGCCATCGTCCACTACTACAGCATTGATGCAACAGGATGGTGGTGGCCAGGTGGCTGGGTTGCGTGCGTCATGAAGCAGAGCCGCCGGCGTGTACTTCGCGACATAAAGATAATTTTAACCTGGGAGTATTCTACTTAAATATGAAATGAAAAATTCTTATATTCTTACATACTCCCAACAAATAAGCTACTGGGACCTCTGTGAGCTGTTCGGTAAAAATAGATTTTAGGTCTTAGTGGGATATTCGCTTTGNTTCGCCGTAGAGGCTGGCTAGCTTCTTCTAGAATTATTTGGTTTCTGAAACAGTTGAGGGGCTTATCCGTGGTTTCCACTGTGTAAGACAGAGAGAGCGCGCTGTGCACCGTGGCAGCATCGGACTGAGGCTCTTCGTGTAGGTTATTAATGTTTTGTCTGGACAAGGCGTCGGCCACGAAGTTTTCCTTACCCGGCGTTATGTTCCTCTATAAAGGCTTTCCACCCTTTGATTTTGGCATTTGTGTTCCTATCGGCCACAGCAAATGTGAAGGGCTGGTGATCGGTAAAGATTCTTACTTCCTTGGTACCGTATAAGTATTTTTGTAACTTCTCTATAGCCCATACAATTGCCAACAATTCCCTTTCGTTTGTGGCGTAGTTTACTTCACAATCTTTTAGTGTTTGCGAGATCATTGTGATTGGCCTGCCGTTTTGGGACAGGACCGCCCCAATGCCGATTGCTGAGGCATCGGTAGTTAGATCAAAGGGTAGTTTGAAATCAGGGTACGTAAGGATGACGTCCTCTGACGCCAAAATGTTTCGCAGACGGTCGAATGCGTTGCGTTGCGTTTCACCGAACTGAATCGCAACTTTCTTGGACATGTGTTTGCTGACTGTGCCATTTTCTCCTTTGAGTAATGCGGTTAAGGGTCTCGCTATTGTCGCGAAATCTCTGACAAAGCTCCTGTAATAGCTGGCCAGCCCGAGGAAGGACCTGAGGCTGAACAGTGTTTTGGGTTCAGTGTATTCCCTTATTGCCCTTACTTTTTCTGGGTCGGTCTTGGCTCCTCCCCTGGTAACTATGAAGCCTAAGAACTCTACGTTTTCTTTAAAGAACTTTGTCTTTTCTGGGGCCACTCTCATGTTTGCATCGCAGAGGCGTTTTAGCACTGTGTCGATGTGTTTAACGTGATCATTTTCGTTTTCTGAAAAAATTATTACATCATCTACATAGACATAACATATTTTCCCAATTTGTTCTCGTAGAACATCGTCGATTGCCCTTTGGAAAATGCTCCCAGCATTCTTTAGTCCAAAGGGTAACCGGCAAAACTCGTATTTCCCTCCGTTAATTGAAAACGAAGTTTTTTCACGGTCTTTTTCCGCCATGTATATCTGGTGGTACCNCCGAAATTAGCATCCTGTTTCTGTGCCTCTGTGTTAATCAGTACTCAGTTAATCAGTCTATGATTCTACAAGCTGCTATTTTTTCGAAGCCCAACTCGTCGGGGGTACTTGCTACGACCTTTAATGCTGTTATCAGGAAGTCTAGGCTTCTGGCCATGTATCATTAAAGCGGACAACGGATTTTTTTATGTTCTATATCTGAATGTGGGAACAACTCCAACATTTTAACGGTATAAAAGGCGGTTATCCGCGCAGTTGTAGTAGAAGGGAGTAGGAAGAGTATTCCGTCAAACCTGCGGGAATGATACCTTAAATCTGTAAAACAAAAGTTTGAATTATTTTAGATTGTCCTTATGGACAATCTCCCCCACCCTCCCCCTAATTAGAACTGCCGTTCCAAGGTCCGCTTGTACCCGTTCTAGACTCATGTCGCCCCAATCGAACAAGGGATCAGAAAACAATAAGGAACCCATTTGGAAAAGTGGGTGAAGTTTCTGAGACAAGACGGAGCTCTACAATTTGGACAGCTATAACCGGAAAACACGGAATAGTTAAGACCAAGATTATGCTAACTTCAGATCGTTGTTGCTTACATGGATTGCTTCTACAGGCTTCTGGTTTATGACCGAATGTAGCGTCCTGTTGTATTCTACAGTGGCGCGCATGATTAGCTCGACGGTGTCCTCAATCTTTTGGTCGATTTTTATGCACCTTGCTATCTCTGCCAACGTGCTGTGAAATCTCTCTACTTGCCCGTTGGACCTACTATGTAAAGGGGGTGCATTTACGATGTCGATGCCATATTGGTTTTTAAGCAAAGAGGTAATTGTTTCGGAGTTGAAGGAAGGCTCATTGTCACAATATATGGTCTTGGTATTCGGGTAAAAATGTATCAATTGTATAATGGGGGCTCGTACCTATACTATAGCCCTGGAAGAGAGGGGCTGTATGATGGCAAACTTTGAGAACTTGTCGATGCAGGTCAAAAAAAGTTTCTTGTCTGTGGAGAATATATCAATGTGCAGCATTTCTCCGGCGTATGACGGAACAGGGGTGACCCCCAGCTCTTGTTTTTTTGGGTGTCTGTTATACTTTGCCTTGGTGCAGACTCTGCAGTTCATAACCACCTCGTTAGCAAGTTTGGTCATTTTCGGGAAATAGTAGTCACGAAGGACCTGCTTAACATTTTCTTGGGCTGCCCTATGGGCGCGATTGTGTTCGGCTGTAATTATTTCAGCCTGCTCGCTTGCATCTGTGATATCGTTCACGAAGTTTTTGCAATGCCAGAACTTGGTTGCGGGAAACTCCAGCACCAGAGCATGTTGGAGGGTAGCTAAAGTCGGAAGATCACAGTGGATTGCATTCACGACCTTGGAATTGACCACCTCCTTTACTGACTTAATTAGTGAGTCCTTATCGTTGAAGTGAATAATGTGGCGGGTTTTTCCGCCGAAAATTATGAAGTTTCGCCGTAGAGGCTGGCTAGCTTCTTCTAGAATTATTTGGTTTCTGAAACAGTTGAGGGGCTTATCCGTGGTTTCCACTGTGTAAGACAGAGAGAGCTCGCTGTGCACCGTGGCAGCATCGGACTGAGGCTCTTCGTGTAGGTTATTAATGTTTTGTCTGGACAAGGCGTCGGCCACGAAGTTTTCCTTACCCGGTTTGTAGAACACCTTAGCGTTATGTTCCTCTATAAAGGCTTTCCACCGTTTGATTTTGGCATTTGTGTTCCTATCGGACACAGCAAATGTTAAGGGCTGGTGATCGGTAAAGATTCTTACTTCCTTGGTACCGTATAAGTAATTTTGTAACTTCCCTATAGCCCATACAATTGCCAACAATTCCCTTTCGTTTGTGGCGTAGTTTACTTCACAATCTTTTAGTGTTCGCGAGATCATTGTGATTGGCCTGCCGTTTTGGGACAGGACCGCCCCAATGCCGCTTGCTGAGGCATCGGTAGTTAGATCAAAGGGTAGTTTGAAATCAGGGTACGTAAGGATGACGTCCTCTGACGCCAAAATGTTTCGCAGACGGTCGAATGCGTTGCGTTGCGTTTCACCGAACTGAATCGCAACTTTCTTGGACATGTGTTTGCTGACTGTGCCATTTTCTCCTTTGAGTAATGCGGTTAAGGGTCTCGCTATTGTCGCGAAATCTCTGACAAAGCTCCTGTAATAGCTGGCCAGCCCGAGAAAGGACCTGAGGCTGAACAGTGTTTTGGGTTCAGTGTATTCCCTTATTGCCCTTACTTTTTCTGGGTCGGTCTCGGCTCCTCCCCTGGTAACTATGAAGCCTAAGAACTCTACGCTTTCTTTAAAGAACTTTGTCTTTTCTGGGGCCACTCTCATGTTTGCATCGCAGAGGCGTTTAAGCGCTGTGTCGATGTGTTTAACGTGATCATTTTTGTTTTCGGAAAAAATTATTACATCATCTACATAGACATAACATATTTTCCCAATTTGTTCTCGTAGAACATCCTCGATTGGCCTTTGAAAAATGCCCTCAGCATTCTTTAGTCCAAAGGGTAACCGGGAAAACTCATATTTCCCTCAGTTAATTGAAAACGAAGTTTTTCACGGTCTTTTTCCGCCATGTATATCTGGTGGTACCCTGATTTTAGATCTAGGGTAGTAAAAAATCTTGCCTTTCCCAAGTTCGCTAAAATCATGGGTATGCTCGGCATAGGGTATCGATCGGCAATTGTTCGCTCGTTCAGTTTTCTGAAGTCGATTACCAGCCGCTTTTTCCTGTTGCCTTTGACGTCAGATTTCTTTTTGTCTACAACCCAAATTGGGCTGTTGTATGGCGACCTAGATGGCCTGATTATGCCGTCCTTCAGCAGTTCTTTGACTTCTTTGTTAACGAAGTCTGCTGCTCCCATAGGGTAGGGGTATAATTTGGAGTAGACTGGCTCGTCATTCTCAGTTCGGATGGTAGCGACGACTGAGGTGCTAAAGGGCAGCGCCTCGTTAGAGGTCGAAAAAACTTGGATTCTCTTCTGTATCATCTTTTTGAACTCGGATTTTACCGAGCCTGGGACCACCAGGTCATCGACTTTGGTGAAATTTACGTTGTCACAGTTATGGAACCTAAGTTGTTCAGTTACGTTTCCGTATCTGATTGTTCCGCTGCGCAGGTTCAATGCCGCTCCCGCTCGCGTTAGCAAATCGGAACCTATAATGGCATCGAACGTAGCTAGAGTGTCTAACAAAAAAAATGGGGCGTTTTGCCCGAAAATATTCATTAGGCACTTGTTTTTTATTTCACTGGAGCCATGTATCGAGCTCACGGTGAAGGGGGCGTCGACCGAAGTTACGTTTTTCAGCTCCTTTATGGGCTTTACGTAATTTTTAGCCGCACCAGTGTCGATTAAAATTTTTAGTGTTTTGCCAGCCAACTGTCGCTCGACGAACGGCAATTGGGAGCGCTCCCTAAAAAAATTCAACAGGTCGTTGCCGCTAGCCGAGTCACTTTCTTCGTCAATTTCCGCAACCGCGGCCTCGGCTAAGTTTGCATATTCTTGTTCCCCTTGGTTAGGGGCCTGCTGTATTATATTATTTATCCGTTGGCGTCTTTGCCCAGATATACGATCTGACGTGTTCCGCCTTTTCTGAGCTTCGCCCTGTGTGACGTCGCTCTGTGGTTTCCCCCAATTGGTCTGTTGCCTAAACCTAGACATCGATGGGTCAACTTCCATAGGCTGCACTTGGTTTTGTTGTGGGGCCTCTTTATCGTTTGGCTTTGGCCAAGGATCACCCTGTTGCTGCCTATTTTGATTACTTTTTCCCACAAAATGTATGTTCTTTTCCTGACCTCCACCTTGTCTGGCCTGGGCCCGATGACCCTGTCTATTGCCGTCGCCTGAATGGTTTTTATCCTCGATCACCTTTGCATACGTAGCGGCAAATGCGCTTCTCTCAATGCTATTTTCGGCCTCGCGAGCTAGAGCTAAGGCGGATGGCAAATCCTTGGGCTGTGCCGGGAGAACGAACAATTTTAGCGGCCTCTTGAGGCGCGCTATGAATGCGTGTAAAGCATCATTCCTAATTTCCTCGTTGAGAATGGTAGCTGCCTCCTCATTATGAGTCATGACCACTTTGTTAGTGACGAGCGTGAGCTTTCTCTCGACTTCGAGTATTATAAGGTAATCTAGCCAAAGTGGGACGGATTGGTAAAGGTTCACAACTGCATTATGAGCATCCCTACAAAACAGGGCATATGTGCAATCGAGTCTAGCTATGATTGCATCAAAATTGAGCACCGTGTTGTGCGATGTGAGCAATGCTCGAGCTGTTCCACAGATTTTATTTTTTATGATGGCCACAGCCTCGTGTGTGTCTGACTACCAGAGTAGTTTTTGAAAACTTCGTACGCATCTAGAGTAGATTGTCTCCAAGACACATATTCCTCATGATTCCCGTTGAAAGTTGGTACTGATTTTATGATATCTAGTTTCACTTCACATTTTATACTAGTGTCAATGGTCACTCTCTTATAAGTTTCCACCTGAGGGACACCTACAGTTAGAGCGCTCACACTATTTCTAACTTTTTCGAGTTCCCTGCTAAATTCTGCACTCAGTCGTCGTTCCTGTTCGACGAGGGCTGTGTTAATTGCGCCTTCTACTAACGCTTTTATCATGGCTGGGTCCATTTTAAATTGATTCTGCACTGTTCTGACTGGTGGCTGGTACAATAAGTCTAGGCTCGACCTTGTTTCTATAGTCCCAACTCATGAACGATCAGCGAAGGGGAGATAAAAATTCTCTCACAAGCTTTATTTTTTCCGAACAGNAGGGACACCTACAGTTAGAGCGCTCACACTATTTCTAACTTTTTCGAGTTCCCTGCTAAATTCTGCACTCAGTCGTCGTTCCTGTTCGACGAGGGCTGTGTTAATTGCGCCTTCTACTAACGCTTTTATCATGGCTGGGTCCATTTTAAATTGATTCTGCACTGTTCTGACTGGTGGCTGGTACAATAAGTCTAGGCTCGACCTTGTTTCTATAGTCCCAACTCATGAACGATCAGCGAAATTCCCTCACAAGCTTTATTTTTTCCGAACAGTCACTTACATGTTATTTTTCTTGGGGACGTGGATCCTAAATCCCGTTGGGCGCCAATTAACTTTATGTCGTTTTTGGTCCGAGCTGCGGTATGCGTTGCGTTGGCTCCGGCGGCAGCGATCGGGTTCCCGTGGCCCGCTCTTGTAGCGGGGGACGGTGGTTGCGGTTGGCAACTGAGTCTTCTACCGAAGATTATGTTGAGAGGGTAATTGCCCTCTATTTCGTTGGCCCTTAAGGCTCAACAATATAATTATATCAATACACGTTTTACGACTCGGGTCGGAGTTTATATGAACGCTCCGTTCATTTATTCGTCCAATTCTAAACTAAAGCTTACTTCTAAACCTACAACGAAACCTAGCCGGCGAGCCGTCCGCGCTCACAAGAGATAAGAGCCGCCTACGCATAAACAAGATCATGCGATCGCTGGCGACCCAATCAGATAACAGAGCCGCCCGCTGCAACGGCATCTACTGCATCGGCGCCCTCCGTATCGGACTGGATAAGTTAGGGCGGCACATGATATTTCACATTTCTTGTGCGCTAAGTTAGGGTGTCCCATGTTATTGCTTATGTGTTAACTTACATATGGATATACTTTAATCCTTGAGTTCAATGCATACGTAAACCAGATTTCGTTTCATATCCAAACTCATTGCCATAACCAAGCAGCGATTCTCCCTTGGAACAGAGTAAACAATAGATGTCCAGGAGCTGCATCATATAGCCACACACCCGGGCTCAAGGTACACCGAGAAAATTATGATTTAGACAACTTGCTCCTGCCCTCCCAGCAGAAATCACTAATATAAAGCCAAAAGTGTAGGCGCAAACTTTATAAACTACTTTCTGGGGAAGAATCAGCAGCAGCTGACCAGAGCAGAGAGGTACTACGTAAGCCCGACATTTTCGCAGGGTCTCATCTTGGGGATTCTTTCTGTCTCTCGCTTCTCTATCCGGAAGTCAGAGACAACTCAGCAACAGAAGAGCAGTGGCTAAAATATGCAACACCTGGCAAAAGTTTTTAATTATTTTAGAGGAGAAACTGTAAAAGAATGGCAAATTTGGCATTACAGGTGACACATCACGGCATGAGAGGCCAGGAAACGGAGGCTCGGAAATGCCGTTTCTGGCGAATTAGTTGACACGAATTAATGGGCTTTAGTCTCGGAGCGTCCAGGACAAAGAGTCAACTTTTTGACAGTGCTACAGTGCTATGTATCGGCAATGTTTTTTTACTGACTGGACAATTTGCACAGGATGCCTTTAATTGGCTTAATTTTGTCATCGATTTAATTAAATGCCCACACAATGATAATGTACTCCACCACTCCTTACTCATCGACCCAGCACCAACTTTCTCGACCATCAATATCAATCCCCCAAGCACCATTAAACGGAAGATGAAAATAAAGAGTGGGCCAGGGAGAAGGAGTGAGGGAGATCGACTAGGATGGGCGCCGGCTCAAGGCGAGAAGTTTGTTTGCAAAGAACTCTTGTGGTTTCCATTGCCTGTTGTTAAACAATTGATTTCTCAATAAATCGTTCAATGCACTGCACCTCTTCAAGGCAGAGGAGAGGCAAGGCTGAGTCAGAAGCCGGCCTTACGGGCTCGATTGATGAAGTGGGGAAAAAAAAGGACTGAAGAGAGGGCAGAATGTGGCAAGTAGGGTGTGTAGGATATGAATGCGGGAGCCATGGCAAGCTCCATAGAGCAAAAACAATTAATTACAAATTGCATGTTGACTTGCAAACAAAAAACGAGTAGAATATTTTCCATAGCTGGGATTAGTAGAACGTGGCAGGCAAATGCTGTCAACAACAGCTGATGTGAGAACAGTGGAAAAAGAAGAAGGATAAACGAATCTAGGGATATATGACGTAGGTCAAACGTAGATTAACGTACGACGTCTGACGTAGATTTAAATTAATTTAACTCGAAGAGTTGTTTCTCAAGTTTAGGCTCTATAGAACAACGCTTGTTTCAAAGACAAAGAAAACTTGATAAGCTCGACCTCGCACACTCAAGCGTTGTTTTAATTTTGCGACTAAATATTATCTAGAACTATCCTTAAAACAAATATTCCTTCAATCCAACTAAAATTATTTTCCAAAAACGCTTTTAACCACTGCTAGCTGAAGTAACGACACCTATCCAGCCACTGATACTGGTTTTACTAAAAGTCTAAATAAACTGCACTTGGATGACTAAGTGACAGAGACTGGCAGACAGGAAACCAAGTCAAGAAGGCATACAGAATAAAAGGGTAGAGCACCGACCCTCTATTTATCTTTCTCCTTCTCTCTTTCTGCCTAGACAATAAACAATTTCGAAACCTTTAAATGCCAATAATGTACACATATTTAGAAAAAGCTAAAGATCAAGGTTCTTGTTCACTCGGTAGCTCAGACCTGGAAACGACGTGAAAGGCAAATCAAACAGAAACTGAACCCGGAGCTGGAGCTGGAGCAGGTGCTGAACAAGAGAAGCAGCCAAAATGAAAACGAACTAAATGAAGAACGAGTGAAGAAGTTGAGTGGACGGGCATTAGAACGGGACACAATGCATCAATATATCACAAAAGTCCTTCAAACAGATTTCCTGGAGGGGGGTGTGGACCGTCTCATCAACTTAATTTAATCAGACACTCTGTGTACGAAAAATTCAGCAAATAGGATCAGTTTTGCAGTCTCACCACCCCAGCTACTATTGCACTTCACTGTTCCCATTTCACTCCCAGTCTACGACCATTCATCTATCTTTCCTATATGCCTACGCACGATTCCTTCTCTATGAGGGGAGGACGGCAGATGAAACAGGAGCATAGAAATGTAGAGGGGTGTTATGGTGGTAGCTCCGAAAGTATCCACTCGTCCATTGTTGCCTCCTCGGTTCAGCATTTGCTTGCTAATACCCCTGCCTCGCCGGGTGCAAGGAACCGAATGGGGGATTTGCGAATTCCGACGCGACTTAAACTCCTAATAATACAAACTATCGGGACAGTACGTACACATACTTATATGCTCTCGGTAAAGAACTTGTTAACTGATCCAGCTTAGCCGACTGCAGCACTGCTCAGCCGACTCGCAATGAATTTTGAATCAACAATGACAACCTTATAGTTGTCAATCTGAAAATTTGATCCCAGACAAACTAGAATATACATAGATATTCAGATCTGTAAATCTAGTTCTTGTTGGAGTACTTGGAGTCAACCCCAAAGCGCTTGTTGCTGTAATTTAATTAATTCTCAAATATAAATACAGGGAATACAAAATTCGTCACTAAGCATTTGTTGTTACTCTTGACTTCTCGGGTAGCAGCACTTGTCAAGCATTCCAGCAATTTTCCAATTGAAATCATTAAACAATTTGCATTCCACTTGAAAATTGCGTTAAAATAACAACAGTATACAGCCAGGGAACAGGCGTAACTGCAGGCTGGATAGGAGGCATGTCGTTTTGGGCCTTCAGCTAGCCAGTCAGTCGGCTTACTCAAACAAATATTTGATATGGGCTTTTGTTGCCTGGAAATCGAGCGACAATGTCTGGCTTTGAAGAAACAAACAATTAATTACGTGGATTGGATCTGGAAAACAGGGTCCAGGATCCAGGGTAAAGCTTTTATATAGAATTGGAACTTAATGAGGGTGGACGTGTGAGACGCTTCTTTGGCGTCACAACTTTTATACCCGGTACTCAGTAGTACATCTGTACCTTAGTGATTTATTTTTAATTTTACATTTTTTCTACATATGTTATCACTTCGCTACATCTACATGTTGACTTCTTGCACTAAGCAGAGCGTAGAATGAGAGAGAATGTGCAAAAAAATTTGGTGGACGGGGTGTGGGTAGCTACTGCAAATTAATTGCTTCATTCTGGCTATACTAATGATCCAATCGGATCCGAACTCGGTGCTGATCAAGATCTGCGTTACACATATGCCCTTTTCCCCACAAATACAATATACCCTATTAACTCTTCGAGTCCCGGGTATAAAGCTTTCCTGAATCGCTGTAGCGAATATTGGTCATCAAAGTGTGAGGAAGTTTGCATAGTTTACCTAAAAATTTTTAGATAACTATAGGTAATAAGGACAATATGATCCATCTATGTAATATACCACTGATTCGTATTGTCTGCACCTGCTGTACTATTCCACTGAAATTGCACTGAATCAGAAGGCAGCAAAGTAGCATTTTGTTGGTGTGAATACCAAATGAAAAGGTTCTCCTTCGATTCTAAATTGTGCTGAGTGCATCGAATTTCCAACGAGCACAAAGCTGCATCATCGACAACTCGACCAGCCTGCCTTGTCTGCAGTCAGACCCAAAAACAAACAAACAAAGTTTTTCCCAGGCGATTGATAATTTCTGTGGCTTGATAACACACTTGGTCAGACTCTTCAACTGCCCCAACTCCAACTACAGTTCCGGCCCTTAGTCTGAACAACCTCTCAACTCGTCCTGACCCACCCACTGATTTATTTACATTTGAATTTTTGAACAAGTTGCTGAAATTTACGCACAGAGCCGGAAAAACTATGTCCGTGTGCTGTATGGTAAGACTGGTATTCGTTTCAGGCTTGATCCTGACTGCTGGGTACTCCAGGCGTGGTTCTCAGTGGGAGGCCCAAAAATCAACAAAAAACCATCAATAAAGGTGGCGGATTGCTTTTGAAGCGGGATTTTGTATGCATTTAATTAAAATTCTCCAAAACTAACTCGAACGGTAAACACCATCAGATAGATGCAAAAGGACCGATAGAGAAAAATGTAGGACATGGAGCCCAAAAGCAGGCAGAGAATTTGTGCAAGTGCTTGCACAAACAATTTGTTTACATTTTTTACAGTTATACTCGTGAGGAATCGTATATACTATAATGAGTACGTCAAGTTAACCACAGACACACCGCAACAGACATTGCCAAATATATAACAGCAGCACAACAAGAGCGTTCTAGTCGATGACCTGTCATTCGGATACCCTTTATTTTACAGAGGCCACAAATTTTTGCTTAGCCGACTGCAGCACTGCTCAACCGAGTCGCCATGAACTTTGATCTATGTATATAAATGCATCTATACATAAAACAAACGAGAAGGGTCGTGTGAGACGCTTCTTACGCGTCACATCTTTTATACCCGGCACTCAGGACTACATCTAGATGTAGAAGTCATCGCCAACCACTAGATATCGTTCACATTACAGAACACGTAGTAAAAGCCTACTAAATAAAATGCATCAAACAAATTGGATCAGTTAATATTTTCCAATTTATGAGATATTTTAAACAGCAATAAAATTGGTACATTCTTGAACCGATAGGTTTCACAGCAAATTTTTCGAAAGTGGCGCCATCTATGAAAATTTCTTGTACGCAACTTTGATGGTCCAATGGTCTGCACATTCTGTTCAATAATGACCGATAGGTTTCACAGCGTTGAAAACCGAGTCTTGGTTAAAAGTCGGAAGAGTCATCGCCAGGGGGAGGGCAGAGGCAGGGGCCGAGTGAAGCAGAAGCAGAGTGTGAATGAGAGAATGTAAAAAGAGCAACAAAAGCTGCGGGACACGGTGGGTTTAGCCAATGGAAATTAATTTTTCCATTGTGGCTATAATAATGATCCGATCGGATTCCAATTTGACGATCTGATAGATATGGCCATTCCCTACGGAATGGCATTTTTAGTTTTCTTTTATCTTCAAAATTGTAGGTTTGGGAGGTTTTCGCCCTTTTGCGGGGGCTCATTTTTGAAATACACTTGTAACAGTGTGAGCATACAGAAGTCTGGACGCAAAATTAGGTGGCTCTAGCTCTTATAGTCTCTGAGAACTAGCCGACAAACAAGACGGGCAGACGGACAGACAGACATGGCTCAATCGATTCGGCTATTGATGCTGATCAAGGATATATATACTTTATGGGGTCGGAAACGTTTCCTTCTGTGCGGTACATATACCACAAATACCATATACCCTATTTACACTTCGAGTGCCGGGTATGAAAACTATAAGGTACACGTACACTGAGTGAGAACCGGGTATATACTTGTGAGTCGTAAGAAGCTTCTCACTAGTCCCTTTTCGTCTAAGTTTTGTTTAGAGTAAGCTATTTTTTTGCACATAGCTTAAGTATCTTACACTTGGTTGTAATGAACTTTATCATTCTAAAAAGCTGATAAATGCATCTTTAAAGTGTACCCAAACACTTTGTAGCTTTAGTTTACTACTGGGAAATATTAAGCATTGAAAAGAAAAAATTATGAGTTTTGTGCGGTATTGCTCAAAACTTTTGACTTTGAAAACTCAGAAAAAGTCGAAAAAATTGTATCCATCGTACTTCATTTTTTATACCCGGTACTCAAAGTGTAAATAGGATATATTGTATTTGTGCGAATAACGGTTGTATGTAACGCACAGAAGGAAGCGTTTCCGACCCCATAAAGTATATGTATTCTTGATCAGCATCAATAGCCGAGTCGATAAAGCCATGTCTGTCTATCCGCCTGTCCGTCTGTCCGTCCGTCTGCTGTTATTGAAATTTCCAATATTTTGTTCGGGTGTGTTTTTAGCTTTGTACGAAGAAAAGTACGTGTGGTCAGTGAAACATTACTTCTGTTTAGCACACCATTTCACCAAGGTTTAAGTTACATATGTTTAACCAATTAATTTACAATTTTGCCAGTTTACGGAAAACAGTAAATTTTGCAGATGCTTATTAGTTCACTTATGGAGCGATGCTGGAGGTCTGGAACAACAATCGGAAAGCAGACGCAATAATATGTGGTAGTTTAAAAAATATAGACGAAAACTGTATTTGTACTGTGTAACTGTTTTTTGTACTTAGTAACTGAAGACGACACTCTTGATATTTCAAAGAAAATTATCGAATTCATTGGATTACTATTCAAGTACTAAGCGAAATGCAATCGCATGCCAATCAAATTATATTTAACTAATCAATTATTCCATCAATCAATCAAATACATTTTTTTTAATTACAAAATGTTTTAAAGGATCTTTTATCATGATTAATCTTTTAAATTCATTTTTCTATAATAAATGCGACGTAAATGGGTTTCAGTTAGTATTCAACTTCAGTCGAACTAACATTTGTGCAAATTTGTAGAAGTCTAGCTTTATTTTTAGCATTAAAGCCAAACAGTTTGTCTTTTTACCCATATTGCAGGGGTCAAATTCGCATTTCCCATATTCCGTTTTGTCTCCGCACACTTCGTTGTCATCTGTGCTGATATTCTTCTGACATTTTCCCTGCTCCTCATGGACTGTGTGATTGACTCAAATTGCCCTACTCTGTCCCGGATTGGAAAAAAAAATATTTTTGGTGCGCAATAGGAAATATGTATGTGCGAAAGATATGAGCACTTTCTAGATTTATATATGTATGTATAATATACATTAAGTGTACGTTCTGCCAAACAATGAGATGTGCAAGTAAGAAATGCTCCATGTGAGTCTGTGACTTTACTATATTCATATATTATAGGCATATATTAGTTATTAATGCGTACGTGAAGCGCATATTAAAAATGGGGCAGCTCTGCTTGGCTTAGATTTCTACCCACAAGTGTCTTGGGTGGGTAAGAGGGTTTTTCGTGTCAGATTTATGTGAATTTGCTGCAAAGAATCCATAATACTGGACCCAGTCTACTCCAAAAACGAGAAGGAACGTGTGAGACGCTTCGTACGCGTCATACTATTATACCCGGTACTCAGTCAATATATTTGTACCTTATTGTTTTTTTCATTAATGAAGCAATCGAACTAGGCAGTACTCAAAGACCATAAGAGGTAGGGCAACCAAGTTTGGTTCAGACTTCTGTCAGCTTTGACAGCTTCTGACAGCTCACACTGTTAAAAGTCTATTTCAAAATTTCAACCTGAGCCTTCCGCCACTAGTAACCAGTACCAGTGTACCAGTAACAAAATTTCGAAGGAATCGGTACTTGAGCAAATTGGGCTTCGGAGATCAGAACGGAGAGAGAACACGTCAGAGTTTTTTTTTTGTATTGATTTTATTTTGTGGAATGCGAGGTTTACATGTACACGTTTTGTATGAGTAAAGTTGCTTACTTAGGATCTTAGGTATGTTTAATTAGTACTAAGTATAATTTCGGTAGGAAAAAGTGATATATTTATTGATGTGATGTAGATGTAGATGACAGACAAAAGATACAAAAAAAAAAATGTAAAATCACACTAAGGGTACACACATACATACATATGAACATATAAATTGGTATAAAAGTTAAGACGTGTACGAAGTGTCTCACAAAATTCCTACTCGTTAAAAATTTAAATTATTCACTTAATGCCCTGGAAGTGCCACATACATCGCGAGGTTTTGCAATTGGATAGGAACAGTTATTTATACAGGATGCGGTTGGACAAAACAAAGATAAGAATGGTTAGTAGGCTGGCCTTTCAGGGCTTAAAAGTAACCGTTTGCTTTCATATGACAGAAAAAGCCGAAAGAGGAACATACTGAAACTTTGATTGATGATTTCAATTTGAGAGAAAGTTTTGTTCACTTGTTTTCAGCTTCACATTGATAGATGAGTTTAAGATTACTTCCAAATTAAAAACATGAAAAACAAAAACAACTTTAGATTTCTTTTCTGAAAACTACACTAAAACGAATAGGGACGGTTGTGAGACGCTTCGTACCCATCACACCTTTAACACGTCACAGTCTGTTTAGACGGACATATTTATTTATATGTATGTACATAAATATGCATGTAACCTTAGTGATACATACATTTGTACCTATTTAAAATCGTGATTTTTTAAAATTTTAAATTTCAAATTTTTTCTACATCTGTAATTTACATCTACATCACTTCTCACGCCAACAAAGTGGGGAATGAGAGAATGAGCAAAAATAAACCATCCTTCCGGAAGGGTGGAGGCTAGGAACTGCAAAATAAATTCTGGCTATAAAAACTATGATCTGATGGATATGGCTATTCTCTACGTAATTACGTTTTGAAATACACTTGTATCAGTATAATAACACACATGTAAGTCTTCATACTAAATTTACTGACTAGCTCTTATAGTCTCTGATATCCAGCCAGACAGACTCGTCTGTCCTTATATCGGTCCCTCTCTTTAACACACAAAAATTAGTTATTAAATGTTGGAAAGAGTTAAAAAGGAAGAAATGGAAGAAGAATGGAAAATTAAAGCTCAGCAGACCCAGTTATGAGGTCGCCACACTTTTGATTATATCAGGAAAAAAGGGATTTTGCCAATGTATATCTAAAAATACCAAGCTCCCAAAAAATGCGAAAACTCCAAAATTTTTTTGCTACGCCTTAATAAAGTGACCAAGTGGGTGTTGGACAAAGGTCGATGGTTGGGTCTGGGTCTGGTTCGGGTTTAAGGTTTTACGTGCGGTATAGAGTATGGGATGGGAGGGTCAGAGAAATATAGTCCAGCGCAAAGTTTATTAAAACTCTGGAATTAAATGAATTAGTGAGCCATGTAGCACCCAAAAAGAAAAGTAGCTTAACCCGTTCTCAGCTTTCTTCATATTTTCCATCCTATTTTTTTGCAGCCTCCGTACTTCCTCATCTTTCTCTATCTCTGCTTGGTTCGGCTTGAAAAACAATTTTCGTAAGCAAAAGTGTAATTAGAGTAGAAATGAACTTTAGAGACTGGTCTCTGTCTTTGAGAAAGTATGAAGAGGGTGTAGAGGAACTGCGGCGTGGGATGCTAAAAAAATTAAATGAAATCCGTGTAAAGGCCACGTTTTGAGTGCCTCGGGAGGGAAAAAATACATACGAAATCAGTTGCGAACGTCGGAACTCGAAGAGTAAATGTGTATTGTAATTGATTTTTTTTTTTGTTTTCTCTCTCTTTATATTTACAATCTGTTTGTTTAAACAATAAGTAAATTGTATAATTAATATTCAATTAACGGAAATAGCAGTTTTCCAATGAGCCCTGCTATTATATATAATATCTTTTCAGTTTGTTGAGTTTATCTATCGGGGATATTGAGAACGTGGTATCTTTTCAGTCTTCTTACTGTTAAGCTATTGTCTAATAGACTTAAGGCTAAATTAATTTCGTGGTTGTGGAGTCTGTCGATGTATTTCTTACTAGTTTTCTTTATTTCTTCTTTAATGGTTGGAATATTAAGATCTTTGTGGATATTTGCATTAGATACGTAAAACGGAGCATTGACAATGTGTCGCAAAGTTTTTGATTGGTAACGCTGAAGTATCTCAATATTTGAGTTGATAGCAGTTCCCAAAAGCTGTATAGCGTAGGTCCGAACAGGCTTCAGTATGGATTTGTAGAGGCGAATTTTGTTTTCCAAAGTGGTTTCTGATTTTCGACTTATCAACCAGGACATTTTTAGTGTTTTAAGTCTAAGTTGTTGACATTTTGCTTTAATGTGGTTTTTCCATGTTAATCTGCTGTCGAGATGCAAGCCGAGATACTTCACACAGCTACTTTGTGGAATTGGTGAGCCGTTAAGTGTAACATTTGGGCAGTTACCTGGTCTTAATGAAAACGTTATTTGTTTTTTACCAGTCTTCAACTAGGCTTAGCTCTCTGCAAGAGTTCGGAAGCTTCATTTATAGATGTGCTTGTGGCTAAAACTGCTATATCATCAGCATATGTTGCAACAGTGCAGTTGTTTGTAACTGGCATGTCGGCCGTATATAGGGTGTAGAGAATTGGTCCCAATACGCTTCCATGTGGGACGCCTGCGTTGATGAGAAGTAGTGATGAAGTATTTCTTCTTTATCTTGTACAACAAACCTTTCTGCCAGACTCGATCGAACGCTTGTTAAACATCAAGAAATGCAGCAGTGCAGTATTTTTTGTTTTCAAATGCCGAAACTATATCATTAATAACCCTGTGATATTGCTCAGGTTTTCATTGCTGAATCCGAATTGGTATTCAGGAATGATGGAAAGCTCGTCCAAAATTGGCAACATTCTCTTCAATAGTATTTTTTCAAACACTTTCGAGAATATTGTGAACAGACTAATGGGACGGTATGATGTCAATTCCGTTTCTATTTTGTTTGGCTTTAAGATCATAATGATCTCTGCACAGACAAGACCACTTTCCAAGTCAATGGAAATGGCATCTGCATCAATTTCCATTGACTTGGAAAGTGATCTAGTCTGAGAATCGCGTTAAATACAAGAGTAAGAAACCGAATGCATTTTGGTGGTAAACTTTTTAGGGTGATGCCGTCTATTTTATCAGGGCCTGGTACTTTTTATTGTTCAAGCATTTGATTTCAACTGTCACAACTTCTTCATATTTGATGCTTTTAATAGGAAAGCTTTTTTTGCAGGGTACCTCAAGGAATTTTTCTACTTCAGGCTCTGTTATATAATTATTTACATCGTTTGGCTAAAACACAGAATACAGATGTTGAGCAAATGCTTCCGCTTGTTCATTATTAGACCTACACCAAGTTCCGTTGCTTTTGCGAATATTTATGTTTCTTTTAGCTGGTTTCTTTAGGTATTTAGTCGCCCTCCATAGGTTGTATTCATTGATGCTGGAATTAGGGTCTAAGTTTCTCAGATACGCAGCTAGAGATTCATTGCGTAAGTTCGACAGCAGTTGTCTAAGCTCAGATGCAGCCTTGTTGTATAATCTTTTGTCAGCAGGGTAGTGAGTTTCTTGCCAGCGTTTTTGCAGATTCCTTTTATTTTGTATTTTTTGTCGAAGTTCGGTTGAAAGGTTCAATTGGTTTGGTTGTTGATGATTAAGAGCATGATTCGTGTTTCTGTAGCTCGCATTATGAATTTTACTTGTGAAAAGCTCCACAGCATAGTCTATCTCCTCTCCTGTTTTTAACGGAATATCCAGGCTTATAGCTCAATCTAATCCCAATCTCAAATCTCCAATGGCTTTTAAATGCGTTACTGTCTGTAGAGGCTGTTATTACTTTATAGGGCTTTTCCAACATATGGGCTATTGTGCTGTAAGTTGCTATTATTGGAGAATGATCTGAGTTAAGGTCAAAGCTCTCCATTACTCGCATGTGTGATTGTGGGATTCCAGAGAATACTATGAAATCAATAAAATCTGGAATTTTTCGACTATCAGTTGGCCAGTATGTGGGCACGCCAGTTGACAAAGTCGTTATGTGATTGTTTCGTATGCATTTGTATAACTCCGATCCGTTCGGGTTAGTTAATCTGGATCCCCACCATGGATGTTTGGCATTGAAGTCGCCTCCCACGATAAACTTTGTTCCCAGTCCTTGGAAAAAGTTTTTAAAATCGAGTTCTTTTATTGTGAATCTTGTATTTGTGATCGAAAAAACTCAGAAGAACTCAGAAGAAAACGTTTCCGACCCTATAAAATATAAATATACATATATATATAAATATATATTCTTGATCAGTATCAAGAGTCGAGTCGATATAGCCATATCTGTCTGACCGTCTGTCCATCCGTCCGTCCGTCTTACAAATGTATTTCTAAATTTCGCCCCGCTTCCTTTAGCCCACATAAGGAGCGAAAATCTGCAGTGTGTTGAATATATGAGAAAAGAAAAAAGAGAAAGAATGAGAAAAGAAAAACGCAATTGCATACGATATTTCAGATTCCCGAAATAATATCTTGTCAGATCATTAGTATAGCCAGAATTAAGAAATTCATTTGCAGTGGCTTCCCTCCACCCCTTAAAGCTGAGTTTCTTATATTGCCTATTGTAGTCATTGCAGTGTGCAGCTCTGGGGGAGTGGAGAGCTGAAAGGACTAGTTAATGTGAGAAGTGAATTAGTGACAGACGTAGAAACAATTTTAAATTTTAATTAAAATGTGACGCGGTGGAAGCGCCTCGCACGTCTCTCCTCGTTCATAATATTTCTGGTCATAATTTATACCTTCTGGGATAATATGATAAGGACATGTTGAAAATATTTTCCTTTAAATAACCAAAACAAATACAGAAAATTCAAACATTTATCAAGTTAATATCAATGACTGCGATCAAGTTGTGCATAAACCAAGCAGTAGAAGCAATATACTACGGTAAGATGGCAAAAGTATAACGTTTTTCTGTACTAATTCTTTGCGATCCCCACATTTCTTTCACCAGCTCTTGATAAAGTTTATAAACCGAAATATGATATAAACACAAGCAAGCCAAATGCCTTACATACCAAGGTAAAAATGTAACTTGGGGTCTAAGTTTACATTTTTGCACAACACAATGACTGAAAGATATTGAAATTGGATTGCAAGCATGAATAAAATGAAATGTCCATATGCTGAACATCATTCCCATAAGTACCCAAGTATTTTTTAATAAAGATTGCAGGTCATTAATAGAAATAAGTTTTTGAAGAAGACGCTTTTCGAACTAGAAAACCATACAAGTTTAAAATGTTGTGCAAGAAAGGAGTTGTTTACAGACTCGATTGCTTTACTGAAGTTAGTGTGAATAATATCAAGTCTGCCAGATATCTGAGAAGCCTTTAATGATAAAGGAAGTGAATTCAAAAATAAGTGAATAGTTTAAGCAAGTTTCCACACAGTTAGCTGTAAGGACTAAAAATGAAGTTCGACTCCACCAGAGTGGAGTTGTTGAGAATGATTATTGATGGATGTGTAGCAATCTACGCGTACTGTTTACGAAGCTGTAAAACTGTTTAGGTAAGTGAAATAGGTATTTCTTATAGTATTGAGCATTGGGAGAAACTCGGAGAAACGGGTTCAGAAAACCTGATCCAATCCAACAGCAAACCAAAAAGTTGTCGTATGTTTATGCTCTTTCGATTATATGCTCCTTTCCACAACATTTCCAGCAACTAAAGCGTGATAAAAATTAGAAATGTACTCAGACCCAGGGAATTAATATGTGGGAAACTCTGTACACGTGCGCACAAAGTGGTTTCTATTGTCTGTCATGGGGATACGCAAACTTTCACAAATTAATATTTTCAAAGTTCATGGTTAAGGTTCTCTTTTCCTTTCCGAAATCTTTTTAAAATGCGTGTCTTCGGTGACTTTAAAACCCACCAAACGAAATTATCAGCCTTTCCAACCTTACGATCTGGTTTGAGTGTAATCATTTTTCATTGACGCAAAAGTTTTCTGCTCTTCAGTTTTATTTTTCAGCGCGGTTCATGGGGCCTCCATAAACCTAACAAAAAGGACAGCCAACAACAACGGCCTCAATTATAGACGTCTCGAGGGCCTAGTAACCCAAAAAATGACTGAATGGCAATGAAAGAAGCGGAAAGAATACACCTACAACTTTCTTCCCTCGATATACCAGTGACACGCTGCACTATTGGTAAAATTCACGTTTTTTTTGCATTAATCCAAAAAAATAGAACTAGAGCTCTACAAATTGGCTGAATGTCGTTAGAGTAAATTAGTATTTAGGAAAAAAAATTTTAGTTATTTGGACCCCGCCTACCTTCCGCCCCCATACGAACTGGATCCCTATTAGGTCGTATTTATTATAAAACAAAAATTTTCTAAAGATTAATTATGATACTAAAGTATATATTTGATTGACTGATTGAATGATTGTTTGGTGGAAAGTAATTTGATTGGAATCGGTCCAACGTAAATTGCATTTCGCTTACTTGTTTAAATAAATAATAAATTTGATCATTTTAGTTTGAATTGTAATAGTCTTCTTCATCTTTAGTTAGTCAGTTTTTGTCAATAATTATTAAACTACCACATTTTATTGCGTCTGCTTCACGATTGTTTTTGGTCCAGACCTCCTGCAGCGCTGCATAAGTAAACTCATAAGCATATGCAAAATTTACAATTTTCCGAAAGAGGCAATAACGTACAAAATGCATTACCACCACATGATTCTATAATAATTGGTTAATAACATGTAACTTGAACCTCTTTGCACTGCTGTGCAAAAGTAATATTCCACAGAAAACACGTGCAATTGTTAGTACCAAGCTAAAAAGACACACGAACAAAACATTGGACAATTAAATAACTACAAACAACCAAAAAATGTATTAGCAATGAATTGAAATATCGCGACCTAATATTTCCATATTTTTACTTTTATTTAAACTTTGAAATTGAGCTATAATTAAACCTGCAAGTGAGACGACTTTGATAGCGCGCAAAAAATGTATGGTACTCCGTAAAAATCTTTTAAAACCAGTTTTATTCTATCTTGATATTCAGGAATCAGAATATTTAAGTCGCATTCAAATAATTAAACCAAAAAAAATTACATTAATGCCAAGAATTCCAAGAATGCCAAGTCAGGAACTTTAGGGAATGGAATGCAATGAAAATGTTGATGGTTTGAAGGGGTTGCGCTTTATTTTTAAAATAATTAAATTATATATAATAATAATAATAATATTTTAAATAATAATTAAAGGTTTGTGACGACCTTCTACAATTCGTGTACAAGACAAGACACGTATATCACTGGAAATTTTGAAATTAATTGGGGCAGAGCGGTGATCGATAGACGAGTATTAAGTACCATATATAGAGGTCTTTGTGGCTTTGTAAAAGCTCGTTCAAATGATAAAACGGTATTTAATGGAATATTAAGGATTTGGACGGTTGGTCAAACAATTCTGGAATGAGAAATGTAAAAAAAAATAAACAAAGCTGCTGAACAGGGTGGGCTTCGAAACTGCAAATGAAATTCTTCACTATAACTATAATAATGATCCAATCTGGTCCCAATTCGGTGATCTGATAGATATGGGCATTCCTACGGCATTTTTATCTCTCTTTTTAACTTTTCTCTTATCTTCGACACAGCAGATGTTCTCCTTTTGTGTGGGCGGAAGAGGGCGGGGAGAAATTTTTAAATATACTTGGGTCAGAAACGTTTCCTTCTGTGCGTTCTTTTCGAGTACCGGGGGTGTAAAATATAACCTAGGACATCAATTTTTTCGTTAAAAATATCGCGCTAAAATTTTTGCATTTGAAATCCGTATATTTCACATACGGTGAACTAAACATCTATGAATGTATGTGTGTTGCTTTTGCTTTCATAGTCTCGGAGATCTAGGCGCTCAACAAGAAGGATGGATAGACGGACGGACAGACAGACAGACATAGCTACATATATCGACTCGTCTATTGATGCTGAACAAGAATATGTATGTATGTATGTATATTCTTGATCAGTATCAATAGCCTACTGTCCGTCTTGTTTTCGGCTAGTTCTCAGAGACTATAAAAGCTAGAGCCATCGAAGTCCTATGGACTCACATTCTAACAAAGACCCTATTAGCTTGATGAATTCATTAGCTTGAATTCATCAAATATATATACATATGTTCATATGTATGTACATAGATATGAAGTTAAGCAAAAGGGCACATTTGTGATACAAAGATAAACGAAATCAATTTTTCCAAAAAATTGAAAATATGTCATCTGACCATCCGTGCCCAGAAGGCTCTGATTGAAAACCCATAAACATGCACACACACACATACATTTCAACCTTACCACTGATTTTTCAACACTTGGCAGTATGGGCAGTGTAAGTAAGGGCTTCAAAATACATATGTACATATATAGCCGTCGAGCCGCGTTGATATATGTACATACATATGTATGTATATCATGTGTATGCATATGGGAGCGAAAAAAAAAATGTAAGTTGAAGGAGAATAAAGCGTACCCGCAAAAAGCGCGATGCGCAAATAGAGCGCTTCCTGAAATAATAATTCAAATACTGTGATAAAATTCGACTATAAACCCGCATGCTGTGCGGAGGAGTCCCATCCCCCTAGCCCAAACAAACTCCCATCTTTTTCAGTATATATATATATATATATATATATATATATTCAACCTAATATATGTACATATGTATGTATGCAGTCTCCCTCGGAACCAACCACCCCTCTTTGATGGTGCTATGTTGTGTCGGGCCCGATCGATGCGTACGTGCGCATATTTCATTCCCTAACGACCCCTTTTAACTGAGAAAATGTGTTTTCGTTACTTTTAGCATCTTTATCAAATAATAATATTACGCCGCACAAGCCCAAGCGTCTTCGGCGCTACCTTCCCTGCCCCATCCATCTCTTCTTTTTCAGTTTTAACGAAAAATACATTTATTTTTGTTTTCCCTCTTAAAATTTCAAATTTTTGCTTGGTGCAATGGTACAGCAAAGAAGGTACATATGTACATATGTATAGTAAGAATCGAATTTTTTCAGAGATTTTAAAAAAGTCGTATAGTTTTGGAAGTGTTTCATGTGAACGAAAACATTGGATAATGAACAAGGAAAGATTAAACCAAATAAATAAAAAAATAAAAGGGTATTTTATGGGTATGCTATTTTATGCTCGGTCAAGCAGAGGCTTCATGCACATTTCAGGTGAAACGAGAAGAGACGCGTGAGACGCTTTTTACGCGTCACAACTTTTATACCCGGCACTCAGTACTACATCTGCACCTTAGCGGTTATTTGTTAAATTTTCCTTTTTTTCTTCATCTGTCATCTACATCTACAACACTTCTCACACCAACACGCTCCTTTAGCTCGCCGCCCTTCCCTAGACCTACACGCTGCAGACTCGCGGCAGAGGCAGCGCCCGCACACAAAAAAAAAACACAAATATTCGTTGTGGGACGGGGTGGGTTAAAATCGTAAGAGGAATCAGCAGGGGGAAGGCAGAGGCAGGGGCCGAGTGAAGCAGAGTGTAAATGAGAGAATGTAAAAAGAACAACAAAAGCTGCGGGACAGGGTGGGTTTAGCAACGGAAATTAATTTCTCCATTTTGGCAATATTAATGATCCGATCGGATCTCAATTTGGTGATCTGATAGATATGGCCATTTCCTACGTAATGGCGTTTCATTTTATCTTCAAAATTGTAGGTTTGGGAGGTTTTCGCCCTTTTGCGGGGGCGGAAGGGAGCGTGGCTCATTTTTGAAATACACTGGTTTCAGTGTGAGCATATAGCAGCCTGGATGCAAAATTTGGTGGCTCTAGCTCTTATAGTCTCTGAGAACTAGCCGACAAACAAGACGGACAGACGGACAGACAGACATGGCTCTATCGACTCGTCTATTGATGCTGATCAAGAATATAATACTTCATGGGGTCGGAAACGTTTCCTTCTGTGTGTTACATACAACCGTTATTCGCAAAAATTATTTAGTTATTTACCCTATTTATTCTTCGAGTACCGGGTATAAAAATTATGTCTAAGGTTCTATATTATACCCCGGTACTCGGAAAGTAAATAGGATATATTGTATTTATATTAAAAAGTGGATGTATGTAATGCACAGACGGAAACGTTTCCGACCCCATAAAGTATATATGTATATTTATGTATGTATGTACGAAAATAATATATGAGGTCCGAAACCTCCACTTTTCAAAAAAAAAAAATACAATATACCCCATTTACTCTCTGAGTACCGGATTTGAAAATTTTGGTGGGCTGGATAAATTGGTTTTATAGCCATAGCCATAGCCATATAAGCCATAGCTTTTTATTCTATCATCTAAGATTTATCAAATCTATTGTCCAACTCTGATCGTGTTCTGCAGGAAAGCACACTCCCACAACTCACACTTAATTTTTATTGGCAGAGATTCCCACAACCAATAATTGGGTGGGATTTTATTTAAGGTATTTAAATGGGCATGAGAGCGGTTTGAGTGGGTTCGAATCGGACGGTGGCAAAGGGTATGAGCATCATCGTCAAGCATAACTGTTATTGTAAGTTATTTCATGTAAATAGTGCATGTAAACGGTTTAAATAAGGTGCTTTCAGTGCCTGCTTTCTGGTATGCCACCAGTGATGAGCGTGACAGATAAATAGACGGGAGGGGGTACTCGTGCTCATATCTCTTGTTACTGGAGATTCGTGAGGTTTATTGTTTATGCAGGGGACAGCGTCCTTCTCTTCCCATGGCACTGACTCTGCGGCAACGTAAATACAAATATTTTGTGCGTGAGTGCGGTTTTTAAGCTGCGTGAAATTTTTGCCCCTTCTTTTTGGAGTATGGAAATTTTTACGGAAAATTGTGGGGGTGTAAACATTTTGGCACCTTTTTTTCTGTTGGCCGTCGCGCTTTATGTTTTGTTAGCAATGCCCACGGCAAATTGACTTTTAAAGTCCTTCTTCCCTTTTTTATACTCTGCACTCGAAGAGTAAATAGGGTATATTGTATTTGTGGGGAATAACTGATGTTTGTAACGCACAGAAGGAAAAGTTTCCGAACCCATAAAGTATATATATTCTTGATCAGCATCAATAGCCGAGTCGATTGAGCCATGTCTGTGTTTCAGTCCGTCTGACCGTCTGACCGTCCGTCCGTCTGTCCGTCCTTATAAGCGCCTAGTACTCAGAGACCATAAGAGATAGGGCAACCAAGTTTTGCATCCAGACTTCTGTGTGCTCACACTGTTACAAGTGAATTTAAAAAAAACCGCATATATCTATCAGATTACCAAATTGGGATTCGAGTGGATAATTATTATAGCCAGAATGAATAAATTTATTTGCATTGTCTAAACCCACTCCGTTCCGCAGCTTTTTTTGTTTTTGCACATTCTCTCATCTATGTACACTCAGCTGTGTGTAGTGTGTAGTGGCTCTAATGGAGCTAAAAAATGAAGAAAATATGTAAAATTTGAAAAAAAACCGTTAAGGAACAGATGTACCACTGAGTACCCGGTATAAAAGTTGTGACGCGTAAGAAGTGTCTCACACTTCCCTTCTCGTTAATTCTAGTTTTTTTTTATTGTTTTTTTTTTAACTTTTACTTTGCACTTCTTTTTTATATTTTCTTTTTATACCCGGTACTCGAAGAGTAAATAGGGTATATTGTATTTGTGGGGAATAACGGTTGTATGTAACGCAGAGAAGGAAACGTTTCCGACCCCATAAAGTATATATATATTCTTGATCAGCATCAATAGCAGTCTGTCCGTCTGGTTTGTCGGCTAGTTCTCAGAGACTGTAAGAGCTAGAGCCACCAAATTTTGGCTCAGACTGCTGTATGCTCACACTGAAACCAGTGTATTTTAAAAATGAGCCACGCCCCCTTGCGCCCCCGCAAAAGGGCGAAAACCTCCCAAATCTACAATTTTGAAGATAAAGGAAAACTAAAAACGTTATTCTGTGGGGAATGGCCATATCTATCAGATCACCAAATTGGGATCCGATCGGATCATTATTATGGCCAGAATGATGATAATTTTCAGTGGCTAAACCCATCCTGTCCCGCAGTTTTTTTTGTTATTTTTACATTCTCTCATTCACACTCTGCTTCTGCTTCACTCGGCTTCTGCATCCGCCCTCCCCCTGCATGCGGTCCACGACTTTTAACCCACCCCGTTCCCACAGCGAATATTTGTGTTTTTTTTGTGTCCGGCGCTGCCTCTGCCTCTGCCTCGAGTCTGGAGTGTGTGGGTCTAGGGAAGGGCGGCGAGCGTGTTGGTGTGAGAAGTGTTGTAGATGTAGATGACAGATGAAGAAAAAATTTAAAATTTGACAAGACACCGCTTAGATGCAGATGAACTATTGTCCCAATGACCAGTTTTGGTGGCAAAAAGCTAAGTTTTAAAAGTTAAAACCAAGACTTGGTTTTTAACGCTCTGTATTAAAAAAAGAGTGACCATCAATCGTACCACAAATTTTCATAGATGGCATAGAATGTGCAGGGAAAAAGTACCAATTTTATTGCTGTTTTAAATATCTCATAAATTGGAAAACACGATTAACTGATCCAATTTTTTGATGCATTTTATTTAGTAGGTTTTTTTCTACGTGTTCTGAAATGTGAACGTGAACGATATCTAGTGGTTTCCGATGTCTTCTACATCTAGATGTAGTCCTGAGTGCCGGGTATAAAAGTTGTGACGCGTAAGAAGCGTCTCACACGTCCCTTCTCATTTGAGTCTATCATTTGCTTTCTCCGCGGGTCTTTTTTTTCAAGACATTGATTAAAGTATATTTCAAAAATGTTAAGAAGTGCCAAAATGTAAATTATACAGTCCACGTTTGTAGCGAGACTTTCTCTCAAATATTGCTATATTATCACAATAAAGGTTAGGTTGAGGCGGTTCCCCACTACTCCCTTGGTTTTACTAAAGGACCGTTGGGGAATTCAGAGAAACCCTGAATTTTTTTAAACGTGGTTCGCCCTTCAAAACGATATGTATGTACATCTGTGCATGTACATACATAGGTATTTTAATAAAATATTTTAACTCTTTTCAGATGTCAAGCAAAAGCAGTGTCAGTATACATGCAAATTAAAATTACCCATAAAACATAGCTAATTGCATTCTGGAAGCTTTAATACTACACAATTTATCAAAAACAGATGACTAAGAAGAAAAACCGACAAGCGGAGAATATTGAGACCAATAAATAAATGCTAGTTTAATCAAGTCATACAAAAGCATACCGAATACTGTGAGTATACCCTAATGGACAATAATTGAGGGTACCACGGCACTGCCTTTCTATCAGCGTACTCATAAATGCGTGACTGCATATTTAAAATTTTCCGCACTGCATCCCACTTTGGTGGAATTCAAATTCATGAGTTCTGAAATTAAATATTTAAAGTCTTTCGAATGCTTTTTAGCACTCAGGCAGTCAATTTTCGTTAAGCAAACACACCAGACAGAGGTCTGATACTTCATTTGTTTCTATTTTTGATGTTTCAGTGTCAGGGCCAACAGAAACACAAACAATGGAACTGTTTGTTTGTGTAACAATGAATTTTAAAATGTACAAAAATAAATAAAGACCAAGAAGAAAAGGGAATATTAGAGGAAGTAAACATGCGAATGCTCTTTGTTCCAACTTAAAACATACATATATATGTATGTATCTTTGCAGACATATTCAGATATCCATACATAAAATAAAATTAGTTAGAGCTTTCTTTAAATATATATGTACATAAAAAACCAAAAAGAAACGACATCAATTACATATTTAAAGATTGGGAGTTAATATTGATCATTTAGATCTATGGACAA
Organism: Drosophila guanche; assembly: GCF_900245975.1. Classification (NCBI taxonomy): domain Eukaryota; kingdom Metazoa; phylum Arthropoda; class Insecta; order Diptera; family Drosophilidae; genus Drosophila; species Drosophila guanche. The sequence continues at coordinate 95,937 of NW_022995744.1, read as the reverse complement.
AATGATTTTAGCATAATAACATGTAACAAAATATAATAATATGGATGTTTATATGTATATAACATATAATGTGACATATAGTCCAAGACAAAGGCTTAGCTGTAATAGCCTCTCCCATTCGTGATTTAGGGATGAAAATCAAAAACGATGAGTACATTTCAAGATATTTCCCAAGAACCCCTGCTACTGCTTACGGGGTCGAGGGGTCGAGCGGAGTCGTCGCGGCTCGTTTCGTATTTTACAGTCGCTGGTTCATTTATAAATTTATGAGCTCAACAGCCAGGGGAGTTATAGCATTAAAAAGTTTCGCTGTTGACGGTCTAGTGTTTTTTTCTCTTAAAAAAAAAGCAAGGAATAAAATACAAATTAGCAATAAAAAGTAGAAAAGTGTGTTAGCCTGTTAACAACTGCAGGAGGAAGCAAAAACAGCAAGAGATATGAAGGTAGCTGAAGCGAAAGATGACAGCAGTATCAAATGGATTTCATGTCACTTTACACAAATGTGCCAAGGAATTAAAAATGTGAGGATAGCAAGCTGGAACAACAAATGTTGCTGTCTTGTAGTTGTTGTTGCAGACGTTGTTATTGCGCTCCCCATTAGCGTGGTGCAGCGGCAGCTTAAATGGGAAAAGTGTGTTCATTACTCCATTCGGGTGCTCCTCCTGTCTCCGTGTTGGCGCAATACAAATTGTTTTCATTTTCGCTTTGGTGCATTCGCTTGCCCAAAACATATCCTTGTGCAGAGTCAGTTTGCAGATTTTTTAAGCTGACTCAAATATTTTTACTTGTCAGGGCGGAAATTTCAATTATTTATAACGCATACGCAACCATAACTAACTTAATGACAGAATCTGGCAGTGCATGAAGGTGAGCATGAATTTAAGAAAACAAAGTAGTGTGTTACTGCAACTACAACCTGCCAAAGAAACATTGCACTATGCTTACAAATACCGATATTTTGGCATTAATCCAAAAAAATAAAGCTAGACATCTACAAATTGGCACAAACGTTCGTAGACTAAAGTAGTATTTCGAAAAAAAATAGTCATTTGGAATCTCCCCCATACGAACTGGAACCCATTTACGTCGTATTTATTATAACAAAGTGTATTCAAAAGATTAATTATGACAAGAGATCTTTTAAAACATTTTAGAACTATAAAAATATATATTTGATTGAATGATTGATTGGTTCAATGTAATTTGTTTGGAATAACTCCAACGTGCGATTGCATTTCGCTTAGTAACTAAGCAATAAATTTGATAATTTTCGTTTAAATTTAAATAGTTTCATCTTTAGTTTGTCAGTTTTCGTCAATAGTTTCTAAGTAGAACATTTTATTGCGTCTGCTTGACGATTGTTGTTGCTCCAGACGTCTAGCAGCGCAGCATGAGTGAACTCATAAGCATCTGCAAAAGTTATTGCATTCCGAAAAGGAATGTACTCTGTAAAAATCTTCTGAAACCAGTTGTATTTATATAAATAATGTATAAAATTTAGCCAAACAAAATTACATTACTGACAAAAGTTCGGTCTGTTTACCCATAGTTCATTGTCCAATCTTGACTGTTAGTTATAAGTATATATTTTTATGTGTATATTCAATATATTCAATTATCAAAAAATACCTAGTGCGAAACTGTATGTTTGTTACTATTTAAACAAGAAGAATCCAATTGAACAATTAATTAGGTTATTTAAAACACTTAACTTTTAAAGCAATCATAAAGGTGCACTTGCATTGCTAACACATTGCAGTATTTAATCTTAAATAAATAGGTTTAGCTGGTGTAAAGTAAGCTTAAGCTTGTCAGTGCAGCAACGTTTTGGCAACGACAATTTTTTCGATTTTGGGTCCACATAGACTACTATTTTAACGATGTTTTTATACCCGGTACTCGAAGAGTAAATAGGGTATATTGTATATTGTTTATTGTATTGTAATAGGGTATATGGGAACAAAAGTGGATGCATGTAACACACAGAAGGAAACGTTTCCGACCCCATAAAATATATATATTCTTGATCAGCATCAATAGTCGAGTCTATATTTGCCTGTCTGTCTGTCCATTTGTCGGCTATTTCTCAGAGACTATTAAAGCTAGAGCCACAAAATTTTGCATCCAGACTTCTGTATGCTCACACTGTTACAGTTGTATTTCAGAAATGAGCCACGACCCTTCCGCCCCCGCAATAGGGCGAAAACCCACCAAATCTACAATTTGAAGATAAAAGAAACCTAAAAACGCCTTTCTGTAGGGAATTACCATATCCATCAGATCACCAAATTGGGATCCGATTGGATCATTATTATCATTATAGCCACAATGAAGAAATTAATTTCCAGTGGCTAAACCTACCCTGTCCCGCAGTTTATATTTGTTTTTTGCACATTCTCTCATTAACACTCTGCTTCTGCATTATGCGACCTCTACCTCTGCCTTTGCCGATTTTTAACCCACCCCGTTCCAAAGCTTTGTTTTTGTTTTTTTTTTTTGTGCGGGCGCTGCTCTGCCTCTGCCGTGAGTTTGCAGTGTGTGGGTCTAGGAAAGGGGGCGGGTTAAAGGAGCGTGTTGGTGTGAGAAGTGTTGTAGATGACAGATGAGGAAAAAATGTAAAATTTGACAAATCACCGCTAAAGTACAGATGTAGTTCTGAGTGCCGGGTATATAAAGTTTTGAAGCGTAAGAAGCATTTTACACGTCCCTTTTCGTTTTTTTATCCATTCGGATAAAGGTGCTTAATTTATTCAAGACTTTCTCAGAAAACAAAAAAATTTTTGTTACTTTGGAACGGGACCAATATGGATTCAGGAGAGGTCACGGGACGCCTAAGCAATATCACAGAGTTATTATCCTTCATAACTCTGTGATGTGTCGGCATTTGAAAACATAAAATATTGCACTGCTTCAATTTTTGAGGTTCAACAAGCGCTCGATCGAGTCTGGCACAAAGATTGATTGTCTAAGATAAAGAGATCCCGAATTCCCGCAGTAAGAGCTAAGCCTAATTGAAGACCTTTTTACGTATCTTATGCAAATATCCACAAAGATAAGATAAGAAGTACATCAACAGACTCCACAAATACGAAACTAATTTATCCTTAAGTATAGTAGACAATAGTTTAACAGTAAGAAGACTGAAAAGATACCACATTCTCGATCTCCCCGATAGATAAATCCAACAATCTGAAACGATGTTATATGTAATAGCAGGGCTCATTGAAAAACTGCTATTTCTGTTAATTTAATAATAAATATACAATTTACTTTTTTTTGAAACAGACAGATTGTTAATAAAAAGAGAGAAATAATAAAAAAAAATCTTTGGAACGGAAAACATATAAAGAGTGGACCAAATAATTTACCAATACAAAAAATGTATTCCAAAATCCTTATAAACGATTAATTTTACTTATTTACACACTTCTTTAACTAGGTAGCAGAAAAAACTGGAAGGGACGTGTGAAACGCTTCTTAGGCATCACAACAACACAGTATATCTGCATTTTACATTTTTTCTACATATGTCATCAACATCTACAACACTTTTCACGCCAACACACTTTTTTAGCTCGCCACCCTCCCCAATAGCCTGGATGAATCTCGTAGGGAATCTCGTAGGAATGGACATTCTGTACGGAACTGCTATAAGCTTTCTCGTATCTTCAAAAATGTGATCCCTTGTGGATGCACATCAACGTTGCTGTAGCTCTAATGGTATCTGAGTATTATGCGCTCATCGGAACAGATGGACGGACAGACATAGATATAAATTATGATATGATCAAAAAATTATATTTTACCCAATCTTCATACATATATAATTTTAAAAGCAAACTCATTAATATTAAAAACAAAACGAGATAAAATAGGCGTCCACCCCAACGATGACTATCCTTAAATTCTTTTCGGATGAGTACGTGATAATTTCTGAGTCGCCCACTAAAAGCAAAGAGATGGGTCAAGATTGAGCATTACAAAAGACACGCTCAGTCGAAAATGCTATTTTCTTTTTAAAATTACTAGGGCATGGCAAAGGAAAGCGGGAGAGCATGGAAAGATTATGAGACTCAATGTAGTATGTGTATGTGTGTGATTGCTTAGGGGTATGTGTGTGAAGAAGAAGAAGAACAGCATTGAAGAACATTATTTTGTATAAACTGCAGGGCTTGGAATGGGGTGTAAAAGGTTCTTTGAGAGTCCTCTAGAGTGCTAAACAAAAATCCCGAGCAGGATGTCCTTTCGGTCGTCTCCGTTGCGTTATCCTGGTCTGCCCTCCCCTGAATTCCTGTGCTTCACTGTACTCTATAAAGTCCTTTGCTTTGACCGACGTTTGTCAAATAGTCTTTTACAATTTACACACCTAAAAACTGTTATGCGACAGAGCAGGCCAACGGGTTACGCTGTGGGGATTCCCATTTAAGGTTACGTTTAGAGATGGGTTAATTGCAGAAATGATCAAAATGAGCTCGTTCGATTTTTAAACCATGTATTAAAAAATATGTATGTATCATATGTATTTATTTTTATAGGAAAACTATTTATTGAAGCTCAGCCCGTGTCACGTTCTCATCTTATCGCCAGTTCAATACCCTTTTCGGGGATACACTCTTATCAGCATTGGGTGCAACGCTTGTTGGTTATGGCCCATGCGCCGTCTCCATCGTTCCACTGTTTCCCCAGAAGTTGTGGTTGTGTGGACGAATCTGTGTTTCCCTGTATGCACTGGCCTTTCAAGAACCTTATTTATAAGCACTTTTAATGGAGTGTGCTTACAAGGGATGGCAAGTAGGAGAACGCCTGGAACAGGCATCATATTTCTTGTCGCTCTCTCTATCTACTTCTCTGTGTTTGTGTATGTGCGTGAAAATCTGATTACGAATTTTATATGACACTTTGATATGATTTATTTGGTCATTCAGCATTTCAAGCATAGGCCTCCACTCGCCTTCGTCTACAGTATAGACTCTACACCCATCCTGAGACCGATCCGATTCCCCCTTGGACCACACAAAAGGGTGTCAATGGCTTTTGAAATTTCTGCAACCCTTACCAAAAAAATAATAATAAAACGGATCCAGACTGAAGGACCAGCATCCTTCTTGTGCTTATAGCTGGATAATGTCAGACTTCAGCCAAGCTATTTGCAGCGGCTTGTTGTCTTTGTCCAAGTGAGGAGGTGTATGAAGTAAGGGGTAGATGTTGCTCCTGTAATTGATGACCATCGCGATACGTTGCCCTCGCTCCTTTTCGTCTTATTTTGGGTCTTATTTTTATGGCGTGGCACTAAAAATATATATTTTAAATTGAATTTAATATTGGGGCGTGAGCACAGGTCAAATGAAAGGGAAAATGATGGCCCACGGCCGAGCCGTATTAAAATGACAGTTATTCAGTTTCTACTGAATGATTCTAAAAATGTGCTTGACTTTAAATTTATTTAAAAATTAAATAAGATGTATCTGAAATATAAAAGGCTATAGTCAGTAAAGTAAGGTAGTAATATTCGGTTAAATAATATGATATATAAGTTCGTATGTACATATCTATATATGTATGTATGTATGTGTGCATGTATATATGATATGTAAGAAGTTGTATGTTTCCGCCAAATTCTCTTTATTTAAAAGACTAAGAATTCTGTTTTTAGCGTATTTATGTCCTTAAAGTATTTATATCCATATTACTCTTACATTTTACAGGTCTTGAAATAGAGCTAAATTCGGAATTAAATCACATGCGCCACAAATGGGTCAGCATCCTTTTCGAATTAAATTATATTGTGTGTATAAAGAAACAGCGATAAATAAATAAATAAAAATACAAGATAAATCGCTCAATGTAAAGTCCCAGTGCTTATCCTGACCATTTTTTATGGCCTCACCTCAAACTTTGTTTGCTCCTGTTATTATTATTTTTTGTATTGTCCAAAAGGTCTCCTTGCCTCCTCCCTCTGTCTGCCCTGAATTGCTATAATAACACTACTCGACACGATTTTTCCGCTTCGAAGCAAACGAACTATTTCTAAAAAAAAGGTGTGATAATAATTTTGTGTGTTTCTATGGCCTAACTTTTCTTAAAGAATTTTTAATGTCTGTTTTTTTACGATTTTTTTCAGATTTAACTTATGTATCTTACATCTGGTTGTAATAAATTGTAAGCTATTCTATAAAGCTGATGAATTCGAAATATAATATATACCCAAACCCTGTGTGTTTTAGCTTATCGTTTGAAAAATATTAGTTTTTTACTACATTTTGTCTTTAAAAACTCTGAAAAAGTAAAAAAAAAGTATATTCTGTGTCCTCTTATTCTTTATGAAAGCTTAATATTTTCCAGACGGTATGGTTACCAAACAAAAAAACTTTAAATATTCTTAAAAACAACTTCGGCCATAGAAAAAACCATAATTATTTGAAAAAAAAAATGAAAGCCCTCAGTCCATCAGAAAAAGTCGGTTTGCTTAAAATTCGATTTTGTCAAGTAGTGTAATTATTGCAGGTATAAGACGGTACCTCGGTACCCCTGTCTAGCCCAATCCCCGTCTCTTTCCCCTTTTTACGGTCACTTTTGTTGGCCTTTTTGCTGGGTCAGGACAGGGCTTTGCATAGCAATAATTTCTTTCGCTGCCATTGTCTCTCGGCGCTATAGATGCATACATGTGTACATATGTATAAATATTTATGTACATACATAAAGGGAAACCGCAGCGATTTTCGCGCAACGCGGCTTTGTGTTGCTACCGGTTACGAAGAGGTGTGTGGCGGGTTGGTCGCCGAAACTAAATTGCGTATAATTAATTTTTTTGTTGCATAATGCGGATGGATATTAGCTTTACGGTGCTATTGCTTTATGAAAGTAAAAGAGCAAACATTTAAAGTGGTTTGTGGTCGTTGTTGCCGTTGTCTCTCACGGGTAACACCAACAGACAGTTTGGTAGCTTCCATAATTAGTTTCTAACACAGTTGTAAAGCTCTCTGCTTTGTGAGGGTTGCAGACCAAAAACAAAAAGTTAGAATGTCTGTACAAAAATTGTATTAAGACAAATTTTTTGGGAACAGTCTTCTAATTTTATCGAGAAAATATTGAACCTCCCCCACTGTACGCATTCCAGCGAGAGCCCACATGCAAGATCAGAAGCTTTTATCCTGAAAAGCTCTTTCTTTCGAAATTGCACGTGCGAGCGCCGTTCACATGTGAGCTTTTCTCTCCGCAAGCATAGCTTACGGCTAGCCCTTCGAGAACCTTCTTAGCTCTCTCATACACAGCTTTTGGAGGGGTAAAATAGTTAGGCTAAGTGCATGCTGCACAGAACAAAAATTGCATTCAAGGTTGGAAGACTTAATTGATGTGCGTGTAGAAAATATACAAAAACAAAAAAAAAACGTGGTGAAAATTTTGCAAAACCACAAAAGGGAACATAAACCAAATAAAAACCAATATAAAAGTGTTGTGGCTGCAAAGACGAAAACTTAAAAACCAACCCCTGGATAAGGTACGCAAAGAAAAAAAAGAAAAAGTTACCTTATTACATAATTCCATGTATGTACTGTACATAGGTTATGATCTAAGCGTGGCAGGAAATTGCTGACCTGGCCTGACCCTCGGTCTCGGAGGGTGGTCCGTTCCAGTACCACGATCATCAGTCCTTCTTTTTGGTGCCACCGGACCTTGCCTGCAGGCCGAGAAACGGATGGACTTGGCGATCGGGACCGAGTTGTTTATGTACATATATCTCACGCGCAACTAAGCCGCTCAACAACAACGATAATATAAAACCATCTAATATATTATATCACAGCGCCTTGTGTAAAGAAAATGTTGGTGCTTGCATATGTAGGGTGTGGACAAATTAGCTCAGCGGTCATTGCCCTTGCGGCCGACCATACACCTATGCGCACTTAAATAGACCCACCTGACCGTATGTCACCTATTCTCTCCTTCTCTCAGGTTATTAAAATGGTTTGATGCCGACATTCTAAAAGCCACTTAAGGGAAGAAAAGTAAATCACAAAAATCTAGAAAAGAAAATGAAAATAGAAGAAAAAAATAGAAAAGAAAATTGTTCAATAATATTAAATATTCCTAGACATTAAAATAGAAATGGAAGAAGAATACATGAAATTTATGCCTTGTTAATAATAGACTCTAAAAGGGTGCATCATCGGTCTCATTGTGTCCATGGAAGGGTATTGGTTAAATACCTCTTCATAACGCTTCTTGTTATTTTGCATATTTCCACATTTCTTTAACAGTTTTTATTGCGAACGTGAAATTGGGCCCAACACACCAACAGCTGTTTACAAGTCTTTAAGTAGACACACATATATACACATTCACTCCGGGTCAGGAGAATAGCGTCTACACAGTGAGACATGCATGCTTAACCATATATAAAATGAATTATTATTAACTATAATCACTACAATTATGCCATTTAATTCATTTAATTAATTAATTCTTACTTTATATTTTGATTATATTATTTTTATTCATATTTGATTATTTTCTTGAATTCCTATTATTAAATTAGTCCCACATATATATACACATGCAGTAGAAATAGTTTTAAGGGTTAGGGTAGAAATAATGGGGGTTACAAACAACCTGAAGTCAAAGTAAAATTATAACGATTTAACATGAATTTCTAATCTGATTTTTGGGAGGGGTTCCTAAGGCACATAGGCAGCAGTGGCAGGTTTTGGGTAGAACCATAATGGCATATTCTTATGTTATTCTACATGGTGGGTGGGTCAAGAGGGAAGAGCACAACCACCTTGCTCTTCACAGTAGGTAGTGGACCTTAAGTTCCGTCCGGGTTTGTAATTCCGATCCCAGTTCCCGTAAATCTGTCCACGATTTTGTTAGGTGACGGTGTTCGTTTTCGCAGCACAACACCCACCCCATTTTCCCTGAGCCTAGCCGGCCAACCTTTAGTAGACAGAGAAAGCTGACGAGACGACACTTCCCGTGTCCGTTACAGCTTGATGATCATCCATTCTTCATGCTTTACCCCATCTGAAAGGAATCTTTTATAATTTCTCTCCATAAGAAAGGTAGCTTGTCTGATTCAAAAAACTAAAGAGGTATAAGTCTATCTAAGTTATCCGCATGTTTCCTAACATGTTTGATACAATTTTAAATATCTGCAAATCTCTTATACCTCCAGCTCAGCACGGACTCATATATTATTTTTAGAGTTTTTCAGAGTTCACCTCATTTGTCATTGAAGGCTTCCAATGTAACTTGCAGATGGATGTTATTTACACTGATTTCAGTAAGGCACTCGATTATGTGAAGCATTCCCTTCTTGCACAAAAGCTTGATCTTCTAGGGTTTTCGCCTAATCTTTTGAGATGGACTTCTAGCTACCTGTGTTATAGGTCTCAAAAAGTCCTCTTCAAAAACTTATTATCTTTACCTGTAATGGTTACTTCTGGAGTACCACAGGGTAGCCATCTAGGCCCCCTACTTTTCACACTATTTATTAATGAGCCTTCTGTATTAACAAATTCTCGAGTGCTTATGTGCCCCTGTACTTATGTACAGTTAATTTCACTCTCGCTTGCAAACAGATTTCAATAACTTTTAGTCATGGTGTTGTGCAAATATGCAACACCTTTATGCCTCGAATTCCAAAGTAATGACATTTCATCGCTCCAGCTACCCTACTGGCTCCTCTGCGGTAGTTCTCTTGGGAGAATTACATTGGTTGATGATCTTGGTGTTTAACTAGACCCCAAGTTAAAGTTTACTGAACACATTTCTACCATTATAACTAAAGCTAGGGGTGTACTTGGGTTTATAAAGAGTTGGTCAAAGGAATTAGATGACCCCATATAAAGAAGAAGCTATATATCTCGCTCGTTCGTCCGATTTTAGAATACGGCTCATGTGTATGGTGCCCTCAGTACAACATACATCAGTGCAGAACAATTTTTTACTTTCTGGGATGCAACTGTGAGACTGCCATCCTACCGTAGTAGACTACTTCTAATAAACCTTCCATCCTTAGTTAGTCGTAGAAAAATGCTTGGTGTAAAGTTTTTATTACGCACAACTTGATCAAGGGGGATGTAGACAGCTCTGCCTTGTTAAGCCGCATAAACTTTACGATTCCCATTAGAGCCAGTAGAAACTTTATTCCTTCCACTTTGTAGATCGAATTATGCCTTGCACGAACCCTTTAGGGTTCTCTATCATATTGTTTGAATGATAATTATTCTCCGTTTTAG